>NW_017306279.1:3115009-3143249 GCF_000935625.1 Nanorana parkeri | reverse complement strand
TGAAAAGTCAAAAAGAGGGGACAATAAAAAAAAAAAAAAAAAAAAAAATGTACTGATGAATTGCTGATGTCGATTGCAGGTTGGATTCCTTTTGAGACCAAGCACCCAGAACAGATAGCCAGGCCAAGATTGCCACAACGCTATCTATCAACGTAGTGTTACACATTGACATACACTGAATGGTACTACACTATGCTGGAGCTGGACTGAATTTGATAGATTTTTGGTTCAAGATTAAGGATGGCTATATTAAGCATGCTGTGGTATTTTGCTCTATTGATAATGCTAGTTACCTGGCAGTTATAGAATTTTTTGGATACTAACAAAAAAAGAACCAACTTCATGGATCATAAAAAGGAGAAACTTAACTGATCTACAAAATTGTTTGGATTAAGTTTGGATAAAAGTTTCTGCAATAGAAACATTTAGCTACACGTTTCTTTTGCAGAGACAATGTTGCAGGCTTCTGATTGTTGTGGGAATGATTAGAAGCCTGGTCTCGTTCACACCTGGGTGTATTGCATATGCGCGGCTGTCGCGTGTTTTTTTACCGCGGTAAAAAAGTCGCGCGACCTTCGCGCGTTTCCAAAGGCTACTTGGCTGTATCCCAATGGAAACGCGCAACCAAACAGCCCAAAGTAGTACATGTACCTTTTCAGGCGTGGGCCGTTTTGTAGCGCGTTAGGGACGTGCGGAAATACGCCAAGGTGGGAACGAGACCATTGAATACAATGGGATTTATATTTGAGCGTTTTGTGGAACGTTCGTCGAGCATAGAACGCGCTACAAAACGTTCAGGTGTGAACGAGGGCTTAGTGACATCTGATCCTGAAATGATGCAGGATTAATGTCACTAAGGTTATTATTGGCTATTCCCCAGTTTGAAGTAGCCTAATAATAACAAAAAATTAAATTATCAAGCAGTAATAGTGAGATTTATTCACAATGACTGCTTGATATAATTAAATAAAATATGTAAAAAATGTTTAAACAAATAGTGAAAAGTGTAAAAGAAATAAATAAAAATATTTAAAATATATTGTTATACCATCATTAATATAACAAATTACCACTTATAGTGAAAATCTGCAGCTGAGCTGCAGATTTGTTTTTCACCTCAAGGAGTTAATTTTTCTTTTTGTAATTTAACCCCCCTCGTGACTGATGTTCAAAGTATGTCGTATGCCAGGTGACCACTATTAGCTTTTAGAGAAATAAATGATTAAAATGTTAGGTTTTAGGCCGAGAGGTACAGAAACATTTATAAAATCCTAGGGATTTGAGGTTTTTCCAAATAAAGGACAAAAATGAATTTATTTATGCATTTCTTTTTAGCTGTGCTATTTTTCCAAAAAGTGCTACAAATCAAAAACTGGGGAAAAGTGTTTTTACGTATTTTCCTCAATTTTATTTTATTTGTTTTAAGTGAGGCGTTAGGCACACGTGATATAAATATACAGCCCTATCTGTGGGTACACTTCGTAAAAAAGTAGATTACTTGTGTGGATTACTGAGGATTATATTACTGATTACAAATGCCATTAACAAACAGAAACTAAAAACAAGCTCAGTCATGAAGGGGTTAATAATGGTCACAGAGAACGACTGAAAGATGAACACAGTATGTGTAAGAACCTTATTTTTATTTTGGTATAGTGTAAGCACATTTCAAGAGGGGTACTTTGAGTAACAAAATGGGTAAAATACTTGCCTTAATCTGTACAAGGAAATCCCTAAGGTGTTCTTTAAAAGCAGGAATATCCTGATTTAAACTGAAGAGACCAGTCACAAAGAGTTTAACTTGGGCACTAAAAACAAAACAAAAAAACACATGTTTATGAACAGCAAAATACCAAATAAATGTATACATTCACATAAAGTAGTAAAGGAAAGAACTAACATTTCAAATACACTGCCCATTTTCTTTTGTACCCTTCCGTGTCAGTGCTGGAGATGTCCCTCATATACCACTCTACTCAAGCAAACGTGTGATTAACTGACCAGTCTTGCCACCTAAATCACTTGGCGTATCCAGGATTTATAATGATGCTTCTAGAAGACTACCAAATCTATGCTGTTATCAGCATATCAGATTTAACCAGAAGGTGGCACTGCGGATCTCGGGACCGGCAGCGACTGAGATGGCAAGGGCGGTTGCACACCAGCACCTACTACAAGCAATCTAGCGTCTCTAGAGATGCCCGATCGCTTGAATGAATTTCTGACAGTTTCCCCACTCGTGTGCCGCGCATGAGCAGGGGGAGGGGAAGGACGTCCTCCCGCTCCTATAAAGGCTCCCGTCCGGCTGTTCAGGAACAGCCAATGGACGGGGGTGGTTAAAAATAAAAAGTTACCAATCTAATTAGTGGAACAGCCAATAAAACTGAGCATATTGGTATTGGATATGACACTTGAACACAGCACTGTCAAGGATGTATTTGTTGCGATTTTACTTATAATCAAAAATAAAATATTTGCAGCCACAAATCACACTGGTTTATATACTTACTCTTGCAGATGAGGAAATGCCGATTTTAATAGATTAGCTACATAATCTTGAATAAACATCTGATTATTGGGTGGAGCTGCAGGATTCAGCGTTACACTTATTTTTCCTTCTTCTACCAAGTTAAACATGTATGCCAGAATTGAAGCATGCATTGTTAACCCTGCAGGGAAATAAGAGATTCAGAATTACTGGGTTTCCAAATGCATTCATTGTAAAATTTCTAAACAGAGCTGGATACATTTCAGGACTAGAGCGCTAATATAAATGGATATAACCAAAAAAGAAAAAAAAATCTTGCACCAAATCTAAGCCTTTTGTATAGGCATAGTCACTCTGCTTCAACTATAAAACTATAGTTTCTCAACGACTACACATCTGCAGCTTCTCATTAAAATGCTTGTTGGCTCCTTTATTTGTAAAAACAAAAACAAACCCTAAAGCATATTTCCAGAGAGTCCTCTGATCAACAACAGTTGCCGAGCCTACAAGGTTTCAGTGTGCCCAGACTGATAGACTTCCATTGGGTGGTAAATAAGTGTGCATTACTAAACTGGAAGCAAATTGGAAAAGTGTTAAGAGTCTCTTAACAGCTTGGAATAAGTGCATATCTTGACTTTCCCTGTAAAAGGCTGAGCTTGACCCCAACCTTTTCCAAGACTTCCGTGGGTAGCCAAAAGAGGGGCAGATGAGGCTGAAGGGAACTACTGGGAAAGTCAAGGTTTATACAAAACTTCAGCTGCCTATATACTTTAATCCACTGATAATTTTGGCATTCAATTTGCAGTTAAAATAACCCTCTGCATACGCATTTTACCAAATTACACTCAGTTTGAGTTGTCCAGATTTGAGACCATTTCTTCAAAAAACACAATGGAGAGATTGAGTGGTTGCAAATTTGTGGACAATAACCTCTGGCAAGCTTAGCACTCAATTACAACTATATTTCTGGAAGAACAAACAGATCCATGAACAGTAATGGTTTTAGTATACAAATCGACCACATACCAGCAGTGTGCGAAGTATCTGTTACTACAGAAAATATGTGCTGAAGAATGTCACAGAAGTAGGTTTGATAGAAACTCTGTGCTGCAGCTTCTTCTTGAGCAACATTTTGTAATAATGTATAAAGGATCTGTAATCCTGAAAAAGACATACATTAAAAAAATTATTTGCCACATAACATTAATACACTATATTAGCAAAGTACCACGTCAATCAAGCATACAAAATCCATTAGATATCAGAGGGCAAAATCCACTCCAATTTACTGAGGACTTTAGTTAAACAAGAACTGAACACTAATCCGTGTCTAAAAAAAAAAAAAAGTCAGGCATAGGGCTGTCACCAGTATTGCCTGTGCTCACCTGCAGCCCATCCTTTCCCCATTACATCCTACATACATCCTGCTCTGTACGTTGTGTGTGGAAGTGGCCATCTTGGTAGAGGCCGCTTCTAATACCTCTCATATTAGAGCCTCTTGCAAAAACAATGAGCAGCATAGCAGTAAGAGTAGAGATGACCAAATCTCCTGAGACTAGCAGTGATTTAATCTGACACTGCAGATATACAGCTATGAGGCTGTAGACACAGAAGTGCCTAGGCATACTAAGAAGTTTTTTACATTTCCAATATAAATTCTAGACAAACTACATATTTCATTGTCCTCTATAGACACAATTAATATTTCTACAATTTCCTTATAACAACGGAAACTTTCACTTTCAGTTCCACTTGAAAAACAAAAATCAAGATAGATTGGGTTGCCCTCTCTGATGCCTTGTATACAAACATGCATAGTGGTATTTTTTTTCTTACCTGTATCTGCAACATTTCGCATGGTGTGTTTGAAAGCCCAAATTATAGAGTCCAAAACCAACTTAAACTGTGCTGGAGGTATGGCCAGGAAAGCAGGGAAGCAGTGTGAATTTACAGCTTGCAGAAGCAAGAAGAAGTTTGTCCTGTGGTCTGGGTACTCTTCAAAGTCCTGTACAAAATAATTAAATTGTGCTGTAAACTCTTCCAATTTCAAACTGTAAATGAGCAATCACACAAAGCAAATACACTGCTCACTACCACCTCCACAGTGCAAGGATCTCATCTGCTTGTCGGGTGCAGATTCTAGGAGCACACCACAGCCTGTCAGGCACTAAATCCAAGTGAAAAAAGGAAAACTGCACTCCAGAAATGTAGCTTTCATATGCTGTTCAATCCATGAGCACGTAGATAAGCAACACTTAAAAATCTGGCACTTGGCTGAACACCTATGTGTTGTGGCAACACGCAATCTGCAGTTCAGTGTGTGCTGCACTGATGTACATTGCGATGAAATGAGTGATACAGGAATACATATTAGTTTAAAAACAAAAATCAAGCATGGCGATGTGCTGTAACAAACCATATGTGCACAGAGCACACTAGCATGTGTGTACATTTTGTTGTGTATAATTTGAGTGTACGTTTTATTTTTACAGTACTGTCACCAGGGGCCTGCAGGAATGCCAAGTACTGAGTGCTTCCATGTTCATTTAGGAAACTGAAGGGATTGGTAAACAGGAGAGACATGTTTATCAATCTCTCAACTGTATATCCTGTAAAGATCCGGTTGCTAAAGCTATCATGAGCATATAGCCTAAGGGACTGCAGTGGGCATGAAGGGTTTTGAGCTGGCCAGCTGCAAGCAGTTCTTTTCTGATGTAACCCTTACATCTGTGGCAGTGAGGGAATTAAGGGGGCCTCTGTGAAATCATCTCTGTACGTCTTACAGATACAAAAGTAGAGAAGACTGATTTTCATTTACATGATTTAATTAGTTGGGGCGCAATGTTAATGAGGGAAAAACCTCCATCTGCAATAATTCACTGGAAAACTTTAAACTAGTGTACCATCAGTCTGATAATCTACCCAGCAGTACAAGGCTGTGTAAGGGCAATTAAGAAGCCCTGGTCTACATGGAACATTTGGTATGAGATTTTGCCTAAAGAAATGACATACCTTATTTATCATGTTTAACGTGCATTCAAACACAGCATCAAATATTTGAGGTATTTCAGCTGTAATATGGCCTCCAAGCTTGTTTACAATAGTAGCCATTGTGCTCAGTACTTCAGGTTCTCTGGCAGCTGGCACATTTCTTTGATAATCAATCAGAACTGCATCCAGCAAAGGAGGGACAAAGTTCTCACCAACCTGAAAACAGAACATGCAAATAAACAAATCTAGAGAGAAAACAGAACACTTAAAATCTTTGATGAAAAACTAAATTGTATTTTTTAAACCATGAAACTGACATCATTTAGTGCCCATTTATAACTTCCCAAGCACACTACATTTGCCATTTATCTCCTATGCGTCCCCAATCATGCACCAAAACATACCCAGCCACCTTAACAAATATAACTTTTTACATGTATGCGTCCTTGTGCTTTAAAAGGTCACGCATGTTAACTATTGCATAATGGTAGTGCTCACCAAATGTGGTGGGACAAACATCCATTCAGAAGTCTGAAGCCTGCCCTAATATTCATTTCAACTCATATGCGTGTGTGCTTGGGCCCTCACAATCTGGCAGCCTTATACTATCCCCTCACATAACCAACACTAAGGTTTTATTTGGAGCTGCAAACACAGATTGCACCTTTCAGTCAAATCGGGTGCTGTGGCCTGCCCATTCAAACACAAAAGTTCTGCAGTTATTACACCATTAAAAAAAAGAAAAACCAAAATCCAAAACTTACCATCTGTGGGTCATTCGATCTGCTAACCCAACCTGATATTAGCTTTAAGGTTTCCTTTTTAACTGTTCTCATACTGCGTATTAATGGCTGCTTTGTAACCATTTCCCCTGGAAAACACAAAAAAACAGGTACAACTTTTAATAAAAAATCAAAACAATGACCAATGTTTCATAACTGAAGGTGAAAGCTGCCAGCTTACCATTTGCCTGAATAGCTGCAGAAATATTTTCACTTAGGCACTTGTACACATTTAACATGTCCAAATAAATTCGTCCAAGCTGAATAACAAAGGGGTGTCCAACGGCTTTACATGCTCTCACATTTGTTTTTAATATGCTTCCAAGTTGTTTGACTGTTTCTGGGTCTTTCAATATGTCAACATTCTGAAAGGACAAAAAAAGGTTTCAACCCAGGGTACTACTCTTACCTTTAAGGGGCCTGTTCACATGATTTTCAGGTCCTGATCAGCAGACGCGGTGCTATGTGTTTTGCTGCGTTTTTGATGCGTTCCAGTAAAAAAAAAAAAAAACTTTTTTGCTGGAGTGGGGCTGCCAGTATGTTAGCTGCAGTGCAGTGCATTTTTTACACGTTTTTGGACCGTACAAAAATGTGACATGCAGTATTTTTTCTGTCGTAACCTGAACGGACTGCGCACGTGAGAACTGTAGCCCATAAAACACATAGGGATACATTGGGATGCATTTTTAGTGCAGGAGCGTACGGATCAGGTCAGCACAGAAAACGGACGTCATGTGAACAGGGCCTTAGGATAGATCAGTACCAACACACAACACAATACTCTCAGAATATTACACCAAGGAAAGGTAAACTGAAGCAGCAGCCTTAACAATGAACCTATCTTCTGATAGATCTGAGGGGTATATAAACGGTTTAATTGCAGAGACGAGTTTCCGGAGCTGTCTGTAGCAACCAATGTACAGCTTTTTCTTCAGGTGGTAAAGTGAAGAGCAACATTTGGTTACCAAATAACTGTATGCTGGTTTTCACTTTTCTAACCTGAACCAAGAAACACAAAAGCTGCAAATGGATGGTTGTTATAGACAACTGGCAAAAAATGGTAGTAATAACGGGAACATTTATTGCCAATAGTGCTCATCCACTTGCTGCCCCGGAGTAATTACTATTTGGACACGTGACAAAATCTGAGTTTTTGGCTAGAAAACAGGTTCAGACCCCCCAAACAATGATATATTTTCTGAAAGCAGAGGCCCTGTAAAATAAAAAAAATGCTAGTTTAAATTTTTTTATGTCACACGGTATTTGCGCAAATGTTTATTAAACCCGAATTTTTTGGATAAAATATACTAAAATCAAATGTAGTGCACAGAAACAGAATATAATACCACTTTTTGGTAAAATATAAAAGATGGGATCACATAGGGTAAATTGATGCCAAACACGTCAAGCCTTAAAATTGCAGCCGGCCGTGAAACCGCAAAAAAAAAAAAAAATACAAAACCCCAAATTTCCCATAGATAACAATTTAAAAGCTTTTACTGCTCATCAGCTTAGTGTTACCAGCGATTGATGGGCCTAGAAATATTGCTCGCACTCCAATGTTCGCAGAGATATGCAGCATGTGTGGCGCAATTTTCGATTTTGCATGTTGGCAAATTAGCAGATAAGGTGTGACAGGTCCTCTTTATGGAGACATCAGGGGTCTGTCACCTAAGGACCCCAAAGAAGCTGATGAAGCAGAGATCTGCTTCACCAGCTTCTTCTCCAGGCTCAGAGCCAGAGAATGTGCACAGTGACACCGGAAGTGATGTAATACACATAACTCCCGGGTCCAGTGATCAGAGGAGAGATCAGCGGCTGGAAGCCTGCTGATTTCCCTCCGATTTGTCAGGGGAGACCCGCCATGCCGGTCCCAAGTCTGCAGGACAGCGGAGCCCGGGGAAGACTGCGTCGTCGGCACGCACATTCTGATGTACCGTACAAGCAACCCAGCGTCTGTATAGACTTCAGATTGCTTGTATCTAAACAGCAATCTGTTTAAAATGATACCAAATGCAGCAGCAGCCGATGTGTTCTTGGTGAAACCGCTTCAGGACATGACTTATTTGACGGTGGGCAGTCCTGTAGCGGTTAAAGCTGTGAAATGTGACAGCCAAGGGTGGCAAGGTTTTTATGGATGGTAAATTGTTATTGCACACCATGTACTAAACGCATGGTACACATGTACCAATACACTACCTTGTAGTTACTCCTGAACCTTGCAGTGTGCATTAGACAGTTTTGGCCCAAGCAGTAGACTGTTTTTATTTAACCAACCCCTTTTAAACCTCTCCTACTTACTGCAATTTAGCAACACCCACATTTTGCTGCAGCACATTACAGCATTTCTTTACACATGCTGTCAAAGGCATTGTCTTTATACCTTGAATGTCTACCTCTTGCTCCAAAATTATGTAACCAATTGTTTCAAGGCATGTTAAAAATGGGGGTGCGATTAAAAGTGGGCATAGTTAGTAGTGTGTCCCCGTATTTCAGGGTTTGAGGTGGTGATAAAAACACTGCAAGATACGTTAACGAAGTATGAGAAATCAGGACCATTAACAGATGGTTCATCATGTTGACATTTAAATACTAGAATTGAACATTTTAGGAGAAAATTACAAGTTAAAATATGTAGTGGTGTTAGAACAACCCATCCATATTAGTAAATCAACACTAAGGTAGTTAACAGTATTGGTGTCACGATAAACAGGACAAACTGTCAGTAAAATTATCAGATTGCATCTATAGTAACATTTGTTGTCTCAAAACAACGTTGTCCCTACAAACCACTAAGTAGGGTTCTTTACAAGACAAAGCAGACAACTCAGAAACCCTTCTAGACCATGTAATGGCCACATGACAAGCAACCTTTTAGGATAACAAAGACAAAGAAATGCCTTGAATAGGATCAAAAGGAGGATTTGTAAAACGGATAAAGGAAAAAATGCATTGATAAATAACGATACACACTGGGACCCCAGTATTCATTTACAAAACACTTATCAATACAAAGTTATTGCATAAGAACCACTCCGTTATCACTCACCTTAGTGGCTTGTTGAATAATACTGTCCCATACTTGATTAGGAAGAAGCATATATTTTTCTATCAAATGCTCCTGTACAGGTTGATCTGTCTGAGCTCCAATCATATAACCCACAGCTTCATAGAATGTGTGAACCTAAACCAGAACACATATTGTAAGAGGTTTAAAAAAAAAGCTGCACAAACTACAAAAACATACATACAATAACCCAAGCAAAATGGTTTTAAAACCAGGGATACTGCAAGTTCACTACATGACAAAATGTTACACTAAATAAAAATGCTTTTAGCACCTCCATTCCCCAAACGTGAGCAAAAATAAATGATCTTACCTGTTGAGGCTGCAGATCACAAATGATGGTATTGATGTTGTTTAGTATTTCGTCAATAAATGGCATTACTTCTCCAACTTGCACTTGAACAAAATGCCTGCGACATTTCTGAGCTATCTTAATAAATGTATCACATGCCATATCCTGCACGCCATCATGAGTCTCTGAAATTGCATAAAGTTATGAAGCACCTATCACAGCAACAGTAACAAATAAATATTTCATAATATGAAAGAAATAAAAATTACCATGCATGAATTCAAACAGTTTGTTTACAACAGTCTTCAGAAATTTCCAGTGAGCTCTCAAAAACCTTGGATACTGTCCCACAATGTACATGATGTTGGATGCAATGATAGCTTTGTTGTCCTTGCCACGTTTTTGCTCACACAGACCAAGGAGATCCTGAAGTGAAAGCAGTTATAAATTTAGCATAATTATTTAAAAGTTTCACATCAAACATGGTAGCCAGGAGATATTTAAAAGAATAAAAAATATCACCCGTTTGTACATTCTGCTTCCTTTACCATACCTTCCCTCTATGAACACGACACTAGCATCTCTACATCTTCCCCCTTCCCCATAAATGTCAACCTTCCTACCCCAGTTTATGCACTACTAGTTTCATGCTCTTGTAAATCTTATTAGTCCACCATGGCGCACATCCGCTGTGAAACATTTACCATGGCTGCTGGGTCTCCTGTTTCTACTTGGAGCTATGCCGACAATCTTGCATGAAATATATAAAATAGAAGAACTGAAATTAATGCTTTTGCTGGAAAACAAATGCTGCTCCACATTGCCCCTCATTAATGATCACATGACCAAGTACACAAGCATTTCAAGATGTAATCTACACCGAAATGGAGAAATAAAGTACATACTGGCTCACCAGATATTTTTGTGTCTGGCCTCAATGCAAGTACAATTTCAGCCCTATTTTCTTTTTATAAAACTATCCCAACAAGCGTGTTACCGTAGCCTTGAGTTCACATTTAAGCATAGATTATATCAGGAGTTTTCACTGTACAGTTAAAGAAACATCCACATTAGTCACTGAAAATCCACTCACACGGCATATGCTACATGGGGACTATACCCTAACAATAGAGAAAAACTAAACCAGAAAACAAGCATATTTTACCAAATCCAATCACTTACTTTGATGACTGTAACCAGGAACCTCTTTTCATCTTCTTCATGCATGGCTCCACTGATTGAACCGATAGCCCAACACAAAGTATTCAGATTTTTCCAAGACCACTCTGTCCCATTTACTTGATTGTGCAGTTTCTCAGTCATAATTCTTTCTGTGTCTGCATAATCCAAATGAGTGAGGTATACTGAAAGAAAAAAAAAATCCAAAAATGTTTACCAGCATGAAGAAAAAAATAAAAAAAAGGTCAGACAACCTTAAATCAGATCAGCATTGTAGACATGCCCACAAAAGCATTGTATAGCGGAGTAAGCAGTAAGAGAATTTTCTTAATGTAAAATCCTTTTCTCAGAGTCTATTGAGGGACACAGCTCTGAAGAATTTGGATACATAGGGTTATGCTGCTGCCTCTAAGAGAAATGAAACTTTAAAGTGTATTTCCACTTTAGCAGCCAAATTGGGATAACACCTATTTATTATTTCCCCATTAACATTGCAGAAGCAAAAAAATACATAATACATAAAAATGGTTGTTTTAAATTGCTTTTACTTGGGTTAGGGTTTTAAGGGTTAAAATGTCTGTGCTTCTATTTCTTTGAAATGTTAGGAGTGGGTATGAGGTGTTTTGTTCATTGTATTTTAATGAAGCTCATCAGATAAACACAATCCTCCAATTTCAGTCCCAAGTCTTTCCATTAGGACAGACCACTGTGAAGAAAAAAGGGCTAAGAAAACCTGGAATCAGCCATCTTGCCTGATTTAACAAAACATCTAAAAAAGGTAAGATTTTAAAAAAAAAAAGTTATTTTTCAGTACGCGGTGTAAAACAGGAACACAAACTTAAGAGGGGTTTTCTCAAATTTGACTGCAAAAGTGGAAATACACTTTAAAAAGGACACGACCCCCTCCCACCTGCCAGTTGTAGCAAGTAGTGGATAAGGAAGTGAGGGGAGGGAGATGTGTTCCTCAATGGACTATGAGAAACGGATTTTATGGTAAGAAAAGAAAATCCTACTTTCTCCATCATCCATGGAGGCACACAGCTCTGAAGACTTCTGATACGTAGGGAAGTTCAAAAGCAATCCAATCGGAGGGGCAGACACCATGACAGCTAAAAAAAACAGTTCAACAACAAAAAGGAACTGTAAAAATACATATCAAAAGCTGCCTGAAGAACTTTTCTGCCAAAACAAGCATCAGTGGAGGCAGAAACATCAACTTTATAAAACGTTCCAAAAGCGTTCATTGCCATTGAATCCTTAGCTCTGGACACAAATCTATCCTTTTGTGACGAGAAGTTAGAAGATTCACATCATGCGTTTTCCAGCATTGACAAATTTGTAGAAATACCTCTGGATGGAGAGGCTATTTGGCCAAATCCAGACAGTCTGCTGTGAAAGTCCACCCTACAGTCTTCCACCCCTGAAACGTGGACCGCTGAAATTGCTGGAACCAATCCAGAATTGAATGAACCTCCTTCTCTGCCGACACACTCATGGCACCTCTCCCTGGCAACTGATGTAGGCCACCCTCGTTACATTGTCCGACTGAATCGAAACCGGGTAACCAGTCAGAAAATGGGTCCAATGAAACCGTCACCAGGCGAATGACCCTCAACTCTAGTACATTGATCGGAAGTTTGCATTCCTGCGGAGACTAAGAACCCTGCACAGACAAGAACCCATCCTACAAGACTATCAGCCATGGCAATCTTCCAAGTTATGGGAAGAAACAACGTTCCGGTTGTTAACCCAGGTGACATCAACCACCATGACAGACATTCTGGCCAGGGCACTCAATATGATCATCTTGTCCAATGATAAAGGAGACTTGCCACATGCTGCAAGAATGTTACTCTGCAAGGATCTGGAATGAAACTGAGCAAAAACAGCAGGTGTGAGGGGTTATGTCCATCTTAATGTAAAGTGGTATGTGTATGTTAAGTGGCATGCTTTTAATTTTTGCCTAATGTCCATTTCTCCTATAGGCAGCAGCAAAACCCTACGTATCAGAATTCTTCAGAGCCGTGTCTCTCAATGGGGTTTGGAAAACAAAATAACTAAAAATGCAGCATTAAATGGTAAAGTTTTTAAAGGAAACCTATGAGAGAATTACAGAGGCAGCAATTGTTGATCTCCTAAAAATACAGCTGCATTAGCATCTTTAGCATCAATACCTTGAAGTAGCTAACCCAGAACAAGTATGCAGATAAGAGTAAGAAGCGTCAGAAGTCTTTATTCCCATTCCTAAGTTTGTGGGTCAGCATGACAGCCATACAATATTTTAAGGAGAACTTCCACAGCAACTATTTGAGACACTTTCAAGCAATACACATTGAAGGTTACTCTGAATTGAAAAAAAGCATGCATCATACAAAAATTTACATACAAATCAGATGAAAAATCTTACCCAAAGTTTCCCTCATGTTTTTATACAGATTGATTGAATCTGTGTCCTTCATGAATTCACGCACAACTTCACCCTGATCATTCTCTACAACCAATACTTCCTCTGGTTTTGCCATTCGACTAACCATCAATAAACGCACCTGCAAGAGAACATATTAAAGTTACCCAACTTTGTATAAAATCTAGTAACAGTGAACCTGACCTTTGGTTGGTCAGGTTTGCCCACTGCATGGGCAAATTTCAAGTTTTCCTTAAAGCTGATCCCTTATTCCCCTAAGCCCTGTTGCTGGTCATTCAGCTTTTAAGTGGCAGAAACTCCATGACTAACACAGCCTTTATCTTTTGATAGGTAACCAAAAAGGTATAGGGATCAGCGACAGAAGACTTGGAAATAATGAATCCCTTCAGAAGTGCCAGAGAGAGGGAGCCCCTAGGCCAAATCTGATTTCAGGAAAAGTACAGTTGCAAAAAAACTGTGTACAGCTCATCAACATGTGGCTGACAGAAAAATGACAAGGGCAGGTTGCAGCATAAGGAGGTGGCAAGGCAAGCACACCACTGCTACAGTACATGCAGCCACCACATAACTGTTAACTTACAAATAAAGTGAATCTTGCCATGGCTTAAAACAATAAATCATAAGGTAGCAAAAGTACAGAAGCAGATGTTTTTTTTTAAACTACATAAAATTTAGGAACCAATCATAAATAATGACATGCCGTCAGATTGTTTCCAGGGGTCGGGCTGCTTCTTAGCACGGTGAAATTTAGTTTTGTAAAATACTACCTTTGACAGAACTGGTAAATAGAGCTGTCTTCTTGGTGGAACATCGAAATGTTGACTGCCAGAAAGAAGTGGGGATGCCGATGTTGAAAACGGGCTCTCCCTATATAACTCTGCTGCCAAATGGTTCCAGTATTCAAGGCAGATTTTGAATATTTCGGTTTCTTCTACTTCAGATACCAGCAACATGTAGTGCAAAGCCTGGATTGGAATAAGTAACACATTAAAACTATGAAGATATGCAATTTAAAGGGATAGCTAAACTGACCGATAGCTTGATATTAATCCTTGAATACAACCAGTTGCAACTGGGTTTACTCAAGAAACTGGATATTCAGTCAAAATATTATAACTACGCATGAATACTTAAGAAAAGGTCAAATTTGGCTCCCTAATATTTCAATCCAGACACCTTGAATGTACATATCCCTGGCTACAGTTCTACTTTAAAAACTTATATACCTAACATACAATATTTATGCATTAAAACAAACCCTCACTGGTCTATGTAGCTCATGCACAGGCGGAATTTGCCTTAATGATGATAGCACAATCCCT
Source organism: Nanorana parkeri (assembly GCF_000935625.1). NCBI lineage: Eukaryota > Metazoa > Chordata > Amphibia > Anura > Dicroglossidae > Nanorana > Nanorana parkeri. Next base: position 3,128,703 of record NW_017306279.1, on the reverse strand, counting down.
TTCATTTCAGCAGCTCTAATCTCTAATGTAATTAGTAGATACACAGATACCGTTTTTTTGGTATTGAGTAATTATATTTATATTTCAGTACTCGATACAAAGTACCGGTACTTCCCCTAGCATGGAGCAATCAGAATCGCCCCCGAAGCCGGCTTCATGCTGTTTGGCCGGAAAGCAAGCCTCCCAGCCAATCAGCAACGAGCAAGCTATATGGCCCGCGTGCTGTTAATTGGGCAGGAATCAACCTGATTGGCTGGGAAGCCGGCTTTATGCCATTTGGCCAGGAAGCCGGGTCCATGTTCCCTCGTGGCACTGCCCGCCAGAGGAAATCTTCCTCTTACCAGAAGTTCTGGTAAAGTGGAAGGTATCGGAGCATTTGGGCGAGTAAGAGTACTCGCCCAAATACTCTGCATCGGTGCATCCCTAGTAAATACAAAGCAGGAGCTCTGGATGTGGGGAAAGCAGAGTGCCAAAAAAACCCAAAAAAACTTAATTTTATAATATAACTATGGCTGAAACAATTAATCGATTATAATCAATGAGAATTGTTGTCAATGATTCTCATTATCAATGAATTGAATACTCCACGCTGCCACTCTGCTCCTTTATTCTCCTCCTCGCTGGTGCTGACTGCAGCGGTCTGTCCCTTTCAATCCCCGGGGACACAGACCACTGCAACCAGCACCAGAGGGGAAGAGAGACTGCGGTGAACACGCACATACTAACAGAAACACAAGTCGGGTGGCACATATATACGAAACGACGATTGTACTACACATGCAATATTCATTGTTATGGTGTAATGAAGTGTACAGCGCTAAACGCCCTTCAGGAAATTAGATAACGATAGGGATCATATGGTGTCACCTCCGTGTCAAGCAATCGTGAAACAGTGTATATATAATAAATATTTGTGTAAAAACTTATAGTACGTTATAACATGTGTCAACAGGTGTCATAAAAAGCATGTCATACATGAACCTTATTAAATAAATAAACAAAAATCTTCAAAGAACATGTGTCATAAATGTGAAAAATAAAAATATAATTGTTAACCTGATGACTCGGCTTTTATGTACAGTGTATATATACATTTTGTATTTTTTTGTCCAAAATAACTCACCTCCATCAGAGTTTCTCTCAAGTTAAGCCTCTTTTCTATAAGCTGCCCGTGTTCTTTAAGAAAAGTACATAGGAACAAGCTGAGGTTCTGAATAAAGTTCTGCTCGTCATCTTTTCCATTGGCATATGCAAGACGAATATTTGTGTTCAGAGGCAGCATCTGTAGATAGAATGAAAGTCTCAACTATTTAATACAGGTAGTAGGATTAATTGAAGTTTGTTTGCAGTGGCAGGAACCACCATTGTAGAACCACTTAAGCAAGCAGAAATTTTTTTCTGGATTGGGAATCCCTAGCCACCCTGAACTTCAGTTACATAAATATACAATCAAGTATAATAAAAGACCTAGTTTCTGCAGCACGTTTTCTAGGTCAGAGTGTTAATCCATCACTCGAGTCTCTTTAGGACGACTGGGGAAAGAAAAAAAAAAACCCCACACATTATATTATTCATTAACTGAATATGGTTTCATATCTTACCTGTTTCAGTTGCATCATAGTCAGAGTGAAAAGGGTTACAAACTGTTCCTCGTATTGGCTGACACTAACTCCAGCTATTTCTGTGAGACACTTTAAAGACACATTTCTGAACATAGGAACATTTAAGAACTGGAACGAAAGAACGAGAAAGAAAAACAAATTGGTATGATTTTGACACCAACAAGCTTTACGCTGACATCTTCCATAAGGAAGCCTGCACGCTTAAAAACAGTTTTATTTACTCTTACAGCAAAGCTCACTGGGACTATACCTTATAAATTAATGTGCTTATTAGTTTGGTCTCAAATATATAACCCAATGGAATCCAGTTAAGAAAACGAAGAAGTGTTTCCAAAGTTGCATGTACAAGTGGAGCATTTTGGGAGTTTTCCTTTGTAAAGAAAAGAAAAATAACAGTTTAGCATGCTGATAGATATGGGTGTTTAAAATTTTAAAGACATTGGAAATGTGAATCAAACTAATCGAATAGAAAATGTGCAAGAAGAATCATCCATGAATGTGAAAGTACTTAATGTAAACACAAGAAACAATGTTCTAGCATTTCAGTGCATGTGAAACCATAGGTCAAAACTAGACAAGAAAACACAAAGTCAAGCACAACATTTTTTAAAGAAATGTTTATCCACAGTTTATGGATACCTACCATGACAAATTGACAGAGCTGAAATATCTTTGAGAACTCATTACACATGCTGCAAAGAAAAACAGGGCAATTGTTAACAAAATTAAAACCTTAAAAACAGTATTTACACAGATCCCAAGTCCAGCTTGAGGAAAAAAAAAAAAAAATGTCAATGTCCCCATACCTATTGAAAAAATAAAGACCACGCACCTTCTCGCCAGCCCTGTCTTCTGCAGGACACAGTTCATCCTCTGGTTTTTGTCCTCTTCAGGATAAAATAATGCCCCACTATCACTCATTCCACTTTATCTGAGCCTAGGCTGTCATGGACCCTCACCAAAGAAACGCATCCATGCACCAGTCTGGGGTTACAAGAGAATGCTGCGACTTGAGCACCGTGGGGGAGCAGATGACCTTCCCCAGGATGCATTGCTAAAGCACCAGTGGCCAATCGCCAGGCCCCAACACACAAGCAAAAGGAAGAAGTTGATAACCTTGCTCCTTACCAAGCTCCACCACAAAGCTTAAAGGAGAACTATGGGGTTAGGGCTTTTCCCCATAGTTCTCCTTAGGGTAACATGATGGACACAAACTAGTGTCCTCCCGTCACCCTAGGCTCAGTATACCGCGAGCTGTAGCCGGACAATTGTGCCGGGATCCACCCAGCTGCGTGACTGACAGCTGGCGCTGCCTATCTAGAGGCAGAGCCGGCTGTACCTGCCCCCGTCCGTTCCGCCAGTCAGCGCTGGCGGATCGGGGAGGGGGGAATCCAGCCCCTCCACTGTCAAGGCAGAGAGACGTGACAGGATCGAGAGGTGAGTGAACTCCGGTATGTGTTTGCTCACCTCCCAATCTACTGAGCCGATCTGTGAGTCTCATTGTCACAGGTCGGCTAGAACTATGAGGTGAGTGAAAAGCACTCACCTCATAGTTCTCCTTTAAGCAGGGTTAGAACTCCTAGCTCCAGCAGACAAATGGAGTGGTTGAGAAGTTAAGCAAAAAGCATCTGGGGGTGGAAGTTGTTTCAAGGGAGTCTTCCCATGAATGGGCAAACCAAACCTTTCTTTAAAAGGATACTAAAATAAGATCTCCAATAAACAGAAAAAATGATTACATGGGGAATATAGACATCCACAGAACTGTGCTTGAAAGCTAAGAGCAGTGCAGCAAATGTAAATCTGAGAACTTGATTGACAGATACACCCTGCCATATGTATTCCACTATGGCTATGCAGTTAACAAAAAAACTAAATCACTATCAATTTAGAACAGGAACAATAAGGGAAAAAACTGCCAAGAAAGACGCCATTTATCCCCAATTAATGATTTCATATAAAACAGACACCTACCTGTCTTTTAGGTGTTTGGCTTTCACCTGTGTAATCTGTCCACTAGAAAAGTCAAAAACTTCTTCACTTAAAAGTTTAAGAATCACCATGTTATTTTGACACAGGCTCTCGCTAGTTTTACTGGCCCCTACAATGTCACTGATGAATGTAGGCCAATGTTTGGGCCATTCTTGCTTCAGTATCTGAAAAGACATGAAAATAAAATTTAGAAAAGGCAAACTTAATTTAACTACAAGATGTAAGTGCCGTCAGGCACCAGACCCTAAATGCTGAGACATAGATGACTATTCATTTATGCTACCACAGCAACTGTTCATTGTTCCGAGCAAAAGTTAAGGTAATTAGCTATGGGGATTTAGAATAAATTATTGCATCATTGCACAACTGTTGCAGACTATGAAAGTTTACTGCAACCCATGTAAAACAATGCAGTTCCTTTTAGAGATCTTATGAGTCTTCCAAGGGCAGAATGAGAAGTATATTTTGTTACACATAAAAAGGGATTCTCATAATATTCTAAAACAAGTCGTCTTGTGAAAAGAAAAGGAGATATGAACAGTAGTGTGCATGTGTGTTCCACAGCCAAACTCCTGATCCAACCCAATTACAGTGTAACAGACAACACCAAGTTACGTCAAATAGCCGACAATACAGAATAGGCTGCTGCTACATGAGTAATAAGATACATTTGTAATTCATTACATTTGACATACCTGAACAAGGATCATGTTTAGCTTCCCAATGTAAACATTTTCTTTCTAAAGAGAAGAACTCACATTAGTCCCGACACTTATAACAATTATACTGAATTTTAAACCAAACATGGTACTTACCTCTACGCATGTTGCATCTGAAGAGGTCTTGATGATAAGTCCAACAACATACTTCTTTATACCTATAAATTTGACATAAAGCACTTTAAAACATTGTCCGAGATGGTGAGATGAAGAATGAGACACAAATAAGCATTGAATGTTACACAACACACCACCATGCACGACAAGTAATGAATCCACTCTTCATCATGAACCAGCACACGTGATAACACTCATGTAAAGTCACCAAATGTAAAGAAATTACCTTCACACTGATTCCGAGGAAGGATTTTCCATCTTGTTTTAATCACATTTTCCAATATTTGCAGACCATAGTACTAAAATTGGAGTAGAGAAAAAAGTAAGTACTTCAGGGTTATAGGTCATACAAGTCTGCAAAGCACTCACAATCACACAATCGGCTCATTCACACATGTACATTTAGGACAATTTTACTAAACAAATAATTCAGCTACAATCCCATCAGTTTTCATGCACAATTATTGATCTGAACATACACTAGCATCCCTACTGTATGATCATGCTCACACCAGGAAAAAGCATCGCATAAGCTATGCTACTTGGAGAGAAAGTCACATACAACATGAACTAGTATTGCTAGTGTAGCGTGAATTAAAAGCAAAAGATAAAATAAAATAAAAAATCTATTTTTCCTCAAGAACAAATGCTGCCATTGGCAACAGTCTTCTCTGGTGTGACTGTATAGGTTCAGCAAGGAATCCTATAGCTAACCTAAATGTCAACCCTCCCCCTAAACAAGACCATAGTGTATGTAATATTTAAACTAACTTTTAGATCAACTTTTATACTCTGTCAAAACAGACCGTTTTCAACTTACATTTACCTTTCAGGTATTTTAGTATAAACCAGCAAAGTTTACTACATAAGCCTAAAAATTATATGCAAGTTATGAACAGCTAAAAAAAAAGATAGCAGAATGTCAAATTTAGTTACTCACTGTAAATATCAGATGTGTCAAGGGACTTTTAATACTAAAAAGAAGTCGGGATCTGTTTTACAGTTGCAAAAACCTTAAAATTGTAACTGCGGTCTCCTATCTAATTGGTTACCTTAAGCAGCGTCAGAGCACGCTTGCTTCACTAAGACCCCATTCACACTGAGCTACATAAAAAAAAAAGCGCTTTTTCAGCACTGATTTGAGCTGAGGGACATTGAGCTACAGTGCACATATTGTCGCGCAACGTAGGGCTACTTTTGGCATGGACTCCGTAGCTGTTGCATTGGGCAGTATCCAATCAAATGCGGTCTTAATGTGACATAATTCCTCTTACTGTTTCCTTGTTATATTTCTGCGCAAAAGTGACACTTCTGTAGCGCAATGTCGCGTGACATTGAGCTCCACCACTGAAGTCTATTGGGCCAAATTGCACGAAATTCGCCGAAAAATAGGTCATGTTCAAGTGACAAGCTTGAGCTACAAGCGACATTGAGCTGTGAGATGTGAACAGCTCCATTGAAATGCATTGGACAAGCTACATTGAGTGACATTGAGCTAATGTTTGAGTGATTTTTGAGCTGAAATTGCACTACAAATCGTTCAGTGTGAATGGGGTATAAAAGCTTAGAAATTAGACTGTATGGCCACATTTTTGGAAACTGACAGTTTTAAAACAATGTAAGTGGTATGAAATACGTAGAAGCACTGAGCTCCAACATGCACCATGACCAGCTTCACAATATTATAAAGCCAGCGTGCACAAACTGGCTGCAAAAACAAAACAAAAAGGGTAAAAGTAAAAAACAAAAATACTTTGTGAAGCCGCCTATCACCATTGTTATAATATATATTTTTAAATACTTGTCCTATACATTGTTTTTTTTATATTACAATTGAACAGGAAACAAAAAAAGAGCCAAACATTTGTAGTTAGAGAAAAGTACTTTCATAGGTTATAAAACACCTACCAAATGTCAAGGAGAAACCTATCATTAGAAACCAGGAGGCTGGCATTGCCAACTATGAGAAAAGCAGGTTGCCTGGCTGTCACGCAGCACCTCTTAAATTTACACTACAGAACGTCAAATCCAGATCTTCAATATCCATATGTTTTCAGGTTCTGCATAAGAGTCAGACAGTGGCAGACACTTAGGAATGTTAAACAAGAAGTATTGGGAGAATAAAATATACTCTTCCCAAAACTTAAAACCAGTGTGGGACACTGCAGCTGTCATACACCGGCTCTATACAGAGAGCTGAATGATCATGTAACCGCTGATCTCTCAGCTCACTGCTTTGCCTTGCAGACTGCCAGTGAAGGCTCCCTGCTGGAATTTCCCCTCTCTGTTCCTCCAGCACTCATTGGGGCACAGCTGGATTTGGCACTACAGAGGCAGAGCCAGCTGTCAATCAGGCAGCTGGGTGGATCACGACAACCCAAAAGAGAAAGCCAAAATGTAAAACTTTATATGCTGAAAAAAAGGGCACTAAAAGTTAACCTTTGCCAAAGCAACTGCCGGAAACATGAAAAAGCAGTCTCAAGTCAACGATAAGTAGTTCAAGTCGAAGCTTAGACAGGGCTATGGACCCTGCTCATGTGACAGCGCTGGTGCGTGATGACTGATCCAGCACTATCACATGCAGCGAGTCAAATTCTCCTTCAACTTTAAAAGTGGCAAGTAATTTCCAAACTCCCACCAGCTGGAGTAGTGGTGGAAAAAAGGAAAAATGAATATGTTCTGCTGGGGAGGAGGGATCAAAGCAAAAGCTGTTATTTTGTATTAGAAGAAAATTTCTCAGGACAAAAATACAGGGGTTGCCTCAACCAACACGGTTTCAAGTGCCCTGACTCCCGATGTGCACAGGTTTTTATAGTCAGTCTTCTGGCCAGCCATATGGCATCAGAGGGTACTCTTCTCCCTGCGGTGGTAGTAGGTGGTCTCAAATACTACACTAAGCGGTACTAATGTTGAGGTCAGCACCCCTATCTACAGTACTGTACCATCATGGGATGTGTCCATGAGAGCCTAGGCTAAAAAAGTGGGTTGAACAACACAGACTGTCATTTAACCAGGTAAAGGATCAGCTGCTGAGCACAATACCTGTGGAAGACATTGCTAGAGACGAAGTGAATATAGCAGAAAACGCAAGGGTTTTTTTTTTTAAAATCTTTGGCTATTGTTTTTTACTTTTTATCATGAAAAAAAAAAAGCAATACTTTAACGGTCATAACAGGCCTGGAATATGCACCTCAAGCTCCTGTATGTCTCTCCTAGCAGGTTCCTTTTCCTGTTCCATCAACACAGTGGGAAAAGTCCTTACTACAACTTAACAAATCAAATTAGTAATAGCGGCATGCTCATTAGCCACTTCAAAAATGTACTTTAGTTGCTCCATATAGGTGAAAGGTGCAGGAAGTAAGGTTATTAAAAACTTCAGAACAAAACTGTAAAAAAAACCAAAACCCTCTATTGGAGAAAAGTTGGTTGATATGCTTACCTTTTGCTCAATGATCATCAACTTGTAAGATTTGGGGGGTACTTGGCATGCCATGGGATCTCCTTAGGACAATTATTAGGGCTGCAATCAACTAACTGATTAATCGATAATCGTTTATAAGAATAGTGAGCAACTATTCTTATTATCAATTAGTTGGTTGGATCCCCAAGCTCTCTCCTCCATGCTGGGTGGAGGGCACAGCAAACAGTGGGCGGGTGCAATAACCAGCCTGCAATCGGCATTTGAAATGGCCAATAGCAGGCTGGCTTTTGCACCCGCCCACTACCTGATGTATTTACATTCAGCTGCTGCCTGCGGAATATTGCCATTGGCAGCTGTCATTCACCGGATGAAGCTATTCAAGCACCATGTGCTTACAATACAATTATTAAACAAAAATTATTATAAAAAAAGTAGGTTTCAGCCTGACAAAGTCTGCTGCGGGAAGTGCATTGCAGTGCCATTCATTTCAATACAATTATTCGAAAAAATAAAAAAATCGGCCAACTTGATCATAAAAATAATCATTAGTTGCAACCCTAATACTTATGTCAACTTCCTGCAGTACGGATGCAGGGGGAACTTCCCCCTCCCCACACTGGTTTTTTTTTTGTTCTTTTGTGCAGCAGTTTAAAATAAGAAAGGAGGCCCTCAGTGATTAGGCAAGCCTTGGAGTGCAAGCTCCACTTTAAGTTTCCCCCTCTCTTCAAGAGGGACCTTGGAAAGATGAAAAATCGCCTACCACAAGACAAAATACCACAACTAAACTATGGAAAAATTCCTTAGGGAAATTAATATCTGGCTTTATGAAGAAGCACCTACCACATAATGACGAAGAAATATCCATAAAGAGGAAGTTTACCCATATCTTTAAAAATGTCAACAAGGGAACCTTTAGAAATGTTTAGTAATGGTAATCTACAAATAGATATTTATATAATATACTAATAATAATGTGTGTGGGGGAAACAGATACAAGATAATTGCCAGCTTTTTAATCTTTGCATACCTGATTTTCTTTTCCTGCGTGCCATTTTATTTTTACAAAGGGCAGATTATTGATCTCCCTTTACTTTCTGGAACTCTGGCACATGTGACCATGCACATCATCTCAGGGGGAAAATATGCTTTTCCTTGAGATCTTGTAAAACTGCAATTTACAGATCCATCTTTTAGTCATAAGCTACATCAGTAATGCCTAATAGGGCCAGGAAGTGAAAAAAACTTTACTTATAATATTATTTTACTTATAATTTAGCTAATGAATATAAGAGGATTTTGTGTCAGCATGCAGAGCTGAATGCTGATGTGATTTTTAGTGACAGGGGGTAAAGATACACTTTAAGCAACTTGCACTTAGAGGCTCATTTATGAAAAAGCTACAGAAAAATGGGGGTAACCAACAGCAAGCGCATTCATTCTAAAATGTACTTCACTCCAATCTAGAAACGCTGTTGGAATCTCAACAGTTTCTACAGACAACACAAACTACTTATGTGGCTAACAAAGACATACCAAATTTGATTTTTGAACGCATGGTAAAAATCCTTTTCCTGGAGTCCAGTGAGGGACACAGGAATCCATATACAGTTGGAACATCCAAAAGCATCAAGCACCCTCCTAAATGGGGTGACCTGCCAAAAGGACCAGAGAAGGGGAATGTGGAATCTATATGAAGCTCAGATCAAGATAGTGAAGGTCACTGTGGTGGTGAATCAGAAAGGCTGTTCATCCAGAACCCACCAAATCAGGTGGAGTAACAACAAATTTGCCATGCAGGGAAGATAAGACCCAAATCCCGATGTGCTCAAAACCTGGGGGGAAAAAAATGTCCGAAAAAAAAGAAAAAGGTTTGAGGGATCTAAGCCCCTCGGCCAGACTAGGATTAGAGCCAGTAGAGGGCATGGCCAACAACTGCCACAGTAAACTGGTATTTGAGAAGGGTTTCATACTGCAAGTCAGTAGAATCTGAAAGGTAAGCATGCCCTCTACCTTATCTAGTACATTCCATGTTAAGGTGGGTCACTGAAGGATCCACAATGATAACAGACCAAAGAAATTCCCTCTCAAAGGGGAAAAGTTCAGCTGGTGGGACCCAGGACCGTTCAGGGAGCTTCCACTCTGCATGGGGGTGTAGTAGAAAGGTCTTCCCATCTGCACAAGTTCTGAAAGGCCCAAGGCTGGAGACAACCCCTTAAATCTGAGGTGAAGATAGGATACTGTGGTGCCTCAAAAACAGCCTCTATGAAGAAAGACTGCTGGAACTCAATCTGAATCAGATATGCTCACTGTGATCGGTGGCCTGGCCTCACCTAAGGCCTTGGGAAGGGGATGGTACTTGAGCAGACTTAGAGCCTCTGCAATCGTAGGTTGCAGTAGAGGCCCCCCGACAATAGGGTAGGGACTCAGCCTCATCCTGTAAAGCCAAAGATGACTCCAATGATGTGCACAACTACAGTTTAAGTGGATTTCATGTAGCAGGCAATAGATCCCTTAGAGGATACATAGTGGACGACCCTGAAACAGAGTATGGGCTGCGATCACCTGTAGCAGCGGGTTTATCCTCTCAGTTTCTCTGTGCAGACATGTTGCTCCCCAAGGCTGAGAAACAACTAAGCCCAAACTGAGGCAAGGCCTTAGGTAATCGAAAAAACCCAGGCATCAGGTGCTGATGAGGGTTGGATTGGCCGGAGGTGAGCAGATCACAGGAGAAGGGCAACAGAAACAGACAGGAGAGCAGAGTTTCACATGGTGTTTTTTTAAAAGCAGGATCAGCAGCAGGATGGTGCTTCCTCTATGCCAAAGGGCAGGAAAAAAAAAGCAGAGTGAGCAACATCCAGCCAAAAGGAGGACATCAGGTCTCAGTCTCTCAGCCTTAGCCCCATCTATGGTTAAACCAAAAGTTCCAGTAAAGAAGTGGCTTCTGGTGATCAACCTGCATGACCTACTCACAGAGCGAGTCTTCAGAGACTGGATCACAGCTGAGGCTGTGCCATGGCTCTGGACATGGGGAGCGTTCCATTACTAAATTTACCAGTGCACTCTGGTCCGGAACTGGGCTCTTCAGTGTGGAGCTTTTAAAAAAGGGCACAGCCCAAGCCAGCCCCACAATGTCTAGTCCAGCGGGGTCCAGATACAGCACTCCAAAAAGGCAGGCTGAAGAAAGACTGATCCAGATAGCTCGAGATAGAGACCAGCTCAGCAACGAGGTAGAAGGAATTCTGCCTGGGGAAAAAAAAAAAAAAAATTGGCTAGCAAATAGGTTACTTGCAACACCATCCGCCTTCCTAGGACACTAGCAAATTGGTATGCTGGGAGTAGAAGAGGCTGCTGGTCTATAATTTTCTCCCATTATACTGCAGGCAGTATAACCTGACTATATATGAATTCCTGTGCACCTCCATGGATGGGAAATAAAAAATAAACCTAACAGTGCAACAAGCTATAGTTGCACTTTTTATATTTAAAAAAAAAAAAAAAAAGAAGAAAGCTCCTCTTGCTTCCGATAATCATTTCCTGCTGAACAGAGTTAAGCTAAAGCACAGACATCATTGTTCATACAACTATTTTGGCAATCTAAATGAATCAAATGGGTGTCTCTAACATAATACAAACATGTTTTGCACTATACCAATACCTGAAAGGTAAATTTTCAAACTATTCATTTAACCAGACCTTTTGACCCAGAATAAAAGTTTTTACTACAAAGGTTAGTCGTTGTATAACAAAGTCGATCAATATAACTTCAACCAAAGGGATCATGAGCTGGTCAGATAAAGTGATAAATAAAAAGCTGATAACTGCTGTTGTATGAACATTTAGGTTTACCCGAGTGTTTGCATACACGCACAGCTTTTGGCAGAAAATAGATTTATCACATGACTAATTTGTGGTGTTTACAAACAGTACAGTAGAAAGTATTTGACTGGTAAGTAAAGTCTTAAAAGTCTAAAAAATTTAAATATGAAAATTATATCAAAAGATAGTTTTGCTTTGCTTAATATCTGAGAATTTCTACAAGATTTTGCATCAGTTAAGCGTAAAAGGATTGCATACCAATGATGAACTCTTGCAACAGCAAATATGTAATACAAGTCAGAACAATCAGTATCAATGATCCCTGTGGCAGAAGTGTCTATGTACCCTCAATATTAATGAAATCTATTTACTGAAATCCAACCCGTAACCACCCACACCCACCCATGAAACATACAATTGATGAACAGAATTCAGTTAAAGGGAATGAAAAGGGTAGACCTTGTGGAGGCCTGCCGTCAAAGCCTAGCTGTGTCAGTTGCACAGGAAGACACCCCTTTTCTTCCTATTACAAGCAATCAACATAATGGAACATTATGATTAATATCAGGTAGCGTTAACAGCTTAAAAATTAAAAAAAAATGCATATAAGCCAAATGTAATAGTGCAAATTTCTTTCAGCACCAAATCATTTGCAGATTATGTAAATTGAAGAGTTCTTTACCTGTTGCTTTCTTTCTGTTCCGCTAATCATGTCAATTTTTCACAAGACAATACTGTGTTTTTAAAAGTACTGTTGATGATAAATCAACTCAAACATTAGTAATAACTGTCAGTATGTCAAAGCAAATAAATGACCAGGCAAGCAAAATACTGTTGTTACTAATGTCAGCACTTTGAGCAAGCTCATTAAAAGCTGGGACCATAATTCCAATCTTATGCCATCAATGGGTAATTGGTGTACTAGGCACGTAATACTTTTCATTAATATGTATTACATCAAAACTGTATTATCAGTCACAGCAAAAAACAAACTATAAATGAGCTCAGATATGATCGAACACCAATGCTATCATCATGAGCAGATCTCTGTATAGACTAAAAGGGAAATAGGCAGCTGTGCATTTAAGGTTTCAGTCTTCCATACTGAGTAATTGATGTCAACAAGATATATTAGTCCAAGTAAACTCAAAGTGCATAACTATATTCCAATTTAACAGTTATTTTAACAGGTAAAAAACTTTCACATGTATGTTAACAAAGCAACAGGTACAGCCAAATTACACATAAAAAAATAAATTTGAACAATGCTGTAAATCATAACGTACACTTTGTACAAAAAGTTCTGTTCTTATAAACATAACAATTCGGGGCATCTACCCAGCAGAGAAGGTATAGACTAGCTTTTCTCACACTTTCCTGAAAAAGAGTAGGATTTTAGAGCTTTCCTGCTTTACAGATTTTTTTCCAGGAGGAAGCTCCAAACATCTACCCCATTCAGGGTGTACCCTGAGTTGGAAGCTAAATGTTTAGCTAGGTATTTAACTAAAATACACTTCCCTTTTCTACACTTGACCTAAACCCTCATTAAGAACTGGAGGTCCTATGATTGACAAATACATAAACAAGGAACTTAATCGACTTTGTTTTATCAATTTATCCTAAAAATTAAAAAAATATATAAATCTGTTTGCATTATTTCAACACTTGCAGATAGGGCAACTATTCTTTAACAAAACGAAGAAAAAAAAACAAAACAAAAAACACAACCGGGCAAATGAGATACCTTTCTCAAAGTTTATATACAAGGAAGAGGGGCAACAAGTGCAAGGGTAGGAGCCTAGCTGCATATGCCACTGTGCTTACTTTGGTGTTCATGTTCTGGGAGAACTCAAGAATTGTGTCAACTCTTGTCCAGGCATCAGGATGTTCTTTTAAGTGGGTGAGTACTTCCTGTGCCATTCTTTGCTGTAAGGGAAAACAAAAATAAAAATATTTAACTCCATAGGCAAAAATTTTTCACATACAGAAAAAAAAAAAAAAACAAATTTC
>NW_017306279.1:3076495-3114845 GCF_000935625.1 Nanorana parkeri | reverse complement strand
ATATATATGTGTGTGTGTGTGTATATGGCAATGCCATTGTGGTATCTCCACTCCTGTGTCCAGAATCTGAGTGGCCAGTGCATGCTGATGGCACAGGTGTGCACAGCCTTTAAATTAAAGGTGTTGGGCAGGGTTCAAGACTCCACCTGGGAGACAGGAAGGCTCCACCCAGGAGTCAGAGTGGAGTCCAGTGCAGCAGGGTGCTGCGGATTGAGAAAACCCCAGTGTGCCGGTTAGCACATGACTAAGGCTGTCTGGAGGAACAGACAGTGGGCTGAGGCCAGAGCAGCGGTGCTGCAAACGCAAAGCCAGGATGGGCAGGTGCTGCCATGAGATGCTAAAGAACCCCAGCGAGGGTGATTGTTCTGTTTTGTGAACTTTCATTTAATAAAAGTGGGCAAGGACATATATATATATATATATACACACACACACACATACATATACAAATCTTAATAGGAGTGCCATCACTTTAAACAAGCTGCTAGTGGGCTTCAATACTAAAGTGACATTAAAGTCCCAATTATTGAGCTCTTGAGCGGATCATCCAGCGCTGTCCAACGTGCACGCTCACAGCTGCGTGCATTCAGCTCCACTGAGTTTCTCCTCTTCTCCCCTCCGAAGATCTGTACTGGGCATGCGCCTGCCCCATCATCCTGCACGGTCTCTCGAGAATCTTCAGACACAGGTAAGGAATTACCACTTTGGTAACCTTTTTAATTTTCTGCAATGTTTTTTTTAAATATATAGCAGTAGATATATGCAACAAAAAGCAAGTATTTATACCTTAAGGGCCTGTTCATATGAGTTTCAGGTCCTGACCAGTTCCGGATCAGCAGACGCGGTGCTATGTCTTTTGCCGCGTTTTAGATGCGTTCAGCAAAATGTTTTGCTGGAGTGGGGCTGTCAGTATGTTAGCTGCAGCGCAGTGCGTTTGACACGTTTTGCGTTTCCGGACCGTACAAAATGTGACATGCAGTATTTTTCTGTCGTAACCTGAACGGACTGCGCACGTGAGAACTGTAGCCCATAAAACACATAGGGATACATTTTTAGTGCAGGAGCGTACGGATACGGTCAGCACAGAAAACAGACATTGTGTGAACAGGCTCTAAAGCTTGTTGAAGGCCTGATAGCTGCATGTTTAAATTGATAACCAAAACTCTCATTAAGATCTAGGTTTAACATCCCCATAGTGGAACTGAAGTTTTCTTCAACAAAACTGTCTGTAGAAACTTTAGAAATGCGTGCAGTATATACTGCTCTTCTACAAGCTGAAGCCCATGTAAACAAGATCTTTTTCATGCGAAGAACAAATCATAACCACACATTGCATTAGGTAGTGTAACTCCAGCTTTCTTTTTTCATTTTTGAGAGTATATGGAAGCATTAGAACCCATGTTTAACAATCATCTCACTCTGTACAAAACTATAAAAAGTTTAGTTTGGCCTAAAGTTCCACTAGTCTGCTGCATCTCCACTACGCACTAACAGAGCCCAGGTCCTGAATCTGTAAATCTAAGCCTCGAAAAGAATTATGAATTGGATATGTGGAAGAATCCTCTAACCAGTCTGCTGTCAGACCATTTTCCCCACATTATAAAAACTCAATGAGGGGCATTTATCAAACCTGGAGCAACCAAAATCTGGAGGAGTTGTCCATGGTAACCAATCAGCTTCTATCTTGATTGGTTGCCATGGGCAAATGCTCTAGATTTTGTCTGCTCCAGTTGATAAATTTACCTCATTAACTTGAAAATTTACTGAAGACTCACAAAACAATATATTTTATGAAAGCAGAGAAGCTATACAATAAAAACAATTTTATGCTGTGCAACATTTGCCCCCCCCCCCACCCCACCCCCAATTATATTCTAATACATCGGTTGATCTTCGTATAAGCTATTGTACAAAAAATCCTAGCAGAACATTTGCTAATCCCAACAATTCATTTGATTTCATTTTTCAATTTAGGAAATCAATGTAGTTTCCCGAATACCACATTCCCGGTTAATATTTTGTGCGGCCAAAATTTTCCACCCCGTTCCTTCAATGTTTGTCATTACAGTCAAAACTGACCCCCATTAACCACTTGCTGTCCGGAGCAATTTCTTACTATTTGCACAGACACGATATCTGAATTTTTGCTAGAAAAAAAGCTTCAGACACCAAAACAATTAAATATCTTCTGAAAGCAGAGGCACTGTAGAATAAAACAATGCTAGTTGCAATTTTTTACGTTGCACACTCTTTGTGCAAATGGTTTATCAAACCCATATTTTTTAGGATAAAATAATACACTATAATAAAATTTAGAGCACAGAAACAGATATAAATGCCCAATTTTTTGGTAAAATATAAAAGATGGGGTCACGTCAGGTAAATTGAATCAATTTACTATACAAACATGCGTGCCTGTGAAACCGCAAAAAAATATTCCCATAGGTGACGTTTTGAAAGCTTTTACTGCTCATCAGTTTAGTGTTAACAGTGATTGATGGGCCTAAAATTATTGCCCTCACTCTGAAGCTCGTGGCTTTATGTAATGTATGGCTTGTGTATGTGCATGCACGTGGGGGCAGGGAGCTTTAAAACATTTTTTTTATGTTACTTTCATTTTTACAAGCCCCCTATGTAAGCAAATATAAGGTGACAGGCCCTCTTCATGAAGACATCAGAGGTCTTTTAGACCCCTATCACCTAGGGACCCCAAAGAAGCTGATGAAGCAGAGACCTGCTTTACCAGCTTCTTCTCCTGGCTCTAAAAGCCGAAGAATGTACACAGTGACACCGGAAGTGATGTAATACACATCACTTCCAGGTCCAGTGATCGGAGGAGAGATCAGCGGCTGGAAGTTTGCTGATCTCCCTCAGGTTAATGCGGTCCCGGGCTGCACAGGCGACAGCAGGGGTGGGGGCTGAGCACACTCCGCCGCTCAGTACACAGCCTCCGAATTGCTGCCTGTACCTTAACAGCCATCACCAGCTATTTAAAATTATACCAAAGAACACGGCTCCAGCAGCTGTGTTCTTGGTATAACCACTTCAGGCGGAGGACGTATATATACGTGAACCCGCCTAAAGTGGTTAAAGGAAAACTCCGGTAAAATTCTTAACCTGCCAAGCCTAAGTGCTAGTTTTCATCTAGGGTGTATATTAAATTTATACTCACCTGAGCTTTGCAGCCAGATGGAGCTATTAGACTGGTCCCTTGAGCCTCTTCCCCTCTGCTCTGGCAGTCTAAGGTCCTGCGAGTCATGTCCAATACACTGTGTATAGGATGTGAGGATGCTGAGGGCCATAACATCATTGCAGCGAAGGAGGACGACAGGCTGTAGGGAGCGCCATAACAGTCAGCTGGCTGATGAAAACCAGTACTTAACACTTGGAGTGCGGGGGTAGCTGCACTGCAAGGGTTAAGAATAATTTTAACAAGAGTTAGCTATAAAAAAAAAAAAATTGAATGAACGTTCTGAAAACAGAAATTCTAACCGTGTATACCAAGCATAAGTTTATAGTTATTTTCTTTATTTCGATCACTAGAGCCGCTTGATGGCATGTAGAAGGGATAAAGTCGCCACCTAAGTTTGAAAACAAGCTAATGACTGCTTTTGCGGCTGTGAGCTTTCTGCCCTGGCTTTGGCAAGTATCTGTGTGCTAACTTGCTCAGAATCGCTAAAGAATGACTCTAGCAAGACTACCCTTTGCATCACACAATTTGGAGCCTTTTGCCCCGCTTCTCCCGGAACCTCCACGGATCCTGTCCACAAACTGAAGACAAGGGGCAGAGTATCATCCTCCAAGGCTCCGTTGTCACCTAGGAGTAGCAGGAAAGCGCATGAAAAGTGCAAAAAAAATGAACGCTTTAACGCATGGCCACAAAATACACAGAAACACGAACTGAATTTGTGTTATTACTGGTTAAAGTTGAACTATGAGGTGAGTGCTTTTCACTCACCTCATAGTTCTAGCCGACCTGTGACAATGAGACTGTGACAATGAGACTGTCACAGGTCGGCTCAGTAGATCGGGAGGTGAGCGAACACATACCGGGTTCGCTCGCCTCTCGATCCTGTCACAGCTCTCTGCCGTGACAGGGGGAGGGGCTGGATTCCCCTCTCCCTGCTCCGATCTGCCAGCGTTGACTGGCGGAACTGACGGGGGAGGGGGCGGGTACAGCTGGCTCTGCCTCTAGATAGGCAGAGCCACCTGTCACTCACGCAGCTAGGCGGATCCCGTCATCTAAGTCGGGATCCGCTCCGGCGTCTCAGTATACCGCGAGCTGTAGCTCGCGGAATACTGAGCTTAGGGTAACGGGAGGACGCTAGTTTGTGGCACCCCAAACGCGGTCGGGAGTACGTGTACAGAGGGGGGGAAAACACAACGCATTTCCCAGATTTTGCTACATGCACTACTTTTCCACATTTGCTGTGCATATAGGAACCCACTGAAATATGGGGAAGCGCGTTCATCTACACCTAGGTGTGAAGGGAGCCCAAAGAGCGAGACTGAGGCAAGAGCGGGACTGAGGCAGACTGCACCCTCTTGTCTACAGAAACCACCAATGCAGATTACAGGAGCAATGTTGTCCAGAGTGAACACTGCAAAAGGTATTGCTGGAGACAAAAATCCTTATCTATCCATCTATCATATTTCCTGCAGTTGTCCCAGAATACAAAAAATAATGTACTGAAAGCAACAAAAAAATTTTTTTTAATAGTAATATATACAGGTTGTGATGGGGGGAAAAAAACAAACAAACCAAACAAAAACAAACTACCTGAGATCCTTCTCCATGGTATAAGCAATTGACGACATTGTCCAAAAGGTTGATGTCCAACTTCTGGCTGAAATCCAGCAGCTGTCGAGCTGCATGGTCTGCTAACATGGTCATAATTGCTGGCATAGATTACTGAAAATACAACACATTTTTAATTAGATTTATAGCAAGGTTTCAGGATCTAAATGTTAGGTTTAAGACTAAGACATGAACAACAAAAACAATCAAGAGTCAAAAATACAAATGAGGTCAGTGGGCATCACATTACATTTAGAATACTTTTAGATGCAGTTTGACAAGACAGGAGTACACATCTACAATGCTCCCATTTTACACAAACTGTATCATTACCCCCAAAGCACAGAATAATACTATAATACAGCAACAGATTTACACTGCTAAGAAAACACAAACTAAAGCCAAACACTGCAAATTTAGACATTAAAAAGGACCCCTAACCTAATGTACCATTTTAATAAAAAAAAAAAAAAAGAAGCTGATTTTGAAATTGATGGCAGCAACACGTCTAAAGGTGCCCATACACTGTACGATTATTGTACGATAATCGCGGGAAATCCTGCGATCGTATGATAATCGCAAAGTGTATGGAAGGCGTGCGACCGTTTCTACTGTACGGTCGCACGTCTTCCGTCGAACAAGCAGGCTGTGTGGCGTGCTTGTTCGACAACTGCCGAACTGGCCGGAGTGTGCACGTGCACACTGCCTGTTCAGCATTGCAGCCATCGGAAGCCCGCCCCTCAGCGGGGCGGGCTTGCGATGATCGCAAGTACGATCTGCCTGTCCAAGATGGGCAGATCGTACCTTTTTTTAATTGCTTTACAACCCTCGCAAGACAAAAAAGTCTTGTGAGGGTTGTAGTGTATGGCCACCTTTGAAGTTGGGACAGGGCAACAAAAAAGGCACTGCAAGGTGACATTGTAACGAGATAATCAAGGTTATTCACTTCACCTCTCTGTGGTCATTTTGACGGCTGATAGATGATGATGAGCAATACATAATCTATGCACACATATTAAACGGGTCCACAAGCTTCCATATTCAATATCATCACAATACCGTTGTAACTGTGAAACATGCATACAAACAATGCATGTGAATACTCTAAAGATGGATGGCTGGTGCTCGCTACAATTGTCTTTGTAGTTATATACGTCTCATGTTGGCACACCAGCCATCCATCTTTAGAGTATTCACATGCGTTGTTTGTACGCATGTTTCACAGGTTTAACGGTATTGTGATGATATTGAATATGGAAGCTCGTAGACCCGTTTAATATGTGGACACAGATTATGTACTGCTCATAGCAAAGCTTTTAGTGATTATTAGATGCCATCTTAAATTAGACTCAGGTGTTTTCCGGTTATGATTGGTTATTTTTGAAAGTACTATGTATAATTCATTGTCAGATGTGCCTAACCTGACGAAGGACTGCTATTGGTCTGAAAGCGATGTATTTACACGAGGTGCTGAAGACAAAATAAGTTTGCATTTTTTTTAGATGATAGATCACACACACGATTTTTTATACCAAAAACTTTGACAAACTTTTTAAAATTATTTAGTTTTTTTTCACTTTTCTGTTGGGGGCTTTGGGGAAATATCAGGGGTCTGTTTTAAAATAGAAAGAGATTGAGGACAGATTCCTAAATCTTTTTCCGCAGCCCGTTATGATTGAGTTTACATACGATATAAATTAATTTAACCGCTTGCCGTCCGCCCGTTGTGAAAAAACAGACAGACTGCAAAGTCCCATGGGCGGGTTGCTGTAAGACAGCATTTTTTCCTGCTCGCACAGGCAGAAAAAACTTGCCCATTCTTTACAGCCGTTACCGTCTGTTTCACATACAACCGATCAGTGGCTCTATAGCCGCCGATCGGCTGTATGTTGCCATTTGCCCGCCCCGCAGCATGGAGTGCCCCCTCTCCTAACCGCCTCACCTTCAATCCTGGGATCCGCTAGCCCATCTGATCTCGTTGCTGATCTCCGTCCGGGCTGTGAATGCAGAAGTGATGTGTAATACATCACTTTCGCATTCACCTGTCAGTCCTCTGGCTGCTATAGCCAGAGAAAAGAAGCTGATGAAGCAGATCTCTCTGCTTCATCAGCTTCTTTTGGAGTCCCCAAGTGACATTAGGGGTCCTACAGACCCCAATGTCTCCATAAAGAGGACCTGTCAGTGAGCCTTTGCTGTTATATAGGGGGATCGTTATCCCCCTATGTGATTGCAATAACAATAAGTGTAAAAAAATAAATATAAAAAGTTAAAAAAACACGAGTCAGAGATTCCATACCATATGGGACCCATGGCCTTCCATTTTCCTATCCACTCTTGATCCAATAACACGAAACCTCATTCGCTAGCTACCCATCGCGCCATGGCGCTCAGGCGGTAGTCACCACCCTTTCAGTCTTCCACTCTTCTTCCTTCCCCCCCAGCAGCCAAAACTTCTCCACAAGCAACCACATACTATAATGAGTATCAGCGACAACCAGTATTACTCCCCCCCTGCCCCCTCCCCTAAAAGGTTATGTTTATTGTTATATGCCGCCTACTGTACAGACGATACGTTGCTCCCCTACACAGCTGTTACTAGATGATATTTGTATGTCTTGCATTTCAAAAACCTAATAAAACATACTAAGAAAAAAAGTAAAACAAATTTAAGTCCCTCACCCCCCAGTTTACACACATAAACGTAAATATGCATCAGATGCGCCAGCGAGCGAAAATGACAATTGCGCTACACATATCGCCGCGAACGTCGGAGAGCAATGATTTTAGGGCCATCAATCACTGATAACACTAAACTGATGAGCGGTAAAAGCTTTTAAAGCGTCGCCTATGGCCAATTTTGGGTAATGTAGTTATTTGAGGTTTTGCGCAATTTTAAGGCTTGACAGGCTTGGTGTTTTTTTACCCGACTTGACCCCGCCTTTTATATTTTACCAAAAAATTGGGTAATAAATGTTTTAGAATTAATGTTCTGTAATTTTTCCTTAATATAGCAAAAAAATAAAAACCCCAGTGGTGATTAAATACCACCAAAAGAAAGCTCTAGCTTTCCTCAAAAAATGGTATAAAATTCATTTCAGTACAGCGTTGCATGACGGAATAAATGTCAATCATAGTACCGCAGCGCTGAATACTGAAAAATGGCCTGGATGGGAAGGAGGTATTAACACCGCGGACTTCAAGTGGTTAAAAAGAGAACTATGAGGCAAGTGATTTTTCACTCAACCTCATAGTTCGAGCCGACGTGCGACAATGAAACTGTCACACGTCGGCTCAATAGATCGGGAAGTGAGCGAGCACATACCGTCGCTCGCTCACTTCTCGTCATGTCCCAGCAGAGAGCCGTGATTGTCACTCACGGCTCCCTGCCGGGATTCCCCCCTCCAGCGCTGAGTGGCGGAACGGACGTGGGAGGGGGCGAGTACAGCTGGCTATGCCTCTAGATAGGCAGAGCCAGCTGTCAATCGCGCAGCTGGGCGTATCTCGACAGTAATGTCGTGATCCGTCCCGGCTGCAGCAGTCTCAGTATACCGCGAGCTGTAGCTCGCGATATAGTGAGTGAGCTTTGGGTCACGGGAGGACACTTGATTATGTCCTCCCATGATCTTTAGAAGAAAGTGAAGATGTGGCACCATTAGAAATAGTAAAGGATTTGGAAAGATAAAAGCAAATATTTTTGGCCCATTAGCTATCTGACTTTAGGGATTTAACCAATCCCAGGCATATAGGGATGGCGATAACGATTTGGACAATTAAAGTTTAAAAAAATTTCTCTGAACACCACTACAATAGACCTGCAATTAAGCAACCCATATGCAATTAAAGTGCAGGCCTTGTTCACACTATACTGCTGACTTTTTCTGCACAGGAACAATTAAGCTCATGTGATCAACGCTATGTGCCCGGTTCACACCACAATGTGGGTGTAATGGCAGGTGCATTACAGAAAATCGCAGACATGCTTCATTTTTCCACAGCACACTGGATGCCACTGCAGTGCT
Organism: Nanorana parkeri; assembly: GCF_000935625.1. Classification (NCBI taxonomy): domain Eukaryota; kingdom Metazoa; phylum Chordata; class Amphibia; order Anura; family Dicroglossidae; genus Nanorana; species Nanorana parkeri. The sequence continues at coordinate 3,106,028 of NW_017306279.1, read as the reverse complement.
GGGAGGGGACCTAAATGGATCGTACAATGTAAACAGTGACAGCTCCAGCAGTGTGAGATACACTAAGCCCTCGTTCACACCTGAACGTTTTGTAGCGCGTTCTACGCTCGACGAACACTCTACAAAACGCTCAAAAATATAAATCCCATTGTATTCAATGGTCTCGTTCCCACCTTGGCGTATTTCCGCCCGTCCCTAACGCGCTACAAAACAGCCCACGCCTGAAAAGGTACTACTTTGGGCCGTTATGTTGCGCGTTTCCATTGGGCTACAGCCAAGTAGCCTTCGGAAACGCGCAACGTTTTTTACCGCGAATCGCGGTAAAAAAAAAACACGCGACAGACGCGCATATGCAATACGCCTAGGTGTGAACGAGACCTAACAGAGTGGGCACAACACACTAGCTCATCCACTAAAACAGAACATTTTAGAGGACTGGCTAATGTGAACAGGCCCTTAGCTGTGAAACAGATTTAACAAAGATCATATGAGCTTAATTACAGCCATTTTGTTGACAACCCCCACTCACACACACTTTTTGGAGGTTCAAAAGTAAATTGGACAAACTAAAAATTCTAAATAAATATCTTCATTACTTTGGTGAAAATCTTTTGTAGTCAATGACTGCCTGAAGCCTGAAACAGATATACATAACCAAATGCTATGTTTATTCCCTAGTGATGCTTTGCCAGGCCTTCACTGAAGCAGTTTTAAGTTGCTGCTTGTTTGATAAGAAAGCTGCATGTATGTTCAATTGGAATGACGTTAGGTGACATGGGGCCTGCGTTGACAGGTGTTTGTGTGCATCAAACAGTTTTTGCATTTCCATGCAAGTCTGAGTGCAAATCCTGCTTGAAGCAGGTGAAATGCAGGTTACAGTACGTTAACTGCATGTTAAATGCACTTGAATTCTGAATTCTCTCAGAAGCATCTCAAGTTGATGCCATTATCAGAAGCCCAAAGCCTGTTGACACCAGCCCTAGAAGAATTTTCCACTTTTTTGCTTTCAAAAGCTCCTGGGTTGCTTTTATATTATGTTTTGTGCCAACTGCACAGTGAACCATCATCCTGTCAGCTTTGCATCTGAGCAGATAGTATAGCCAGACACGCAACTTAATATTCCTTCTGCTGCCTCTGTCAGCAGTCAAACAATAATCAAACAATAGAATTCCATTTCCAACGGCAGCCATACCTGTCCAGGTTATAACACTGCCTCCACCATAGATGATGCCCTGTTCTGTGCTTCAACACTACCATAAAGTGCCAAACCTTTGATGATTAGAATGATCTAGCATTAAGAAATAGCACAGGCAATGAAAGCTGCTGTCGGTTACAGGCATCTGTAGGCGTCTACACTTTATATATGTCAGCACCCTTTTCCCTTGTCAAGCTGGCCACAGACCTTACAACCATCGCACGGCATTTATCTCACGAACATGCCACGCACCCGCCGACAATCGTACGATTCTCGACGGGTGTTCGAACATGTTCCTGAGCCCGTACAGTAGAAACAGTTGCACGCCTTCCACACACCTTGCGATAATCGTACGATCATCGCAAGGTGTGTGGGCACCTATAGTGTGATTACTTTATATGAGTAGCAACCCCCTAGCCTCGGAACCTAAATAGAAGCAGGTACCTCATGAAGAAAATGAAACATGCAAGAAAGGGGAGAATGAACATTCAGGTTCCTGTGAATGATGGTCAGATTGCCAAGACATTGTGTTCAGGTTGGTGAATGTGCCCAATTCCTGAACTATAGGCAGGAAAACAATGTGCTGGCCCTGGGGATTACTCATTTTTCAACTGGCTGTACACAAGTATCCTTTGAGATACTCTGTGAATAGAACAATCAAGGGACTTCATGTGATTTCACTATTGAACTGCAAATTGATTTAGTTCTCCATCGAAAAATTCTTGAAAATATACTTTTAGAACTGCATTCCGACAACCCATACACTGAATTCTGAATGTATAACTTATCAAACTTTTGAATGAAACTGGATACAACAGATGCTGTGCTGGCTACAGATTTTGGCCAGATTTGTCTATGTATACCCATTTTCTTTTTTGGCAAGCAGGAAGGCTTTTTGCGCAGTTTATTGTAAAATTGTGCTGTAAAAAGCCTGAATTTTCCCTTAGTGCTGGTTCACACCTGGGCGTTTTCCATCACTGATCGAAGCGCTGAAAAACGCTCAGCAAGGGAAATCCCATAATTTCCTATGGGCATGGTTCCCACCTGGTCATATTTCAGCGTGTAGAAACGCGCTGAAAAATGCCCTACGCCCAAATAAGTACAGGAGCTTCTTTTGGGGGCATTTTTCCGTGCGTATCCATTGGCATTCCCGAGTGTGGCTCAGGGTTAACAAAGCGGTAACTAGGACTTACCTTGTCCGCGATCCGCGCTGTGCCCTCCGGCCGTTGCCGTCTTCCGTCCCTTGTGAGCGGCCATGTCACAGGGGGGTGGAACCGGCGGGAAGTTTGAAAGTTTAAAAAAAAAAAACGTAAAAAAAAAAAGATAGAAAATAAAAAGGAGAAATAAAAAAACAAAAAACATACCACCAGGGACGTAGAAAAACGAGCGTCGAACGCACATTTCACTGAACGAAAAAATGCGCTAAAAAACGCACCTATAGTGTGAACCCAGCCTAAAGGTTCACTTGTCAGATCATTTAGAAGTAGTGAGGTGCAGCTTAAGTTGCCGTTTAGGCGCCTTAACATGCAGCATGTAAAAGAATAAGCTGAAAGTGATGTCTGTAACTTTAAGTGGAAGATATGATACATGCACTTTTCAGATATTCATGTGCTAAATATAACCTTAAACAAACAGCTCAGTCACTACAGTAGTGCTTACAATTTAAGCAAAGAAAAGCATCCACCAGCATTTACAGATCAGACAAATCATTACTGTTTATCTGTAAATACCTCTGATGTTGGTTGAGATGGTCTTTCTATACAGGCAATAAAACAACACTTAAAAAAAAAACATTGAGAAAAAAAAAATCATGCACCAATGAAAAATAAAATCTCATAATTCAAACCTCCAACTTAAAGCAAAAAATAACCTTAAAAAAAATACAATAAATCATAATTTAATGTTCTCAATCCTTTAAAAAGTTTAAAATTAAGCCTAAAAAAGCCTATCACTTCATTTTTTTTTTTTAAATTCTGGTCTGGAATATCCTGACCTGCTAGTCTGGTGCCACATTGCAGGGAAAGCCAGAGAATGGAATACATCTATAGCTGGATACATGCAGGTGCAATCTCCGCAGCATTAGAAATGTAAAAATGCAAAAATATGCCGGCTATAGGGAAAATGTATAAAGCAGCAGTATGGCCTATCCATGGGGATACCACTACACTAAAAAAGGTTTCTACATGTTTCACAAATATATTTTCTATTCAGCTTGCTTTGGTACTCTGAAGCAAGAGAAGTCCCATTCATTCAAATGAAGATTTAAAAATAAAAGGTTCCAAAAGGAAAAAAAAAAATACAAATCTTTTGATCTGAAAGTGGTAATAAATCTGAAAATCTCGGCTTATACTCGAGTATATACGGTATATGCAAAAACATGAGAAAAAAAAGTTACAAAATAGGTTTAAAAAAAACCAAAATACTCACCTGTGTCCCAGCTGCTTGCTCCTGCTGCAGAAACAAGCTTCACCAGCGGCTATTCAGGAGGATGTGAGCATGTGCAGTGGAGATCAATGGAGGGGAAGAGAAGAGCTACGGTGTAAGTGCATGCACTGAAACACAAAAGACTGAGGGAGTGGAGGAGAGGAGGGTCTTTTAAACAGATTAAGTGACGTGTTTCCTGTGTGTGGGGGAGGAGATTCCATCTCTCGTGATGCTGTCCTGGAAGACGTTATGGGAAAAACTCCGTAGGACATGAACTATGGATCAGAAACCGGTACCAGCACTGAAAGGGACTGCTGAAAATGAATGGGAGGAAGAAGATGCTCAGATCAAGAGGCATCACTTAAGGTAAGTACTTAGAGCAGCATGGGGGGGGGGAAATAGACTTTGTTTCTTACAGGAGAAATGAATGACAAAAGTCTACATGTTTATAAACAGCTTTATCCAGTAATTTTTCAGTATTTAATATATTAAAGAAAAATGACAGAATAAAAAAAAACAAAAAACTGTTTCCCCTATATTAAATTCTAAAACATTTATTAACAGTTTATTGAACAGTTAGGGGACCCCCATTTATATCCATCCGACATTCGCAGCGATATGCAACATGTGTAGCGCAATTGTCGTTTTCACGATCTGGTTCGCCGGACACGCATTTAAGTTTAAATGTGCGTAAACGAAGAGGGGGGGTTTACTTTTTTTATTTGTGACTTATTTTTTTATAACTTTTTTTATTTATATATATTTTTACACTTATTGTTATTGCTATTACATAGGGGGATACAATCCCAAAAAATCACTCCGTACAACTGATCGGCGGCTATAGAGCCGCTGATCGGCTGTATGTGTAACAGCCGTTAACGGCTGTAAAAATGAGCGGGTCTTTCCTGCCCCCTAGTGCGCGCGAGCAGGAAAGAAAATGTGAGTCTGCCTTCCGTCCGTTTTTTCTTAACGGGCGGACGTCAGGAGGTTAAGCTGTCCATACACCTGACAATAATCGTGGGTAATCCCACGATCATACGAGAATCGGAAGGTGTATGGGCAGCGTGCAACCGCATTTACTGTAAAGTCGTACGATTTTCGGCGGGTTGGTAGCGCAAGACAAAAGCCGCGCGGGCCGAGGTGCGCAAGCGCCCACTCACCATTGCAATCATCTGTAAGCCCTCCCCTCAGCGGGGAGGACTTGCGATGATTGCAAGTACAATCTGCCTGTCCAAGATGGGCAGGTCTTACAAACTTTTAATCACCTTACAACCATCGCACATCGAAAGTCATGCGATGGTTGTAAGGTGTATGGCCACCTTAAGTCATCAATATGTTTTCAGAAGCTCAGCTCACTCTACTCTGCCCACTCCCAGCTGTGACTTGGCAGCCTGCCAGTCTTCTAATCTTAAATGTAAACACAGAGCAAGATCACATGAGGAGGAAAGAGTGGAGACCGAATCTGAACAGGTTCAACGCTTCTCTTGTCAACTTTGGGGATAAATTGCTCCATAGTACCTGCAGCTACAAAAGTTAGCAATTACTTGCTTTAAAGTGACATTAAAGTCACCCCCCCTCCCCCATGCTGGGTTAAGGACTTACCTTAAATGGTGCCTCTTGATTTGATCATCTTTCCAGTAGTTTTCAGAAGTCCTTGCAGTGCTGGTCTCTGATCCAGCACTGACAGCTGTGACTTCTGTGTCCCACGGCATCTGTCCGCATGCACTTACACTGTGTCTCTCCTCTTCTCCCGGCCGAAGATATCTACTGCGCATGCGCCCAACCCCATGATCCTTTACGTCCGCTAGAGAATCATCACACAGGAGAGAGCGACGGAGACACGGGTAAGTAATTACCTATTTGGTAACTTTTTTTTCATGCTTTTGCATATATCTTCTGCTTGCTAGCAGTTTTAAACCAAAACTACTTTAAATCCATTTACTGCTTGTTAAGAATATATATATACACACGCACCTCTCAACCTGCATAACCTCAGGACCCACATTACGTCGCACTGCACCAGAACATTGCGGTACCTCGCATTCTAATGTGGGCTATCGAAGTGTGGGTGGGAGGTGCGTTTGGGGTGACATTCATATAAAAATGGCAATACAACGCACATCCTGCACCTGAACCAATTATGTGGTACAGTGCGTTAATTGCTTGGGACTGTGCATTTAACAGGCTGTAATAGTGTGAACAACCCCTCAAAAACACAGACACACACAACCACAATCTAACACACTTAAAAACATTTTTTTAATTTTGTGGTAAGAAGGGGAGTGAGTCACAGGACTGCCAAACCCAGAAACACCAGCTATTTGTCTTCATTACCTGAAGCTGAACATGTGAAATGAAGCAGCTGGTGGGCTGCCATAAAAAGTTATTCTCCTTTGCCTTGCATGAGCAAAGCACAGCATTGTTTAAAGTGGGCCTAAACCCTTTAGGAACCCTGAGATATCCCACCAACCACTGCTTCTCCCAATCAAAGTTGCCATTAGACCTTGAGGGTTATTCACTAAAGGGTGAAGAGTTTGGAGAAGTCAGGAGAAGTGAACAATCTAGGCCAAAACAGCTGATTTGGAAAAATTCTCCAGTTCAGCTATGTTGTCCTAGATTGTACACTTCTCCTGACCCTGAAGGTCTAATGCTAGCTTTCTGATAATGAGGAGCGCTTGGGGTACCCAGAGGGTTTAGATCCAGTTAAAGGGGCCAGCAGACTCTTCTACTCACCGATTGTTTTATACCAAGAATGGAACAGCAACATGTGGCTCATTGGTCATTAGGTGTACAGCATTAACACATGACTGAACACTTATTGACAGCTAAACTGTATGATAACTGTTGATGCAGCCTACTAAACAAACAAAAAAGGGATAGATATTTAGCAAACTATTTTCATTAAAAAATGGGTATTTTGTTGTGTTTTGGGGCATTTAATTAAATTTTTCACTAAATATTGGGGTTTAATAAGGAGTTGCGCTAATATTACGCAACATAAAAATTTGCAACTACCACCATTTTATTCTATAGAGTCTTGGCATTCAGAAAATATATAATGTTGGGGGGGTTTTAAGTAATTTTCAGGCCTAAAATTTGGAATATAACATGGGTACAAAAAAATGGGGAAAAGGCCTCAGTCATGAAGGGGTTAAATAATGCAGAATTCCCTTCTTAAAGCAACATTAAAGTCAAAAAATCCCCCCCCCCCCCTCCCAATGTTAATTAAAGCACTTGCCTTAAATGAGGTCTCTTAATCTGATGATCTTCCCCTGTCCTTTTCAGCCTTCTCTCCAGCGCTGACTCCTCTGTCCTTGCTGGCACTTCCTGTCCCACGGTGTCTGCATGCGGGTGCACGCATCCAAAGACTTACCTTGCGTCTCTCGAAAATCCGAACTGCGTATGCGCCCGGCCAAAGATGCTTTGCGGCCGCCCGAGCTGCTTCGGATTTTCGGATGGGTGCGCGCGGTGAAGACAGGAGTAAGTTTAAACCGCTTTTAAAGCATTTAAAAAAAATAAATATGCTTGCTAGCAGTAGATATATGCAAAAAAACTGGAGGGTTTAGAAACCCAACCCTTTAAGCAAAGTAAGCAAAAATTTTAAATATTTAAGTATATCAAACTCATCTTAAAAGATTAGGACTTATTAGGAAATATGACTTACCAATAACTATCTTTTTAACCAGATCTTATTTGACCAATTGCTACTGACATTTTTAATAAAATGATTAAAAATACATTTCTGTAGTCGTCAACTCATTAAATTAACATTTCTTAATATAATATTTAATTTTCCCAAGGCCCTTTTAGTGAATACTTGGTATATTGACTATTTGAAAACCTACCCCTTCCAATATGGGCCTAGTGCCTGCAAGAACTGGCAATGATGCCTGTAGCAACCACTGAGCTTGGCCATTACATTCTGTAAACATTAAAAGACACATGCAGGGAGACACTAATTGCTGTTGTCAACACAGACACAGGCATATCATGAAACCTAAATTTGAACCTGGCCATGAAAGACTAAAGAAGCAAGTTAATAATCCAAATGCTATACTCCTAGGTGGCTGTGTTCTTACATGAAAATGAATTACCGTACATATAGTTTATATGAAACCCAACAAGAGATGGCTATTAATGCAAAAAAACAAAAACATAGGGACTTCCAGTGGAAAGAAGGGGTACCCTTGGCTTCTGACTGGATGCTGCACATTACTACACACTAAAATGTTTGCTCATTGTCACGGGTGACAGAGGGTTATGACACTTCCCTTGCAAAGATGGAATCCTGATTCTCATCAGGCAAATATTTGTGATAAGTTTTTTCTCGCAGCGTTCTGTGGGTCACGAATATGTAACGTGCTCCAGTGTCTTGGGGTCACAAATATGTAACGTGCTCCAGTGTCGTGGGGTCACAAATATGTAACGTGCTCCAGTGTCTTGGGGGTCACAAATATGTAATGTGCTCCAGTGCCTTGTGGGGGTCACAAATATTTAACCTGCTCCAGTCTCTTGGGGTTACGAATATGTAATGTGCTCGTGTCTTGCCATAATCAGAAAACAATACTAGTACAGTCTGGCTCTGTATAGCCAAACATTGACACAAGGATAAAAAGGAACAGACCATTCCCAATTCAGTCCGCTGCCAGTATTAGCTCAGGCTGATACTACAAGGCAGGTGCTGGGCATCACATGATCACATTCATGGATGTTGTTTATTACTGGGATCCGAGCAGCGTGACACTGGAGCCCACCTGGCCGCACAGCTCCCCCTCTCCTGCAGGTAGCAGGGGACGGTGTGTGTGTCTCGCTCGAGCTGCCTCTCCCTGCCCCTCCCCGGCACGTGACGCTGCTCGCGGAGCTCTCCACACACTGTAGCACTTCTGGAAATTTCCACTCCACCAGCAACTCGCGAAAACACAGGAGCCCGTTGAGCTAAGCCGACACACTGCGCTCCTGTGTAGCCCTAATCGGCAGGGCCCATAGGAAAGTCCCCTGAAAGCCTGAGGCCTACTGGGCCCAGATATAGTCAGCTCTCTACCAAGGGGAGATTGACCCTTCTTCCCTCCTGCCTTAGGGCATCACAACACGGGCACAGCGCAGGCTAGAGACACATGTCTTAATCACAATTACCCCGCATGTCAAGATCACACGTGGAGGCCACACACAGCACCTCCGTCCTCAGCTCCAGTGTGATGTACACACCCCCTCCCGTACACAGTCACGTCCACACAGCAGCGAGGCCCGCTTCTAGGAAGCCAAAGCTGCCGCCCACCATCACCCCTCATTCGGTCAGGATCATTCCCATTCTCGCTAGTTGTCTGAGGCAACAATGCCCGCTGCCCACCGCTTCCCATTTCACGGCCACAGGGGCAGCCCGCGACCTTCCAGCTGTGGGGGGAGCACATGTCCGGCCTGCCGAGGCTGGAAGGCCGCAGCGAGGAAGACACCAGAGGCCTGTCAGGAGTCACTTACCGAGAGCGGAGCTGCCTCTTCCTCAGCACGGACTACGATCCAATAATAATCCAGCACTGCGCTTCACATAGAAGTCCCCGCGGGCGGGTGTGAGGCCCCGTCGGTCTCTGTTTAATAATAACAATTGGTTGTATGGCGGGTTTATTAGCGGAGAAAGTGGAGCCGTCCGCCCTTGTTCTCCAATGAATGGGAAGGGGATAGTGTCCGGGCCTAGGCCGGGCTCTCGCCTCACACACACACTCACTACTAGTAATGAATGGCCAATAATAATTATAATGTCTCCGGGGGACCTCTAGCACATTGTAGGAGAGGCTTCCCGGGTGGCAGACTATGAGGCGAACAGTGTTTTCAAGTTACTCGCCGTGATGGAGGCGCGGCAGAGCGGGCAGGCAAGCTGAAAGAGGCGCTTCTTCTACTCTAGTGCCACACACTCGCAACCGGTTGAAACCGGTTCAGACTGGGACATTCCATCTCCGTTTAGTTCTCAAGCCCATGGCGCCGCCGAGCGTTTGGAAACCTGCGTAGCTCCTCCTTCCACTAACGCTCATTGGCCGAGTGCCTATCCCGGGCATAGCCGGTTGGCCGCCAGGAACGCTTGTCAATTTGCTAAAAGTTAACGCCCCCTTCTCCCCTTGTTTTATTTTTTTCATTCGAGCTCATTGCCGCGAAGCGACTACAGAAGAAGCAGAGGGATGACGTGCTGGATAAGCTGCGGGGCGCTGGTTGGCCGAAGGGAGATGCCAGTCACGGGGCAAGGTTTGGTTGCCGTGGAAACAGGACCTTTCCCCGCCACTGTTCGTTCTCTGTTCCTGTGAAGCTGTTTTGGCGCCCTGCGATAGGAAGGAGCTCGATATTTGGACTCTGCTGGTTCTGCTTCCAGCTTGAGCCCACCTGAACTCCCCTGCACCTGCTCTTCCATCCCGCCTGACACTCTGTGTGATGGATGCATGTGGTCAGAACTTCTAATGTAGCTCAGATGCATCCTTATGTAAACATAGTAAATTAGTTCTGCGGTGATTTCAGGGTGAAGCAATGCTCTTTTTGTTTCTTTTGTCAGTTTAGCGTTTATATCTGACTACCAGTTCTGTGGTATTAACCACAAACGTCCGGAATCCTAGAGGGGGATTCAAGATGGGCTCAAAATTGAGCAGTTGTCCATGGCAACCAATCAGCTCTTTCAGTTTCAAAGCTTAACTGAAAAGAGAAGCTGATTGGTTGGTTACTATTGGTAACTGCTCCCAATTTTGATAATTTCCCCCTTAAGTGCACCTCCCACCTAAACAGGGTAGATCTGTCATAAGACATGTGAAAACACTGCATGGTATTATATAAGAACAGTGAATAGGAGAGTGCACCTGAAGCACTTAAGTGGCTTATTTTCACACAGGCATCAGGAGGCCTTGCATCCACGGGCAGCTGCGCTGTTGACCACTTGTACTAATTTTAGCTGTTCTCTTTCAAAATGGGAGCTGATAGTGGGCTCCTGAAAGCAGTTTGTTACTATTTAAGGAGAACTATGGAGTTCTCATAAGGGGAGGACACAAACTAGCGTCCTCCCGTCACGCGGTATACTGAGACGCCGCAGCTAGAACGGATCCCGACAATTATATCTGGATCCGCCCAACTGCGTGCGTGACAGCTGGCTCTGCCTATCTAGAGGTAGAGCCAGCTGTACCTGCCCCCTCCCCCGTCCGTTCCGCCAGTCAGCGCTGGAGGATCGGAGCAGGGAGGGGGGAATCCAGCCACTCCCCTGTCACGGCAGAGAGCTGTGACAGGATCAAGAAGTGAAAAGCACTCACCTCATAGTTCTCCTTTAACTATTAACAAAAATGTATCTTATTTGTGTATCACTCGGCTGTAGATCCTCAAATCATCTCTGAATTGGTGCTGACACTGTCTGTCCTTCTGGAGGGTGGTTACTTTTGTCCCCCCATGGTCCCTGTGTGTTGTAAAGTAGTCACCACTCCTGTGATGGACTACAATCTCAATACAAATTAGTAAACTAAATGTGGGATTGTAGTCAGAGGAGCGAGCTTGGAGCGGTGGCCACTTTTACATGTGAGTGAGTGATACACAAATAAGATATATGAATGGGAATTTATCAAAACTGGAGCAGACAAAATGTGGAGCAGCTGTGCATGGCAACCAATCAGCTTCTCTCTTTCATTTTCAAACCTTAACTAAACTAACTGAAGAGAGAAGCTGATTGGTTGCCATGGGCAATTGCTCCAGTATTGATGAATTCCCCCCCATTGCTGTTAATAGTTGGGGTACTTTAATGCATTTTTAAGAATTAACTTCTGAGTTTAGTGTCACTTTAATGCTTCCTGTTTTCTGAGCAGTTTGCTATCTATTGGGACACTTTCTTACCGCCTGGCCAACTCTAGGAACACCTGAGCATTTTGCAGCTTAAAAAAACTGAACAACCTAAATCCATGGCATGTTTACATATTGAGCTTTCAGGCATCTGAAGCTCTCAATGGGAAATTAGCTAATTTTGAAGCTGATGGGGGTGTTTCTGGCCCCATAGACTTTAAAGTGACATTAAACCCTCAGATGTTTTAACATAAACCAATACTGTAATGTGTGCCTTACTGTAAACCATGGTAGTTTCCCTTCTCTTTGCTGCTCTTCCTTTTAAATCCTCATGTCTTCTCATGCTGGGGAGAACTTCCCTTTGCAGCTGAGTGCCTCTTCCTGTAGTGCTGGCTCAGGTTTCAAACGTACACACAGCCACCATGTATCCATTCCTGAGACAAGGCAGTCTGCTGCAAAACAGAAGTTCTCCCCCAGCATGAGAACAGATACATATTTAAAAGGAAGAGCAGCAAAGAGAAGGGAAACAACCATGGATTACAGTAAGGCACACATTACAGTATTGTTTTATGTTAAAAAATCTGAGGGTTTAATGTCACTTTAATGGAAGCACCCGAATGTGCCTGAAAATAGTGTTTTTCAAGGCTAAACAACCTCCTAATGCCCAGCTTTCTATTGGTTAAAACAAAAATGCTCAAGCTTGAATACATGTGAAACAAAACATGCAAAAACACACAAAGAATGCTTGCAAAATGGCAGTAAATGCTCATGCTCAGATGTGAATGCAACCTAAACGTCTTAGTGCAATGTTTGCACCCTATAGTTGTCGTTAGACATGTGCACTGCCAAAAAATTTGTTTAGTTTCGTTTTAAATTCGGATTTGTGTTATTTCGTTTTTTGGGATTCGGGTGTGAAAGTCGATTCGGACGAAATTCGGTAGCGTTAGTTTGAACGTTCATTTCGTTTTCGTTTCTTATTCGTTTCTTATTGGTTTCGTTCGTTCATTTGCAGCAAAGTGACATTTGAGGGGGAAAAAATGTTTATCTCCTTCTCTAATGTCACTTTGCTCCAACGAACGAAACGAATAAGAAACGGACGAACGTTCGAACTAACGCTACAGAATTTCGGAAACGGAAATTCGGATTCGTTTGCATTCGTTATGTCTGTAATTCGGAATTCGGATACATCCGAATTTCCGAAAATTCGTCCGAATTTCGATTCGGAACGAAACGAATCGCACATGTCTAGTTGTCGTTCACACTTGTGCTTCTACATATTCATGTGTTTGTTTTTGGCATATGTTTGTAGCACTTTTACTTTTGTTAATGCATGTTTTTGATGCATTGTATTGCATTTTTCATGAGCTCCCATTAAAGTTTATGCAGCACCAAAAGAAGCACCTGCACCTTTTTCCAAGTTGAACAAAAGAGAGGTGTGAATAGGCCCCATAGAAAATTATAGTGTTCCTCTTGTCATGCACTGCTGTGTGACAATTCACACAAATGTAAACAGGGACTTCACCGAATCTTTTCTGTGCTGGGTCCGACTGTGCAATCAATCCCTTAAGACTTTGATGGGGGCTGTCACCAGAGGCAAGAGATGGTCCTGTAGAAATATAGAAGGATTGACTGTGCAGGTGTGGAGATTTAATTGAAGGAGAACACATTGCAAAAGGCAAGTATGCAGCTGGGGTAGGACAGGGGGCGCTTTAGTGTGTGAAGAGGGAGGTTGGGCAAAAACAAAAAGATAAGAGCACTTTGAAAGTGAACCTGATCGGCCTACAGGGATAATGTTAAGCACTATAGTAGCTGGAACAACCACAGTTCTGACATTGACCTTTCGAGTCCTGTATGGTGCTGCGCTGTGTGGTTTCCCCTCTGCTCTGAAAACATAAGGGGTCAACCACTTGCTTGGCACAGCGACCATTTTTATTAGAAATTGACTATTAGATCTATCAATAATTGGGGCCGATATTCCCCAATTTTTTCATTATCGGTTAAGTGTGCCAATATTACCAATAATAAACACTGTGTGCCACTGTCTGGCCTGCATCCCTCGATCTGTTTGAAGGAGCTGGTCAGAAAATCTATATAGGAACAGAGCTGGCAGCCTCTGAGCTGCCGGCTCTGTTCAGGTATTCTGGCAGCAGCTGCAGGACGCTGTCGGAGTGCAAAAAAAAAAAGCAGATAGTAAGGGAAACAATAGCCAGCCTGCTATTGGCTGTTTTGCGGCTGCACAGGGTCCCCTTTATCGGGCTTAACATCCATCAGTCATGTTAAGCCTGAAGAAGGGGACCCCACGTGGCCCCAAAACGTTGCCCTAGGAGATGTGACATTACGTGTGATTAAAAAAGAAGAGTGTTCACACACTACCCATTAATGTGCTGGTAATTCTTTACCACTGTTTACATTAATTTGAGACCCGACTTGCAACCTTCATTTGGTGCATAAAGCCTCCATCTCCAACAAAACTCAAGAATTAAGCAATAAATTTTTTTGCAAGAAGGTACATGACTCCGGTTACTGTCCACTCCATGTTTCCAAATACCTCTTTTAGATGCTGGCATTGCAGGCTACATGACGATTCACTATTACTCATATTTTGGTATTGCCCTTCCTTACAACCCTTTTGGGGTTTGGTGAAAACAATCTGCCATAAATTGACGGGGGTTGACCTGGGCGACGATCCGTTGGCTTATCTCTTCCATCTGAATAGTTTGTCTTTAACAAAAAAAAAAAGCATTCCCTACTAATTAGGGATGCACCAATACCGTTTTTTCGTACTCTCAATGCCGATACTGGAGGTCCCCTTAAGGAAGCTTGGCGGAATGTAATGGCTCACCGCTGGCTTCCTGATTAGCCGGGAAGCTGGATCCATGCTCCCACATCACCAGGTGATGAGGAAGCATGGAGCTGGTTTTCTGGCCCATCAGGAAGCCGGGTAATGACTTGCAACCCGGCTTCCTGATTGGCCAGCTTCCCGACTAATCAGGAAGCCAGGTGGCGAGTCATTACACACGCCTAGCTTTCTGATTGGCCGGGAAGCTGGCCCCAGAGAAAGCATGGAGCCAGCTTTCTGGCCATTCAGCAAGCCGGGGGGCATGTAATTACTTGCCACCTGGCTTCCTGATTGGCCAGTTTCCCAACCAAGCAGTTAGCCCGGCAGCAAGAGCCAGGGAGCATGGATCTGGCTTGCCGGGCGGCGTGTAATGACTTGCTGTCCGACTTTCTGATACCGGAAGTTCTGGTATGGGGATAAGTATCAGGAGCATTTGGACGAGTACTAGTATTGGTATCGGTGCATCGCTACTACTAATACACCTTCTCTATGTCGCAAGGGCATGCATTGCAGCCATATGGAAAAGTACCACTCCCCCTTCTGTCTCACAGTGGTTCTCCAGAATAAATGACACAAAACTAATGGAAGACCTCATTTTATGGTCGCGAGGAATGATTTCGACAGACGTGGCTCTATTGATAGACTTTCAGTTTTCTCTGGAGTATCCACTTCTTATGCAGTGAACTGGGCTTTTTTGCAATGTTGAGTATTTTCGGATGGCTGCGGACCTCCCCTTTTTTTTTTTTTCTTTTTTACACTTACCCCCCTGTTAATTTCCTACCTGATAATAGTTATACCTCCCTAGATGGAAGTTTCTGCCTTGTGAGTCGAGTGAGTTATTACATTTTATTTTGAGGTTCCACCATTCTACCTTAATATTGGTAGATAGTTTGGTACACTTGCTGTTTGCTTTACTGTATTTTGACTTACTCTGTGTATTGTGGATTTTTACCATCTCCTATTTTACGATCTTGTAACTTATGTTTTTTTTAATTCTTTTGGCATTTTTGTAAAAAAGAATTTGTATTCTTTATATCAGAGCAAACCTTTTACCTGTCAGGTGTTCAGTGGTGTAGATATTAAAATAATGACGACAATGGGGGGAATTTATCGAATTTGGAGCAGTTGCCCAGGACAACCAATCAGCTTCTCTCTTCAGTTTGTTCAGTTAAGATTTGAAAATAAAAGCGAGAATCTGATTGGTTGCCATTCACAGCTGCTCCAGATTTTGTCTGCTTTGATAAATTCCCCTCAATGTGTTTTCCATTATAATACAGCTGGTCTTAAACTGTTTTCTACCATCTGCAGAATTGACAGTTCGGCAGGTTTTGCAAACATTCGATGGCTGGCAGACTTGTAGCATCATCCAAACTGGGTGGATTGGTCAATATGTTATACCCCTGAATATGGCTAGATTAAAACCTTGAGCAAAAATGAAGTAAGGAAAGCATTGGTGCCCACAGCAGCAATTCTTCTAAGTGACCGTAAACATGCTGAGGGAGGTACTATGTAGGCTGGCATTTACAACCTCTCCTTCTGAATATTCTAGTTTCCTGGCTGTCAAGTGTATTCAGTGGCTTTGGTACTTTCTAAGTCCATTAAGTATTCAGATTAGGACTTTAGACTTCGCTGACATTCCTGATCTGCATGCTTGTTCTAGGTCAGGGACTTAAGCTACTGCAGCCAGGCAACTAGCAGTAAAGAAATAAAATGCAGGCTATGCATTTCTGTCATTACAGGTTTCCTTTAAATATACTGTAGGTCTGATTAGTGAAAAGAGCTTCTTCTGCACTTCTCTCCCCAGAAACAAAAAGAGACGTTTTGGCACAAACAGGTTTATAATAGCTTCTGAAAATTATTTAGAATGCAGTGTTTTTCTGATCCAGCAAAGCACTGCCAATTCATTTATGTAATGTAGCTTGCCCGCCCCTTCCACCTGTCCAGCATTTCTACTGGGCAGTAGGGTAGCCTATCACAGTGATGCAAGCACAAACACTAACCAAAGTGTTGGGGTTTTGCCCGCTCAACAGCCCAGCATATAAGCTTGCACTTTATATATGCTAGCAGTTATATATATATATTATTTTTGTACTTGCTGTATAATCCACTTTTTGGAATTCATTTATTAACACTTACTATTCAGTTATTCAGAGATAGTTGGTTTATACTGCTGCCTACAGGAGGATTTGGACACTGGCAAAGGAAAAAAAAAACAGCCAGTGTGTTACAACCACTTGCAGCGTGCTTCGATTTTGTAGAAAAACAATACTAAGAGTGGATCACAAACATAGAGGGGTAGGACCTATGTTCTTTAACAAACTCCAAGAAATTGATTTCATTTTAAGTACAAGATAACTGCCTCAAGTGCCGCCCCTGACATAGTCAAGGGGCCGCACATAATATTCAGAGCCTGTAATGCTGTCAGAAACTGCAGACATGCAACAGGTGATGGTCAGAAGTTAACATCTTGCTACAGGAGACGGTAAGAGACCGGAAAAGGGCTGCATGCAACCCCCGCCCGGCTGCAAGTTGGGCACAAAGACTTAGGGCCCTCAACGGCACCTTAGCCTTGTGGAAAAGTGGAAAATAATTTTAAAATACTTACCATACTTTTCCTTTGCAGGCACTGCCTCATGTTTTCACACAACTTGGTCAGCTGCACCCCAACCCCCATAGGACAACCCCTATATAGATGATGAAGCACAGGACCTGAGAGACAAGGGTCTCAACAGCCATGCCAATAAAGCCAGTGACCATGAACTAGGATGGAAAAGTGGTCTTTGGGTTAAAAGATCTCGTCAATCTGGAAGAGCCCAAGGAGTGTCTGTCAGATTTTTGAGCAGGTTTGAGTACTTTGGCGCTATGGGGACCATTGGAATAACCTCCATCTCTCTTATGAAAGTCATAGATTAGGCTGTATTTATCCCTTGGAGTCATCTGAACATCCACTGTTTCCCCCAGGGGGTCTCTCTTTATCTAGATACAGTGTCCAGTTTGTTGAACATGGAAGACAGGATATCCACATTCTTTGTGTCCTGCAATTGTGGCACAGGTCTGAATCACTTAGAGAGGTCTGGATGCTACTGGATAAGGTAGTCTGCCTGTTATGCCCGGAATGTGCACAGCTGACAAGGCAGGAACGTGGAGTTCTCAGAAGTCTCATGCAGAATCACAGAGTTAGATGGCCCCTGGACCGTAGAGTCTGGGAAAAGAGAGTTAGAAGTTTTTCTTCAGTTAGAAAAATTCTAGCTTAAGTCATAGTCATGTCCAGGATGAGACCCATATTTTTATAAGCGATGAGTCTGCTCCAGCTATGATTTGTCAAGGGTTACCCTTTAAAGGTTTTTTTTTTACATTATCTACAAGGAGGCCCACCTTTGTATGAAGCTGCTGTATTTTTGCCTTAAATGTTTTTAACTCCATGTTTTCTCACACAGCCCTGCGTCAGGCCACACCCCTTATCTCCGCCCAACAGTTTGATAGATGGCATAAGGAGCCTATGACTCCTCTGCCATCATTATCCTCCTGCTGCAACCAGGAATTTGGGAATGGAGGATCGCTTCGGGGACCGGTTGTGGTGACAAGCGGCGCTGATAGGTAAGTGAGGGGGGGGAAGGGGGAAAGAAAAAGGTACTGGGTAAAAAACGCCCCAACCTTAATACTACTTTAGGTTTAGTCTCACAGTTACGACAGGTTGAAAGGTAGGGCATGCCAGTGAAAATAATGGTTTCTAAATGTTTGTGAACGAGATGCTTAAGTCAACAATCATATTTGCAATTTGGCCCATTAAATGCAGCATAGCTGCAGAGCTATCTGCAGCTAACTCTTCCCTGGATAAAGCAGAGGAGGGGGCCACACCTCACAGAGCTAAAGAAGATTGCAAGAAGTGTATTAACTCAAGCATGGGACTGTAAGAGTCCAGGGCTTACTGCGCATGCGCCAAAGACACGTCAGTGCGCCAACCGGCGAATGTGCAGAAGACCTGATGGAAAAAGGCAGCAAAATGCCCAGGAGGCGCACAGGAAGTGACCTCAACCTGATGGGAAAAGGCGGGAAAATGCCCAGGAGGTGCACAGGAAGTGACCTCAAACTTCAATCATCACTTCCCTAAACAGGGACTTCACCGAATCTTTTCTGTGCTGGGTCCGACTGTGCAATCAATCCCTTAAGACTTTGATGGGGGCTGTCACCAGAGGCAAGAGATGGTCCTGTAGAAATATAGAAGGATTGACTGTGCAGGTGTGGAGATTTAATTGAAGGAGAACACATTGCAAAAGGCAAGTATGCAGCTGGGGTAGGACAGGGGGCGCTTTAGTGTGTGAAGAGGGAGGTTGGGCAAAAACAAAAAGATAAGAGCACTTTGAAAGTGAACCTGATCGGCCTACAGGGATAATGTTAAGCACTATAGTAGCTGGAACAACCACAGTTCTGACATTGACCTTTCGAGTCCTGTATGGTGCTGCGCTGTGTGGTTTCCCCTCTGCTCTGAAAACATAAGGGGTCAACCACTTGCTTGGCACAGCGACCATTTTTATTAGAAATTGACTATTAGATCTATCAATAATTGGGGCCGATATTCCCCAATTTTTTCATTATCGGTTAAGTGTGCCAATATTACCAATAATAAACACTGTGTGCCACTGTCTGGCCTGCATCCCTCGATCTGTTTGAAGGAGCTGGTCAGAAAATCTATATAGGAACAGAGCTGGCAGCCTCTGAGCTGCCGGCTCTGTTCAGGTATTCTGGCAGCAGCTGCAGGACGCTGTCGGAGTGCAAAAAAAAAAAGCAGATAGTAAGGGAAACAATAGCCAGCCTGCTATTGGCTGTTTTGCGGCTGCACAGGGTCCCCTTTATCGGGCTTAACATCCATCAGTCATGTTAAGCCTGAAGAAGGGGACCCCACGTGGCCCCAAAACGTTGCCCTAGGAGATGTGACATTACGTGTGATTAAAAAAGAAGAGTGTTCACACACTACCCATTAATGTGCTGGTAATTCTTTACCACTGTTTACATTAATTTGAGACCCGACTTGCAACCTTCATTTGGTGCATAAAGCCTCCATCTCCAACAAAACTCAAGAATTAAGCAATAAATTTTTTTGCAAGAAGGTACATGACTCCGGTTACTGTCCACTCCATGTTTCCAAATACCTCTTTTAGATGCTGGCATTGCAGGCTACATGACGATTCACTATTACTCATATTTTGGTATTGCCCTTCCTTACAACCCTTTTGGGGTTTGGTGAAAACAATCTGCCATAAATTGACGGGGGTTGACCTGGGCGACGATCCGTTGGCTTATCTCTTCCATCTGAATAGTTTGTCTTTAACAAAAAAAAAAAGCATTCCCTACTAATTAGGGATGCACCAATACCGTTTTTTCGTACTCTCAATGCCGATACTGGAGGTCCCCTTAAGGAAGCTTGGCGGAATGTAATGGCTCACCGCTGGCTTCCTGATTAGCCGGGAAGCTGGATCCATGCTCCCACATCACCAGGTGATGAGGAAGCATGGAGCTGGTTTTCTGGCCCATCAGGAAGCCGGGTAATGACTTGCAACCCGGCTTCCTGATTGGCCAGCTTCCCGACTAATCAGGAAGCCAGGTGGCGAGTCATTACACACGCCTAGCTTTCTGATTGGCCGGGAAGCTGGCCCCAGAGAAAGCATGGAGCCAGCTTTCTGGCCATTCAGCAAGCCGGGGGGCATGTAATTACTTGCCACCTGGCTTCCTGATTGGCCAGTTTCCCAACCAAGCAGTTAGCCCGGCAGCAAGAGCCAGGGAGCATGGATCTGGCTTGCCGGGCGGCGTGTAATGACTTGCTGTCCGACTTTCTGATACCGGAAGTTCTGGTATGGGGATAAGTATCAGGAGCATTTGGACGAGTACTAGTATTGGTATCGGTGCATCGCTACTACTAATACACCTTCTCTATGTCGCAAGGGCATGCATTGCAGCCATATGGAAAAGTACCACTCCCCCTTCTGTCTCACAGTGGTTCTCCAGAATAAATGACACAAAACTAATGGAAGACCTCATTTTATGGTCGCGAGGAATGATTTCGACAGACGTGGCTCTATTGATAGACTTTCAGTTTTCTCTGGAGTATCCACTTCTTATGCAGTGAACTGGGCTTTTTTGCAATGTTGAGTATTTTCGGATGGCTGCGGACCTCCCCTTTTTTTTTTTTCTTTTTTACACTTACCCCCCTGTTAATTTCCTACCTGATAATAGTTATACCTCCCTAGATGGAAGTTTCTGCCTTGTGAGTCGAGTGAGTTATTACATTTTATTTTGAGGTTCCACCATTCTACCTTAATATTGGTAGATAGTTTGGTACACTTGCTGTTTGCTTTACTGTATTTTGACTTACTCTGTGTATTGTGGATTTTTACCATCTCCTATTTTACGATCTTGTAACTTATGTTTTTTTTAATTCTTTTGGCATTTTTGTAAAAAAGAATTTGTATTCTTTATATCAGAGCAAACCTTTTACCTGTCAGGTGTTCAGTGGTGTAGATATTAAAATAATGACGACAATGGGGGGAATTTATCGAATTTGGAGCAGTTGCCCAGGACAACCAATCAGCTTCTCTCTTCAGTTTGTTCAGTTAAGATTTGAAAATAAAAGCGAGAATCTGATTGGTTGCCATTCACAGCTGCTCCAGATTTTGTCTGCTTTGATAAATTCCCCTCAATGTGTTTTCCATTATAATACAGCTGGTCTTAAACTGTTTTCTACCATCTGCAGAATTGACAGTTCGGCAGGTTTTGCAAACATTCGATGGCTGGCAGACTTGTAGCATCATCCAAACTGGGTGGATTGGTCAATATGTTATACCCCTGAATATGGCTAGATTAAAACCTTGAGCAAAAATGAAGTAAGGAAAGCATTGGTGCCCACAGCAGCAATTCTTCTAAGTGACCGTAAACATGCTGAGGGAGGTACTATGTAGGCTGGCATTTACAACCTCTCCTTCTGAATATTCTAGTTTCCTGGCTGTCAAGTGTATTCAGTGGCTTTGGTACTTTCTAAGTCCATTAAGTATTCAGATTAGGACTTTAGACTTCGCTGACATTCCTGATCTGCATGCTTGTTCTAGGTCAGGGACTTAAGCTACTGCAGCCAGGCAACTAGCAGTAAAGAAATAAAATGCAGGCTATGCATTTCTGTCATTACAGGTTTCCTTTAAATATACTGTAGGTCTGATTAGTGAAAAGAGCTTCTTCTGCACTTCTCTCCCCAGAAACAAAAAGAGACGTTTTGGCACAAACAGGTTTATAATAGCTTCTGAAAATTATTTAGAATGCAGTGTTTTTCTGATCCAGCAAAGCACTGCCAATTCATTTATGTAATGTAGCTTGCCCGCCCCTTCCACCTGTCCAGCATTTCTACTGGGCAGTAGGGTAGCCTATCACAGTGATGCAAGCACAAACACTAACCAAAGTGTTGGGGTTTTGCCCGCTCAACAGCCCAGCATATAAGCTTGCACTTTATATATGCTAGCAGTTATATATATATATTATTTTTGTACTTGCTGTATAATCCACTTTTTGGAATTCATTTATTAACACTTACTATTCAGTTATTCAGAGATAGTTGGTTTATACTGCTGCCTACAGGAGGATTTGGACACTGGCAAAGGAAAAAAAAAACAGCCAGTGTGTTACAACCACTTGCAGCGTGCTTCGATTTTGTAGAAAAACAATACTAAGAGTGGATCACAAACATAGAGGGGTAGGACCTATGTTCTTTAACAAACTCCAAGAAATTGATTTCATTTTAAGTACAAGATAACTGCCTCAAGTGCCGCCCCTGACATAGTCAAGGGGCCGCACATAATATTCAGAGCCTGTAATGCTGTCAGAAACTGCAGACATGCAACAGGTGATGGTCAGAAGTTAACATCTTGCTACAGGAGACGGTAAGAGACCGGAAAAGGGCTGCATGCAACCCCCGCCCGGCTGCAAGTTGGGCACAAAGACTTAGGGCCCTCAACGGCACCTTAGCCTTGTGGAAAAGTGGAAAATAATTTTAAAATACTTACCATACTTTTCCTTTGCAGGCACTGCCTCATGTTTTCACACAACTTGGTCAGCTGCACCCCAACCCCCATAGGACAACCCCTATATAGATGATGAAGCACAGGACCTGAGAGACAAGGGTCTCAACAGCCATGCCAATAAAGCCAGTGACCATGAACTAGGATGGAAAAGTGGTCTTTGGGTTAAAAGATCTCGTCAATCTGGAAGAGCCCAAGGAGTGTCTGTCAGATTTTTGAGCAGGTTTGAGTACTTTGGCGCTATGGGGACCATTGGAATAACCTCCATCTCTCTTATGAAAGTCATAGATTAGGCTGTATTTATCCCTTGGAGTCATCTGAACATCCACTGTTTCCCCCAGGGGGTCTCTCTTTATCTAGATACAGTGTCCAGTTTGTTGAACATGGAAGACAGGATATCCACATTCTTTGTGTCCTGCAATTGTGGCACAGGTCTGAATCACTTAGAGAGGTCTGGATGCTACTGGATAAGGTAGTCTGCCTGTTATGCCCGGAATGTGCACAGCTGACAAGGCAGGAACGTGGAGTTCTCAGAAGTCTCATGCAGAATCACAGAGTTAGATGGCCCCTGGACCGTAGAGTCTGGGAAAAGAGAGTTAGAAGTTTTTCTTCAGTTAGAAAAATTCTAGCTTAAGTCATAGTCATGTCCAGGATGAGACCCATATTTTTATAAGCGATGAGTCTGCTCCAGCTATGATTTGTCAAGGGTTACCCTTTAAAGGTTTTTTTTTTACATTATCTACAAGGAGGCCCACCTTTGTATGAAGCTGCTGTATTTTTGCCTTAAATGTTTTTAACTCCATGTTTTCTCACACAGCCCTGCGTCAGGCCACACCCCTTATCTCCGCCCAACAGTTTGATAGATGGCATAAGGAGCCTATGACTCCTCTGCCATCATTATCCTCCTGCTGCAACCAGGAATTTGGGAATGGAGGATCGCTTCGGGGACCGGTTGTGGTGACAAGCGGCGCTGATAGGTAAGTGAGGGGGGGGAAGGGGGAAAGAAAAAGGTACTGGGTAAAAAACGCCCCAACCTTAATACTACTTTAGGTTTAGTCTCACAGTTACGACAGGTTGAAAGGTAGGGCATGCCAGTGAAAATAATGGTTTCTAAATGTTTGTGAACGAGATGCTTAAGTCAACAATCATATTTGCAATTTGGCCCATTAAATGCAGCATAGCTGCAGAGCTATCTGCAGCTAACTCTTCCCTGGATAAAGCAGAGGAGGGGGCCACACCTCACAGAGCTAAAGAAGATTGCAAGAAGTGTATTAACTCAAGCATGGGACTGTAAGAGTCCAGGGCTTACTGCGCATGCGCCAAAGACACGTCAGTGCGCCAACCGGCGAATGTGCAGAAGACCTGATGGAAAAAGGCAGCAAAATGCCCAGGAGGCGCACAGGAAGTGACCTCAACCTGATGGGAAAAGGCGGGAAAATGCCCAGGAGGTGCACAGGAAGTGACCTCAAACTTCAATCATCACTTCCCTATATAAGCCCAGCCCAGACACTGCCAAATTGCTGGATTATCCTCAGCCCCCCCTTGTTCCTGTGCTAGTGTGTGATCTGTCTGAACTTGTTGTGATCTGGAAACCTATTTGACTACTCTTGATTGCTGCCTGCCATTGACCTCGGATTTGTACCTTTACCATTCTACTTCTTTGACCCTTTTGTACTCAGCTGCCAGATAGGAACCGACCCTGGCTTGGATCCCGACATTCTTCTGATTAACCCTTGTGTACTTCGTTGCCAGAGTGGACTTGACCTCAGCTCGGATCTCGAACTAAGGCTTGCACGGTGCTCCGCAGCCCTGGCACCCGTGCCACTCGATGTCCACCAAGTCTCTGTCTCCATCTCCAGAGACTTCAAGGACCCAAGGTGCAAGGGAGGCCTCCCCACTACTTCGGTCTCACCTCAGGTACGTGGCTCCCGTGACAGGGACACTAATCCATTTACTTACAAGTAGCAGGTAATGGAGCCACCCAGGCAAGCGATCCCAAATCCAAGATAGAGAAATCCTGCTCCACATTGAGCGATCCCTTTCTAGGGATAAAGCAAACCAATCTAACACAAGAGCTAAAACGGCAGCCTTTTGATAAAGTTCGAAATCAGGAAATCCAGCGCTCCCACGCTCCCGAGATCTACACAACACTCTAAATTGAACACGAGAGAACCCATGTGACCATATCGTAAAAATACACATAGACCTCAAAGTTCAAAGAAGGCCTTAGGTCAGTTAATAGGTATTGTCTGGAATAGAAATAAACATTTAGGGAGAATATCCATCTTGATTGTGTGCATCTTTCCAAACGATGACATATTGCAGGATCGCCAAGAGTCCAATTCCGAACATATTTTGACCAACAAGGGTCTATAATTGCACCAATATAAATCCGGAAGACGCTTAGGAACAGCTACCCCCAAGTAGAAGATGGACCGAGATTTTCATTGAAAGGTAAAGATAGCTCATAAACCAGAGAGTGTAGAATGTTCAAGAGAGATATTTAAGGCCTCTGTCTTGGACAAGTTCATTTTACGAAATTCTCAGACTAAACAAGGTAAACTAATATGTTTTTGCTGTACATGTAAAAGTAAATAATCAGCATATAATGAGGGCTTGTGATACCATGAAACAGTCAAAATCCCCGTAATGAAAGAATTTTGACGAAATAGCCCGTGCCAAATGTTTAATGACAATAACAAAAAGGAGCAGGGAAAGAGGGCACCCCTGCCTAGTACCATTAGAAATGGTGAAAAGGTTTGACTTAACTCCATTAACCAGAACCCATGCTGACGGAGTTGAATACAGAGATAAAATCTTAGACTGTAAAATAGGTCCCACCCCAATCTGTATCAAAGAGAGATGCAAACATTCCCAGCTGACCCTATCAAAGGCTTTTTCCACATCAAATGACAACAGACAAGCTCTTGGGCCTTTTTTCCCCGAATATAAGAGATGAGATGAATAGTCCTTGTTGTGTTGTCCCGGCCTCCCTACCTTGAACAAAACCCACTTGGCCATTATGCACAATAGAAGGAAGTTGAGGGGCCAAACGGTCAGCAATGAGTTTAGAATAGATTTTCACGTCTCCATTAAGGAGGGAAATTGGCCTATAACTCCCACAGAGAGAAGGGTCCTTCCCCGATATGGGAATGACAGAGATAGTAGGTTCCAGCATCTCTGGAGGTAAGGGGTGAGATTCACCCACCGAGTTGAAAGTGCAAAACGAAAAAGGAATCAATTCTGAAACAAAAGTCTTTTAAAAACAGGGAGTAAAACCATCTGGTCCCAGACATTTTCTAGATTTTAGAGTTTTAATTGTGCGAGCAATTTCAACCTCAGTAAAGGGCATATCAAGAGATTCAGAAACTGTCTCTGACAAGGTAGAGAGGGCCATGTTGGTGATATATTCTTGCATAGGGGCCAAGCCAGAAAAAGCTGGTTTCACGCTAGTAACAGGCCTTAGGTTGTATAGGGACTCATAACGGAATGCCTCAGCTATCTCAGAATCAGAATACATTTTACGAGATGGCGAGGCAGAAGTAGAATGGACAGAAGTACGAGTTGTTCAAGGATGTAACAAAAATGCCAAATGTATCCGACACTTATTGGCTGATTTCATAATATTTTAAATGGGCCCTGTCTCGAGCAGCAATAGAGTACTGGTCCTAGTAGGCCAAGCAACTCGCCCCTACTATTCGACAGGTCAACCAAAATAATGGGGAGCATATTGGGCTTATGTGCAGCCTCCAGAAGTGCTATTTTATTCAGCAGAGCGGTAATCCGGGAGGATCTCTCCCTTGTAAGGCTGGAACCATTCTGAAGAAAAAGGCCCCTAAGAACACATTGCAGAGATAACCATTGGATAAGAGGATGAGTTTTGTCATGTCGATTAGGGATGCACTGATACCGGTATTTTGGTACCGAGTAGCGATAATTTTTTTCGGTACTCCTCTATACCAGTTACCGAGTAACGGAAGTCCCATTCAGGAAGCCAGGTGGCGTGTAATGACTCGCCACCTGGCTTCCTGATTAGCCGGGTAGCGTGTAAAGACTGGCCACCCGGCTTGCCGATTAACAAGAAAGTCTGTCCTCTCTTATCTTGGTATGTCCAGCCTGTCACCCCGGGGCCTCTCCAGCCAGAACGCGGCCTTCCTCCGGTACCCAGCCGGAGCCGTCTGGCTGGCCAATCAGGAAGCCGGGCACCATATAATGACGCAACGCCCTGCTTTCTGATTGGCCGTGAGGCCGGCTCCATGCTAGCTCGTCATGAGATGTAAGCTTCCCAGCCAATCGGGAAGCCGGGCAGCGTGTCATTACACGCCGCGCGGCATCCTGATTGGCCCGGGAAGTTGGCTCCATGCTCTCTGCCTGACTTCCTGATACAGGAAGTACTCGTGCTAGGCATCGGAGCATTTGGGCGAGTACGAGTACTCGCCCAAATACTCAGTATCGGCACCGATATCGATACTAGTATCGGTGCAGCCCTAATGTCGATGATAACTGACAAAATATAAAATTGCTCACGTAATGGCAGATTTGCAAATAGGGTCTAACAGTAAGGCATCATTTAAACTCCACGTATACATTTTACGGGATTTTAGCAAAGCGCCTAAACGCAAAGTAACCGAAGCATGATGAGACCATAGTTGTAACCCAATATCTGAAAAGGGGGCCATGTCTAAAAGAGAACGTGAAATAAAAAAATTATTCAGGTGACTAATAGAACTGTGCGAAAAAGAATAATAGGTATAATCCCTATCATCAGGATGCAAAAAGCGCCAAATATCAACTGAATGGAGATGAGTGAGACACCGCCTAGCAACCGAGAGAGCAGCGTGGGTAACAGTTGATTTAAAAGTAGAGCAGTCAAGCTATGGCTCAAGGGAAAAAATTAAAGTCACCTCCCAATATCAAATTGTGGTATCCAAACAAACCCAGTTCGGAGACAAGGTGGGAAAGAAAATGCACCTGTGAATGTTTAGGAAAATACACGATAGCTTAAGGTATATAGTTTGTCTTGTATCTTAGTTTTAAGAACATTAAAACTGCCTAGGGGGTCTAGCTGTTGCTGTAGGATCTAGGGATGAAAAGTCCTGTGGAAGGAGATAGAGACCCCTGTAGACTTAGCCTCAGGGTTTGGGCAATTTACCCATATGGGGAAATATTTGTTACAAAGCCTTGGCAAGTGACCTGCCTTAAAATGCGTTTCCTGCAGAAAAAGAATATTAGCTCTCTGTTAATAAAAATTATACCATACATGGTTCCTTTTTTGAGGGACATTAAAGCGGACCTTTACACTCCAAAATCAAATTCTACCAATGCATCCCTCTATGTATGATAATTAATTATAACATATACATGTCAGGTGTAACATGCTGTGATTGTAAAAATAGGATTTTTGTACTCACCGTAAAATCCTTTTCTCTCCGTTCATTGAAGGACACAGGCAACAGATCGTAGATCCTGAATGGTAGGGTAATATCGCCACCTGCAGGAGAAGGACGCTAGGCACAAAACTAAAGACCAATTACAGCCTAGGGGCGGCCCCTGCCGGTGGCCAAACCCCCCACCTGCTGACAAGTCTCCAGTTTAGTAACAAGCAGTTAGGAGTGTACACCCCATAAAGAGGGCGGGGCCTGTGTCCTTCAATGAACGGAGAGAAAAGGATTTTACGGTGAGTACAAAAATCCTATTTTCTCTCCCGTTCATTGAAGGACACAGGCAACAGATCGTAGATCCTGAATGGTAGGGACGTCACCAAGCAGTAACACACTGAGGGATGGGCAACAATAAAACACCCAAAAGACCCCTCAAAGCGCCGCCTGCAACACTTTGCGCCCCAAACCAGCATCTGTCAATGCTAACACGTCCACCTTGTAGAACTTAACAAAGGTGTGAACAGAAGACCAAGTAGCGGCCTTACAAACCTGAGAAACAGAGGCCCCGTGGCGGAAAGCCCAGGAAGCCCCAACAGCCCTAGTAGAATGGGCAGTGACAGGAAATGGAGGCTCACGCCCTTAACGGCGTATGCCTGAGTCACAACAGTACGTATCCACCTAGAGATGGTAGCTGCCGACGCGGCCCAACCCTTACGAGGACCCTCCGTGAGCACGAACAGGGAGTCGGTCCCGCGGAAAGAAGCCGTAGCTTCCAAATAAACACGAAGAGCGCGAACCACATCCAAACAGTGGAGCGCACGCTCCTTCCTATGAACCGGCTTTGGACACAGGGAAGGTAAGCCAATGTCCTCATTCAGATGGAATGCCGACACAACCTACGGCAGGAACGCCGGCCGAGGACGGAGAACCGCCTTGTCCCGATGCAAAACCAGCAATGGGGACTTGCAGGACAAGGCAGCCAACTCCGACACCCGCCGAACGGAAGTGATGGCCACCAAAAAGGCCACTTTCTGTGACAAGATATAAGCGGAATCTCCTGAAGAGGCTCAAACGGGGATTCCTGCAACACTGAAAGTACGAGATGCAAATCCCACGGAGCCAAAGGCGCGCAGACAGGGGGAGCAATGCGCGTCACCCCCTGAACAAAGGTGCGAACCAGAGTATTAGACACCAAAGGCCGCCGGAAAAGCACCGCCAAGGCAGAGATCTGGCCCTTCACAGTACTCAAGGCCAGCCCCTGAGCCACCCCACGCTGCAGGAACGCAAGGATTCTGCAGATGGAGAATAAACGCGGGGACAAGGCCCCAGCCCCACACCAGGCAAAACAGACCCTCCACGTGCGATGGTAAATTTGTCCAGAAACCACTTCGCGCGCTCTTAGCATAGTGAAAAGGACCGCATCGGACAACCCCCGGTGCTTCAGGACCTGGCTCTCAACAGCAACGCCGTCAAAGCCAGCGACTGCAAAGAAGGATGGAACACAGGACCCTGGGGCAGAAGATCGGGACGCAGAGGCAGACGCCACGGGGCGTCCACCCCAAGCTGAACCACGAGGATGACGGTGACGCCCTTGACCGCGATCCGACGCAGCAGCCGAGGCAACAGATATAGTGGAAGAAAGGTGTAAATCAGACCGTAAGGACCCCAAGGGGCCACCAGGGCATCCACGGCCTCCGCCCAGGGATCCAGGGCCTTGGTCACAAACCTGTCCACCTTGCGCTTGAACCGAGACGCCAGAAGATCCACCTCCGGCGTCCCCCAGCAACGACAGAGCTGCTAAAAAACCTCCGGGTGCAGAGACCACTCCCCCGGATCCACCGAC
>NW_017306279.1:3068460-3076336 GCF_000935625.1 Nanorana parkeri | reverse complement strand
CCCCCCCCTGGGACGAATCCCATAGGCGTCGGGGAGGACCACCCGTCGCAGCCGACCCACCGTAGCAGAGTCTGCATGCGCTCGTCGGTCACCCAGGGGAGACTACAAGGATCTACAGTCATCCAGCCTGTCGCCCTGGGGACACTTGCTAGAAGAAAAATCAAGTCAAACGGAAGAAAGGAAAAAAATTCTCCAGAGAAATTTTTTTAGCTCCTTACTCCTGACGCTAGGCAAAAAACTGGAGACTTGTCAGCAGGTGGGGGGTTTGGCCACCGGCAGGGGCCGCCCCTAGGCTGTAATTGGTCTTTAGTTTTGTGCCTAGCGTCCTTCTCCTGCAGGTGGCGATATTACCCTACCATTCAGGATCTACGATCTGTTGCCTGTGTCTTTCAATGAACGGGAGAGAAATACTTACACTTGCAGAGCATTCACTGCCTGCTTTGAAAGTGCAAATTACTTCAGTTTGCCAAAGCAATGCACCCTGGGAATTGTCTTGTCGTTAGCAGAGCATTGATGGGAAATCTCATCTCAGTGAAAGGTATTTTCCTTCTGTGAGATTATGGGCATGGTCACATGTCTAGCCACATGTGCCAGATTTTCAGGAAGTAATAGGAGAGCTAATCATCTGCTCTTAGTAAACATGGCCGCTGTCAAAAGACTAGGAAGAAAAGAGAAATAAGGTATGCAAAGAATACAAAGCCGGCAATTATCTAGAAGGATGTGTTTGTATATTGTCATTACAAAAGGTTTCTAAAGGTGTGTTTGTTGTTATTTTAAAGATATGGGTAAAGGTCTGCTTTAAGACCCCTAACGTTCAGTGAGACTGACACGTACCTTAGGGGAGTCTGAAGTGTCGAGGGCAGCCTCTCTCACAACTCTGGTCCTGAGGCACCTGGATTGGGCACAGAGGGGCAGGAGTGCCAGTTGAAGACAGATCCGCAGAGAAGGAGATTCACAGATGGGTGCAGGTCCAGGCAGGCAATGGATCAAGCAGAATCGTCAGGACAGACCAAGGTCGTCAACATGCGGGCAACGCAGTGCCAGGGAATGAAGCCGGAGCAACGTCAGGAACAAGCCGACGGTGCTTGGTCAAGCCAAGCCGGGTCAATAACAGAATGGATACTCAGGATGCAGGAACTCACAGCGAAGCTGACAAATCTGACAGCAAAGGAGGTTTGCTAGTCACAGCCTTTATAGCCCAGAGGGCACGAAACACTCAAACAAATACGCCGGCGGGCGCGCGTACGTGCAGAGATGCTGCACCTGATACAACTCTATGAGCTGCGCATGTGCAAACTGCGGTTTAAGAATCCTGGCTCCGGCTCTGGTTCTGGCTTCCCGGCAGAGACTATCGATACAGCAGTATTAGCCATTAAAAAGTATCTATATAAAGAAAAAAAAACAACACATCTTCCTTGGTGTGAACCATACATAAGGGCAAAGAACATAAAAAAAATAACAGAAAACAAAAAAAAATCCTAAAAAAACACATAACAAATGCCACCTAGTGGCTAAAGTCATCAAAACAATGTATTTATACTTTAAATGCGAACTATCTACCCTGTCATATACAAAACAAAAAAATAAATAAAAACTCTAGCACTGCAAAACCTATAGGGACATGAGCGGGGACGCCCGCTCCAAAACGATCTATTATAATAACATTATGAAAATAATAAAACAACGGCAAATCAATAAGTAATATCCACAAGGAGCCTACTAACCAATACTACTTCTAAAGTTGTTTCAGTAGACTGGCAGTCCAAAAAAAAATCAGGCGGGCATCAAGGAATTCCAGAGACCCGAGGTAAGGCTGCACAAAGACCACTGCTCACTAATAGGGAGGACAGGTCATTCAGGTGCAACTCTGTGAGAAGAAAAACCAGTTCCCTTCTTTCGCCTGTTTGCCAATCGTATCCAGAAGAAAAACTCTGAACAAATGGGTGAAGAGGCCAGTCAGGAAGCGACACCTGAGGTAAATCTCCAGGATCACGGAAAATGGCTAATTTGCCTTCATATCTAGCAGTTAACGGAAATGGGTATCCCCAGAGATAGGGGATTTCCCTGGAGCGCAAGGCCTCTAGTAGCGGTTTCAACGCCTTTGAGGGCATAAGTGTCTGAAAATGTCTGTTAACAGAGTAATTTCAGTCTCATTAAATAAAATCTGACCCTGTGATTTTGCAGTTAACATGATTTCTTCTTGAACCTTAAAATAATGAATACGGCAGATAACATCTCTAAGAAAAGCTGAATCTAAATATTCCAGTCCCAAAGTTCGGTGAATGCGGTCAATCTCAATATGAGTGCCCTTTGGCTTACCCAACAATTGATTGAAAATGGTCAGAGCGATAGAATGCAGATCTTTAGATGCAACCGTTTCAGGAAGACCCCGATTATAATGTTATTGCGGCGGTTGCGGTTTTCAATAACATCTTGCTGGTAAATAAGTTGATGTATTAAAACGGAATGTTGATTTAAGGTAACAGTATGAGACTTAAGATCAGAACGCATTTCTGCTGCTGCAGACTCACTATACGGGAGCCCAATTCCATTTTCAATTCACTAATCTACTGTTTATTCTTATTTCCCAGCCATTGCACAAATAACTCCATATCCTGTTTAGTGGGTAAAGAATGTACATAGGTTTCCAAATTCCATCCCTCCTTAGTACTACATGAAGCTTGAGAAGAACTTTGAGAGTGGGGAGAGAGGGTATCTGAGCCCTGTGGTGAGGTGGATTGCTGTACCTGTCCCACTTGTCTGAAAGCTGATCCTGCCTGCTCGGGAGGAGAGGATGGTGTTGTCGCCATCTTGGGCACATGGTGAGGTGAGTCCCTGAGTTCAGAAGCAGAGGAACCGTAGCCAAAAAAACTACTCAGGTCCCGCGGCTTACCACTGGCGTTCGGCTGCCAACAGTCCCTGCCTTTCTGCTTCCCCATATTGCTCTCTGTGACTGCTAAGTCCAGTTCCCAAAGGTCACATTCCATGTAGACCCCACAATATTCTGTCCAGGGGGTTCCAGATACGGCATCCTAGCTATTGCTAAGGTTATGCTGATCCGGATAGCTGCATAAAGAGCCTAGCTAAGCAGCATGTAAATTAAATTTTCATTGAAGAAAGAAATGTTGAAAAGGAAAAGTGGCTACTAACATAGCTAAACTTTTCTCAGTACAGAAAAGACATTCATCTTCCTAGGACATTAGCAAAAACTGAGTTATACCTGCCTGGCTACTGTTTATAGATATTTTATTTTTTTGCCAGTGTCCACATGCTCCTATAGGCAGGAGTAAAACCCAAGTATCTCTGAATAACTGAATCCTGTGTCTCCTATTGAACAGAATAGAAGCACATTTTACTACAGCAGGGAAAGCTTACAACCTTTGTGAAGCTTTTATTGCTGTGTGCATGTTTCTGTTTTCATATTCCCTGTTGGATTTAGCCCTAATTCACACCTATATTTTAGGTGCGATTGGGGATTCCTGTGGCAGGAATTTAAGATTTCCTGCAGCAGAAATCCCTAATCTGCCATTTACAAGCGCAGGTATCCCCCATTCAAGTCAATGATTGGGTGACAACGGCTGCATTTGAAAGCGGCAGAAAGCTGGCCCACTGCATGTAATTCTATGTGATACAATTACATGCGGTTAGGAAGAGATCACTATCCCTCGACACACAATTGACCAGAACAGCAAAGCAAGTACTTTTTCAAAGCAAACCCCCAACTGGCTCTCCTTCATGCATGGTCTAATGTACCCATATGGGTCAGCTTTGAGGCATACACTCTTACCTGTTTCCACTATCTCCATCCTATGGATCACATTGCTTTCCAAACAAACCTTCAGACTTATATACAGTAATATCGCACTCCTTTAAAGTCTGGGACAGTGTGAAATACTCCGGCAGATTTATTTCCCCCTCATCTACCCCTCTTCACATTTTTGGGAAATCACTACTTTGTTCTAGGTTAGGAATCCCCCAGAAGTTTTGCATGGTAGCAGTAAACCAACCTGTCTCACATTCATGATTTCATAAGACCTTCAGGTCTAGTGTAATTTGACATACTTAAAGATTCCTATACTATTGCTGCAGCTGAATTTTCTTTGTTACATACAAATATAGTATTATGTACCAATCTTATTCAAGAGTATTGATGACCCCTGATCAGACATTCATGCCCTGGGCATCATTTCCACTATATACCCACAACTATTATCTTCCTTTGCTTCACCATCATAATATACCACCATCTGGGAGAAAGATCCCGGTCTCCATAAACAAATGGCAAAATATATTGAAATGTTCAATCATGTCCTGGATACAGAAGCCAATTACTAAGCATAGTACCTAGTTCCTATCCAAGTTTCAAACACTTCCTTGGTTACTCTTTTCATTGGTTCAGAAGCTCCAATGCATAAGGAATATTTATGCACATTTGGTGGAAATGTCCCAAAAGCAAACCTTTTTGGTCACTTACATATCAATTACTCTATTCTCTCATAAACAGATTCATCTGGAAACAATAATAATAAAAGCATTACTAAACCAGAAACCAGGGGATGGTACTAAATCAGAATTCCATCTTGTTTATTCACAGCAACAAGGCAAACAAATTGCAAGAGCATGAAAAAAAGGGAATTCGATTTGAGGAACTTAAAGTGTCAGTAAACCCAAATCTTGAAATGTTATTATATGCTGCAAATGTTTTCCATGTGTACTATTGTGAGCTTCCTCTTTCCTGGGCAGCTTTCCAACCCAGGTGACACTCTTGCACATCATGCGGAGTGGCTCAAGGATCATGAATGACAGGGGAGCACTTCCTTATTATTATGCTGTTTATCTGGCTCATGTGACTATTGTGACCATGTGCTCTGATGTCAAAGACTATCATTAAACCGCCCCACATGACGTGCAGGAGTGTTGCGTAGAGTGGCTGAGAAGACTGTAAAGATTTTTCTTTTTTTTTTTAAATGTCCATGGGTAATATGCACATGGGTTTACATATACTTTAACTCTCAAATTACCTTTGGATCACACACTACTTACTGGCAATCTCTCCCAGCAATTTAAATTTCAGCCTTTGTCAGATCGATATGTTCAACCTTACCTCCCCTTTTTCATGCACTCTTTTTCCCACTCTCCCCTTCTTTTATCTCCTTTTTTTTTTTTCTTTCTCCATTTTCCTCTCATTATGCCCCTTATAAAAGTTGTTTACAATGTGTTTATATATAATTTTTTTACCTACTTACAATAAATCTATTGTAACATGTTGTATAACTAAATAAGAAACCTAATAAACATATCGAAACAGAAAGATATAATTGCCTTAGGCCTGGTTCACACCTGGGCGTTTTACAGCGCGTTCCTACGCGCTGTAAAACGCTCAACATGTGAAAACCAATGGTTGCATATGGGCATGGTTCCCACCTGGGCGTTTTACAGCGCGTAGGAACGCGCTGCAAAACGCCCTATGCCCAAAGAAGTACAGGAGCTTCTTTGGGGCGTATTTGCCGCGCGTATCCATTAGGATACAGCCAGGTAGCCCTCGGAAATGCGTGTTTGTCGCGCGTTTCTTTTACCGCAAATTGCGGTAGAAACGCGCGGCAAACGCGCATATTCCGTATGCCTGGGTGTGAACCCAGCCTTAGTTCTTCATGGCATAGATTCAACAAAGTGCTGGAAATTAGGGATG
Source organism: Nanorana parkeri (assembly GCF_000935625.1). Lineage (NCBI taxonomy): Eukaryota > Metazoa > Chordata > Amphibia > Anura > Dicroglossidae > Nanorana > Nanorana parkeri. The sequence goes on along the minus strand of NW_017306279.1, from coordinate 3,070,647 downwards.
CGCCGAAAATGTAGGCCCGAAAATGGCACTTTTGGCAAGTAATATGACGGCCTAAAATGCAGCCAAAAATTAAGTGTACCCCAGCTTCTCTCCTCCCTGCTGGGCACCGGTCTGTGTGCCTTCTGATGCAGTGTCAGGCACCGAGCGGGGAGGAGAGAAGCTTTTAGGAGTTCGAGTGGGCGGTGACAGCTGTCATTAATACACGCGGCGGAGCTCTCCTCCTGCACCTCCAGACTCCGCCTCCTGTGTCAGAATGGAGAGTGGTGAATGGAGGAGAGCACTGTGATCTGTCACAGGAGGCAGAGCTCTCCTCCCCTACCGCTCGCTCGGCTGCCTGTGACATCCGATTCAGGATGGAGAGCGTATCAGCGTATGGATCAGCTGATCGTTTAGTGTTTGTAAATAACTGGACATAGTATGCTTACTGTGTCCCAGTTATGAATGAATGGGAAGTTCTCTACATCACATCCTATTCCATATATATATCCATATACAGGTGAAACTCGAATAATTAGAATATCGTGCAAAAGTTCATTTCTTTCACTAATGCAACTTAAAAATTGAAACTAATATATGAGATAGACTTATTACATGCAAAGCAAGATAGTTCAAGCCGTGATTTAATTATTATTGAGCTGAAAGCCATAATCATCACAATTATGACAAATCACGGCTTGAACTATCTTGCTTTGCATGTAATGAGTCTATCTCATACTGTGTTTCCTCGAAAATAAGACACTGTCTTAAATTTTTTTTTGGCCCCAAAGAACACACTAGGTCTTATTTTCGGGGTAGGTCTTATTTTTTTTATTTTTTTTTATGTATAACACTCCAAAGGTAATGCAAATCCAAACTAAATAATCTAAAATGGCAAAGTTTAAGAATAGGGTGATCAGGGCAATCAGGGATGCCATACCTTTCCAAGAGCAATTTGGTAACCAGAATGAGCAAAGCGCACGTTCACTATAGATTCCTCACAGGGGGAGTGCATTTGGTATCACTCCACCTGTGACAGGCGCCGGCGTTATAGAGGAAATATTGGCTTATGCGGCTCTGCTCCCTGTGCTGCCTCGCTTCCTCTAGCGCTGCCTTTGTTGGCACCGCTGATTCTCTCCCGCGGCTCTTCAAGTTCCCCCTTATGCCACCACCGGCCCTGGGAATGGTCACAACTAGGTCTTATTTTTTTCGGGGTAGGTCTTATATTTTAGCAATTCCCAAAAATTGTACTAGGTCTTAATTTCGGGGTAGGTCTTAATTTCAGGGGAACAGGGTATATTAGTTTCACCTTTTTAAGTTGCATTAGTGAAATAAATTAACTTTTGCACGATATTCTAATTATTCAAGTTTTCCTGTATATAATTGTGGACATAGTAATACTATATCCACAATGTATGAATGGACAGGTACACTCAGTATAGAGGCTTCCTGTTTATTCATAAGAAGGGCTGCAGAAAAAAAGATTGAGGGCGCTGTGTCCTCAATCTCTTTTTTTCTATTTTAAAAGGGAACTATCAGGGGTCTTTTTAGACCCCTGATGGTTCCCTAAAGCCCCCAGCAGTACAGTAAAAAAAAAAAGAAAAAAAAATAATTACATTTTTTTTTTTTAAAGGGTTGAAAAAAAACTTAATTTTCTGTTTTCAACCTGACAATTTTTTTATTTTGGGTCTCAAATATCCATTTCGGTACATCCCTACTGGAAACGTTCGTTAGAGAGTTTAGTCTATACCAGGGGTAGGCAACCTCGGCTCTCCGCTGTGCTGGAACTACAAATCCCATAAGGCATTGCAAGCCACAGGCATGACTCCCAGAGGCAGAAGCATGATGGGATTTATAGTTTTAGCACATCTGGATATTTAAGGTTGCCTACCCCTGGTCTATACCGACATGATAGCATGCAGTTGCTGCAGATTTGTTGGCTGCACATCCATGATGCAAATCTCCCATTCCACCACATCCCAAAGGTGCTCTATTGGACTGAGATCTGGTGACTGCGGAGACCATTTGAGTACAGTGAACTAATTATCGTGTTCAAAAATACAGTTTGAGATGAGTTTAGGTTTGTGACATGGTGCATAATCCTGCTTGAAGTGGCCATCAGAAGATGGAGACACTGTGGTCATAAAGGGATAAGTATGGTCAACAACAATACTCAGCTACGCTATATCGTTTTAACAATGCTCAGTTGGT
>NW_017306279.1:3040929-3068261 GCF_000935625.1 Nanorana parkeri | reverse complement strand
CCCCACCACCACCACCAGCCTGAAACGTTGATACAAGGCAGGATGGATCCATGCTTACATGTTGTTTATGCCAAATTCTGACCTGACCATCCTAATATCGCAGCAGAAATGAAGACTCATCAGATCAGGCAACACATTTCCAATCTTCTATTGTCCAATTTTGGTGAGCCCTTGTGAATTGTAGCCTCAGTTTCTTGTTCTTAGCTGACGGAAGTGGCATGGTCTTCTACTGCTGTAGCCCTTCTTCTTCAAGGTTTAATGTGTTGTGCATTTAGAGATGCTCTTCTGCATACCTCGGATGTAATGAGTGGTTATATGAGTTACTGTTGCTGTTCTATCAGCTTGAACCAGTCTGGCCATTCTCCATTGACCTCTGGCATCAACAAGGTATTTTCAATCAGAGTTCTGCAGCTTACTGCATATTTTATCTTTTTCAGACCATTCCCTGTAAGCCCCAGGATAGCTGTGCATGAAAATCCCACTAAATCAGCAGTTTCTAAAATACTCTGACCAGCCCGTCTGGCATCAACAACCATACTACATGCAAAGTCACTGAAATCACCTTTCTTTCCCATTCTGATGCTCGGTTTAAGCTTTAGCAGATCATCTTGTCCGCGTCTACATGCCTAAGGCCTGGTTCACACCTGGGCGTTTTACAGCGCGTTCCTACGCGCTGTAAAACGCTCAACATGTGAAAACCAATAATTGCCTACGGTAGGGATGCACCGATATCACTTTTTTACGACCGAGTACGAGTACCGATACCAATTACCGATACTTATTCTTAAAGGGACAGGTCACATTTTTTCTAAAGCAATACAAACTAATGATTTAAGGTCAGTTTCTTAATATTATGATTCATGAGATGACGAGGGAGCATGACGCCGCCTTTCCGGCCAATCAGAATGCCGGCGCTGCGTCATTACACGGTGCCCGGCTTCCGGATTTGCTAGCTTCCTGACCAATCGGGAAGTAAGGCAGGGCGTCATTACATGCTACCCGGCTTCCTAATTTGCCGGGAAATCGGCTCCATGCTCTCTCATCACAAGGGACGAGAGAGCATGGAGCCGTTTCCGGGCCAATCAGGAAACCGGGCAGCGTGTAATGATGCGCAGCCTGGCTTCCTGATACAGGAAGTACTCGTGCTAGGTATCGGAGCATTTGGGCGAGTACGAGTACTCACCCAAATACTCGGTATCGGCACCGATACCGATACTAGTATCGGTGCATCCCTAGCCTACGGGCATGGTTCCCACCTGGGCGTTTTACAGCGCGTAGGAGCGCGCTGTTAAACGCCCTACACCCAAAGAAGTACAGGAGCTTCTTTGGGGCGTATTTGCCGCGCGTATCCATTAGGATACAGCCGTTTTTTTACCGCAAATCGCTGTAAAGATGCGCCCAACGAAACGCGCGGCAAACGCGCATATTCTGTACGCCCAGGTGTGAACCCAGCCTAAATGCATTGAGTTGCTGCCAGGTTGGCAGATAAGATATTTGCATTAACGATCAGTTGAACAGGTGTTCCTTTTAAAGTGATCTGTGAGTGTATGTTAATCTATTTGAGCATAAATAAAGATAGGAGGCGTAGTTCCAGGCATCCTTAATTGGCTGTTACAGCTTTTTATCCTTCAGGCAATATTCCAACTCTGTCAGCTCTTATTGTTGGGTATTTTAGGTTGCATTGTCACAGCTTAGACAGTATGGTGTTTCATCCCTCACCAACATAGCACTTGGCTCTGGCTGTGCCTGCAACATGAAACCTTGACAGTAAAATTTTTACAACTTTTTTTGAATGTATATACAGTAGTGCCTCCACATGAATACATTTTTATTGTTGTAATCTTACCTGAGCAAACTGAAGAGAGATGCTGATTGGTTGCCATGGGCAACTGCTCCAGATTCTCTCTGCTCCAGTTTTGATAAATTCCCCCCATAGAGTCTAAGTCTACAGTCTAAATCAGCATAATACTACAAAGCATTAACATATTTTTTAGTGCTGCCACTGGTGAACATATTTTCTCATATGGCTGTTAAAAATGTGATTTCTTTGGATTAAATTGTTTTTTAAAGGCTTGTTCACTTAAAATTGATATTTCAGTTTTGAATAGGGACTATGGTTTGAATCACTCGCAACCTTTTATACATCTCACATACTCCAATGGCCAGGTCCCCGCTACAGTAGTTTGTGTCAACCTCCGCCACAAACCCAAACAAAGATTTTTTAAATTACATCTAATATGCATAATTATTTTTCGATTCTACGTTATGGCTAGCTTACTGGGGTAGTGTGGCACATTCATTTGGCTTTGCAATGGACATAAGAGTTGGGGTAACTAGTAGTTTTGAGAAGATCTTGTCAATATAATCTCCTGGAGTGCTTGGGAAGGAGTGCCGCGATCAGCCAATGGGGACCCGGAGCAGCTCGGGCTTTAAATGCTCATAGTATCTGCTGTGTTTAAAATATTTAATTGTTCTTGTTGTTTTAGAAGAGATGGGTGTCTCAGAACAACTTTCCTCATAAGAGACTTCTGTCACAGCATTAAATTATTAAAGCTGTGATTGTCCCTTCAATTATTAAAGAATTCACAGAAGAGCTATCTGAATTGAATATAATCTAGTGACAAGATCAGAAGCACTGATACTGTATATGCTTTAAAGAAACATGTTTTACAGACATAAAACTGTTGAAATATTTTGGAGGGGCCTGGAATGTGTGGGCTCTCCAAGGTTTTCTTTGGGTTTTTTTAATAAGTTATGCAAGTTTGGAATTAAATTTCATGTAATTTGCAGTTCACACATATTATACTGACCGGCCTATCTCAGATTAACTCCGTTGATGATGAGGAGTAATAGTAGGAGAAAACTAAGTTATCCAGATTCAGGTTATTATTGAAAGAGATGGGTGATTACTTAAGGTGATTTATGCAACCTTAGACATTCAAGAAGCGGGGAAGGCATAGTTTCCCCTCCATGGTCGGATGTATCAGGGCCTGCAAGAGAAGAAAGTCAGTGTTCTTGTTGCATAAATTACTAATGGAATCTATTAACAAAGAGTCACTAGAACCCTTTAATAAAATTTCTTTAATAACCTAACCTGTGGCTTAAGTGCTGGTCTGCTGACCAGACTTCTAAGAAGGCCCTGACAGACCTGCCCTTTAAGGGTAATCGGTTGTATGGAGCACTGCTGGATGACATTATTTAGAATCTTACTGGAGGCAAGAGAATCTTCTTGCCGCAGATTAAGAAGAGTAGGCAGCCTCAGCATAAGCAGAGTCCTTCCTTTTCCGCCCTCAAGGCATCTTGGACAAAAGTCAGAAATTTGGCAAATCTTCCTTCTCCAGTGGGCCGAAAAGCTCTTAGATGCTCAAGCCCTCCGATAAATCTTCCTCTGCATGAATGTTTGCCCCCACCTGCTCAGCTCAGGATGGGGGGACATCTTCGCTGGTTTGCGGATCCTTGGCTGGCTCATGTCTCAGATTGTTGGGTGTGCAAGCTCATTATTTCCTTCCAATCTTTGCCTGTCTAAGCGATCTCTGGTTGGTGGTTCACAATCTGCTGCACATAGGGGTGGTTGTTTCAGTTTTATTGTTGAAAGATTCTAGGGTTTCTATTTAAATCTCTTTACTGTTGCCAAAAAGAACAGTGTTCAACCAATTCTGGATCTCAAAGCGGCGAATGCCTTCGATGAGGTTCGGAAGCTCAAGATGGAGTCTGTTCGGTAATGGCTGCCCTGCATCAGGGGGACATTCTGGCGTCGATTGATATAAAAGACGTGTACCTACATGTCCCACTTTGTCTTGCGCATCAGCTCTTTCTGCTTTTTGCAGTAGGAGAGGGACATTTACAGTTTGTGGCCCTTCCTTTTAGGCTGGCCTTGGCCTCTCGGGCTTTTACCAAGGTATTATCCCCGGTTCTTGCCTTGCTACGAACAGCGGGGGATTTTAATCATGGCCTACCAGGATGACCTTTTTCTCCTGGCGGAGTCTCGTTCAGACCTGGTTGCCAATCTGGAAGTTACCATGGAAACTCTGGCGGAGTTGGGCTGGGTTTTGAACATCAGTCCTGGTGCCATCCCTTCATCTAGAATACCTAGGACTGATGCTGGACATACATCAGGCCAGAGTGTTTTAGCCTCCAAAGAAACATCAGAGGATCCGGGAACATGTGCGTCTGTTGTGTTTGTGCAATTGGGCGTTGATATGCGATTGCATGCGGTGTCCTTGTTCGATCCCGTGAGCGGTCTACCTTGACGATGGGCAGGCAGATGCTGGTGAGTCGGTCGGTCAAGGCCTCCCTGGTGTGGTGGTGGCTCCTCTCCCTGCTGCTGATGAGCGGGAGGTAATTTCTTCTGGTGCATTGGAAGATTGTGACGGCGTACCCCAGCGTCAGCGGCTGGGGTGGTCGAACGGCGGTTACCGATTAATGTCCTGGAGCTTGAAGCGGTCAGGCTGTGTCTTCTTCATTGTACGCAATGCAGGAGTGTCCTACCGCACTCCTTACTGGTATGTCCTTTGCAGTGGATGCTGTAGTGACTGCGGATGGCGCCGCAGTCACTAAAGTAGTAAAGTATGTAGCCAGTACACCGTGGTTAAATCTTCAAGAAGTGATAATTTTATTGATGCACACACATCTTGGCACATAGCAACGTTTTGGGGCCACCCGCCACCTGGTCGCGGACAACCCTTGGAGGCTTCCTATGCAGCTGGATCTTCTGTCGCAAGGCCCAATTTTCCATCCTTCTTTACCGTTGCTGGCTTTAATAGCGAGGCTATTGAAAGCCAGGTGTTAAAGGATAGGGGGCTGTCGGGTTCTGTGTTTTCTTTTATGATTATGGCACGTAAGTCTACCTCTCAAAAGATATATCATCGCACTTGGAAGGCTTATCTTCAGGTGTCTCCGTGTGCTTTCTCTGTAGCTAGAATCCTGGCCTTCAAAGGGGGAGTGGATCAACATCTGACCCTTAGTACTGTCAAAGGTCAGTTATCATAGCTGGTAATTTTCTTTCAGTGCCCATTAGCTTCACACGCCGTGGTTCATACTTTCATCCATGGAGTGTCTCATGTATCACCTCCAGTTAGGTCTCCCTTGTCTCCGTTGGACTTAAATTTGGTACTTTGGTTTTACAAAGGCCTCCTTCTGAAAATATTTGAGAGCTACCCTTGTTGACCATACCTCAGAGGTGGCTTTCTTAGTGGCCATCACCTCTGCCGGGAGGGTTTCGGAGTTGGCTGCCCTGTCTTGTAACCCCATTTTTGGTTTTACATAGAGACAAGGGGGTTCTTTGGCCGCCACCCTCTTTTTTACCTAAGGTGATGTCTGCTTTTCACCTTCCCTTTGTTCCCATTCAATGCATTCCCAAAGAGGTGGTGCTTCATTGCCTGGATGTGGTTAAGGCGGTACAGGTTTATCTTTGGAGTCTTTTCATAAGACTGATTCACTTTTTGTTGACACTGAGGGTACTAAAAAGGGGGGAGGCAGCCTTTGCAGCCACCATCTCCCAATTAGGCAGGTTATTGTTCAGGCCTACACCCTTAGAGCTCAGTCTCAAGCCTTTTCCTGTTACAGCCCATTCGACCAGAGCAGTTAGCATGTCCTGAGCTTTTCGTCATCAGGCTTCTGTTGCGCAGGTTTGTAAGGCAGCCACCTGGTCTTTGGTGCACACCTTTACCCTTTTTTGTAAGGTGGATGTTGTTGCTTTTTGCTTCTGTGGATGCAGTTTTTGGCCGCAAAGTTTTACAACTGTCTGAATAGTTTGTGTTGGTACCTGTTGTTTTTCTTGTTCTTGTTTGGTTTTCCATCCCTCGGTTCTCATTGCTTTGGGACGTCCCTTCTGTTAAATGAAGAATCAGCTGTATCTTTTAATGAACGGAAAAGAAAATAGGATTTTTTGTACTCATCGTAAAATCCTTTTTTCTGCATTCATTGAAGGACACAGCTCCCTCCACTCTGGAGTTTTCTGTGCCTTTGTTCTAGTGCTTTGTGAATAGCTGAGCTGCCCTTAGCAAGTGGGGAGTGGAGCCACCAGCAGGGGCCACCCCGAGGGCTATGCTTTTTTGTTTTCTAGCCTAGCATCCTACTACTGCAGGTGGCGATATATAACCATTCTGTTAAATGAAGAATCAGCTGTGTCCTTTAATGAACGGAAGAGAAAAGGATTTTATGGTGAATACAAAAAATCCTATTTTTAGGCATTCTCTTTGGCTTAAAGCCTGGTGGCATGATCCTTTGTTGAGAATAGCTCTTTGCAGAGTATACAAATTCGTAATAAAAACGAAACAAAACAAATTTTTTGGTGGTGCACATGTTTAATTATTTCCATTTTAATTTGTCAAAAGGAACTGCTTTCTGGAATTATCACAAGTCTTTATGCAAAAAGTACTTACTCATGTGCTATAAATCCCATATCAGCTGCATGATTTGCTGACTGTTGTTACTAAAAGGCTATTCAGTTAATCAAGTGATTTAAAGCTGGCCATAGACATAAAATGTTGCCTGCTTTGGATGATTTTAGAAAGACTAGGCATCGATCGTAGGTCTGTGGACAGCAACTGGCACCTCAAGCTAATGAAAGGAAAAGTCAGAAAACCTTGTTGGATTGTCGTTGTTTTCCTATGACATAAGTGGTGCCAGAGCTGTCTGTCCACTCCTCCCTGCTCCATTCACTAGAACGCACACTTGTGCGATTTGAATTTGTATGTTTTAATAAAACTGGTATCCAAATCAATAGGAGATGGTCAATCCTTTGATATCAATGACCTTTTAATAAACATCCAATGAATTTCTTAAAGACTGCAAACAGCTTCAGTGATTTAGTCATTATCCTTGTACAATAGAAACGTTGCTTATTGTGTTCATCACCTGAATTACAGGTAGTGTGTGTTTATAAAATATGCAAGTTATGTAAGTAACATTTGGCTGACCCACCTTGTTTTCACAGAGAGTGCCTTCTCCTTCACGCGCCTAGCACATAATTACAGGGATCAACGTGCAGAGCACACAGTTCTTGGGATTTACATGCTGGAGACGGTCACATTTCTTGTTGAAGACACTGAGCTGCAGATCTAGCAGATTTGTTTCTCTAATAGATCTTCTGGGAACATCAATATTTTAGCTTTACTCAGAGCGTTTCATCTTTTTTTGTGGCTCACAAAGTTGTCAAAAGTAAATTAAGGTTCTAATAGCCATCTAATAAGCCGTCTAATAATGAACAATGTTAAAGGTTATTTCTCAGTGGAGATGTCACAATCATGTATTGCTACGACATCATGATGTATTTTATTCTCACTTTGTACTACGGACCTGAAACAAAACATTTGGCTGGGAAATGGAAACCAATTAAATGGCAACCTGTACAGAAGAAATATAAAGGCTCCCATTACTAACTTCTTCTGAAATGGTTGTAGTATTGTCTTTTATTACACTCTAAATCACTGACTTGTGTCTTGTGATTTGTGTTTTTTGCATGATTGCTCTTGATCAGTGACCCAGTCTGTCAGTGAAAATATTGAAACTAGAAACAGGCAGTAAAATAGCATTTTCAGAAGGAGGTCAGCAATGGCAACCTCCCTATTTCCCTTAGAACTCCAGACAAAAAAAATATAAGTTAAAAATAACAATCAAAAGATAATATGACAAACCAGCTTTTGTTACAAGTTTCACCATCTACCTAGAGATTGAATCTGCAATATTTTTTTCTGCCACTGGATGTCCTCCAGTATGCTGTAACCCACTTCCTCTGAGCCTAGGTTGTCCTGGATCTGCCCCAGCCTGTGACTGGCTATGGAGCCGAGGAGAATCAGCGTGGTGATGAGCTCATCTCTGCTTTCTCTTTTTATCAGCATACTTCTTGTCAGCATGTGAACTGATTGGCTCCTTGTACTGCTTCTTCCTCTCACACACCGTCTCTGCTGCACAGAGAATGTAAGAGGCTAATACTAGGTCACATTCAAGTGTTTACACTACTTGCATTTCAAAAATACATTTAATGTTTTTTCATTGATTACAAAGCTGGGTTCCTTTGTGTCTTTTATATCGTCTTAGAGTTCAGCTTTAAACTAAGCAAGGGAGCTTTTGCCATAATGAGCAAGTTTGTACAGCATATTTGCACATTATGGCACGCTTACCTTGCAAAGTGCCCCCTCCTGTGCTGAAAAGTCCACAATCTCCCTTGTCACTTAGTTGCTGGCACTTCTATCTTCTTGCTGGCTTCTTTAGGCTGCAGGAGTCTTCAACTATCTTGATTGGATGGGCCGTGATTACCTTATTCCCATGCATACACACACAAGTTCATTCATCTCAGCACCCAACAATTACTCCCTGTCTGTAAGCTACCAGTACTGTACACTGAGCTACGCATGTGCAACTGGATTGTACAAGCCATAAGAAACTGCTAGCAAATATTTTATGAAAGAAGAGACATTTTGGGGTCTATTTATAGACTATACGCCGGGCCCTTTACCCTGTGAATATCTGTGAACGTTCAATATATGCCAAAATAAATGTTTTTATTTTTACAAGCCAATGTATTTTCAAATTTGAGTAACTAATATTACCATCTTGTCTTGACTTGTATTGTAACTGTAATGTCTTCCTTATAGTGTAAAGCACTGCACAAACTGTTGGCGCTACATAAATCCTGTATAATAATATTATATTCTATGCTCCTTGGCACCATCTAGCAGGCATAATGTGGTATTGCATAAAACTTGAAAGTAAATTGCAATGTAAAAAAACCCAAAACAAAACACTAAAGAATGTTTGTTATGGCATATATTTGCACAGAACAAAAATTCCCAGATATTTGCAGGTTGAAGGGCTCTGCAAATTGTTCATAAATAGACCCCATATAGTCTTTTATACTATAGATATCTAGTTTAGTTCCACTTTAGCAGGCTTTTTGCATGTCAGAAACAGTAAGGAGCCTGCTGTTGACATGTCTGGGAATTCCTCTCACCATCAGGAATTTCCATATCTAGATTACTGAAAAAGACACTAGGCTAAAGGAGTGCCTCGATGAAACACTGTGGTACTGAGTGTGTAGGTTGTGTGCCCTGTATTTATCCCAAGGGTTATACAAAAGTTGTGAAACAGGAGGTGGAGGGAAATTTTCCAATAGGGACACCTGTTCAGGTGACACCTGTCCTAAGGATATTTTCAATTTTTTTTTTGGAGATACTTTCTTACTTCCTGTTATGTCTCTGGGATAAAACATGGAGGGAAACCTACTCAACAGGACACAAACAGAAAACAAAACTCAAGGTAGTTTTAAACAAGGAGAGGGAGTGTGAGGCAAGTGGATGGCACCACACCACTTATAACAAAAGAGAGACAAAGAGCGAAAATGGCTACAAAGAAGCGTGGGGCTTTTCGGGTGCTGCAAAAAGTACAATAACCAAATTACTGATAAAAAATGTATTTATTTATAATAAGGCTAAAACACGCTAAAAACCATTGTGGCCATAATGGACAATTAACACAGCAAATATGGAATGAACAGCCATATACATATCTTAAGCCAGTATTCACATATTTGGACAGATAACAGGTTCTCATTAGGTTTGACGTGTTTTGCAGAGAATAGCTTCTTCAGGAATCTTTCATGAAAATCCCAAGACTGCTATGTGTTCACAGATATGGCCAGAAGTGGGCTCCAGGTAGGGGGAGAGAGGGTTAGAAAAACAGTACCATCCCTGTGGGGGCTTTCGGGGGAGACCAATGATAGGCTCGATGCACGCCACAGTCAAACCACATCACTAAGATCCAGAAAGCTAGGGAAAGAGGAAGCAGCCCCATGTGAAACTCTCTAGGGGAGCAAAGGAAGATCAACAAGTTGTCCTCATATATGTTTAGTGTACTCCAGTAACAGGGGAATGAGGGTAACAATCCACACATTGGTTATCTTAATAGGAAGAATCCCTGGCACTTAGCCACACAGGAAGTACACCTCTATATCCTATTTCCAGGTACCTCTCAGTCAGAGTGACAGTAGTTTTTACTGATTCCTATTCCATCCAAAACAAAAAAGTTTTAACTTTACATACACTTTAACCACAGCTAAATTCCAGAGGGTTCCTTTCTGAATCCATGCTGCAAAATTTACTCTTTCTCTACAATCTATCATCAGTAAGATCAAAGGCAGGTTTGACTAGGTGGCTGAATTGAAGTAACTTCATTAAACATAATACAGTAAACTCCCCATTATCCGGCATTCAAGCAACCAGCACTTTCAAGCAACCAGTAAAAAATAATATGTCCTCCTTTTTTTTACTGGTTGCTTAACAGACATGTGCACACTAAAAAATTTTATTAGCAACTAAATTTATTTAGCTGCTAACAAAATTCCTTGTTTACATCTTGCTGCCAGCCAGTGGCTATATTCCACAGTCAGCAGCTGAATGTAGTCACAAAGAGAAAGAAAAGTGGGGGGTTTTAGGTACCAAAATGACAAATCCAAAATGATAAAAAATATTATTTATTAAATATTGGTTAAAAATATATAATATAAGTAAAATGAATTGGTAAAAACCAGCTGATCAGATATCTCCTACTTACTCCACTTATTACGTAACCCAATCAGAACTACATGATTAGATGATACATGATTCAAAAGGCAGACATGATTGGTTTATATAGAATATTCAGAGTGGAGGAGTCAATTGATTTTGACGTTTCAAGCTCAAAAGAGCTTCCTCAGGAGATGGAAGATATCGATTGAGCCAGTTTATAAATTGTTCACTGGTATTAATGTGATTATTAAAAATTATATTATATGATTATAAAATATACAGTATATACATCTTACAAAAGCTTTGTTTTACAAAAAAATACTAATACATGGCAATGGATTCCCAGAGCACCAGGAATTAACACAGCAGCTGGGTATTTTTTAGTCATGGCTGCGATGACTAGGTTCTCTAAAAAATATTAGTATGCAATATGTGATCTCATCAGTTTTCTGTGAATATTGCAATTTCAGCTGCAAAGCCTGTAAATAAAAGTGTTTTTTTGTTTTTTTTTTAACAGGCTGCAAATACGCATAAGATAAAGATATCATGATATCATCCTCCTGTCATTCCTTGTACAGCAGCATTTAGATGGGAAGATGATGGGGCAGTACTAGTATCTTACCAGACTCTGCTGTATACCATCGTGCTGATAGTTAAAACACCAAACCCTACTTAGCCCAGGATCTGCAAAAACCTGTGGGCCTGTGCATAAATGGCGTTTGAAGCAAATTTAGAAGCAAATACACATATGTGAGTCTAGTTTCTGACCTGAGATCGAACTACCAGAGCCAGGCTCTATACATAATCCACGATTCCTGCTGCGATGGAATTACATTCATTAAGCATGGTCACCCTATTGAATGAGAAAAAAACAATCAGTTAGAAACCAAACACGTCTATACAAGGTGCAGAAGGCTGACGGAGCACATTACACCTCCTAAGAGAAACATACATTTAGATCATATTTAGTGTCTATCAAATTATATTTTTATTCTGTTTAATAATTTTTGGTTGTTGGCTTGTGAAACCCTGTCATCTGGAAATATAGATGTAGGTATAATAATTGGCATTAAGGGTGTGTCCACTGGAGCATAATAAAACACGTCATCACCACTTCAGAACCTTTAATTGGTTGTTTTATGTCTGTAAATGCTATTTTTAGGGATCAGAAAAGGCATTTGCAACTCTGGAGCTCTCTTTCGACACCAAAACAGCTAAGGATACTGAGAGAGTCAGGTTTCTGAGCGCCAGTAACATGGATACATTAGATTGGAGTTACTCTACTCTGGAGGACTAGGGGACTGGAGTAAAGCAGTTTAACTTACTCGGCTCCCAGACAGTCAGGGCTCACCTCTCTACTCTGCTCCAGTGTTCTATCAAAGATTGTGATTGGGTTGGAATGTGTGACCGGTCACGTGGTCACACATTTTAACGTAATCACGTCCACTTTTTCGGCGTTGGAATATGTGACTGGCAAAAGGAGAAGAATTCCAACGCTATTTCAGCTGGTCCAGGGCAGATTGGCATCGCAGATGGTATATGCAGGAGAACCGATCTGCCCTGAAACCGCTGATCGGTCCTGAAATGTCACTTCTATCCGACTTTGTGAAATGTGAGATCGTAGTCACAAAGTCGGATAGAAGTGATATTTCAGGACTGATCAGCTGTTTCAGGGCAGATCGGCTCTCCTGTGAATACCATATGCAATGCCGATCTGCCCTGGAACTCTTCACCTTCTGCCGGTCACATATTCCACCGCCGAAAAACTGGGATGGATTACGTTAAAATGTGTGACCGGGTGACCGGTCACACATTCCACCGCTGAAAAACTGGGCGGGATTAAGTTAAAATGTGTAACCACGTCACCGGTCACACATTCTAACGCAGTCACTATCTTTGATAGAACACCGGCTTTGGACTGCCCCTCGGCTTTCTCATGTTTAAAACAGGTCTCACTGCATGATTACTTTGGTATTAAATGTGTGTAGATTTTACCTTCTGAGCAGTCTCTACATGCCATGCTGAGGAACACTTTCCTGAAGAACAAAGGAAGAAAAACTAGCAGGTGACTGCCATCTGGAGGTAGAAGAATGAAGCAATTCATTCACAAATAAGTATAGTACAAACATTTTAGCCCTGCCTCATCTAAATGACATTTAAGCCAAACCAAACAGGTATTTTAATTTGAATTCGGTTGTAATTGATTACAATGCATGTCAATGCAGCTCTAAATCTCTGATGTGCTCTGGTAATCTGCTGCATTAAATAACATTACTGAGCCTGGTTCCGCAAAGTTTCTTTTTTTTTTACAACATTAAAATTAGCAATCTTGCTTTATATTCTGGCAAACACAATGGCATGTATATGCTTTGATGTTTTTAAAAGAGAACTATGGCCCGACCTTTTTTTGCCATAGTTCTCTTTAAGGTCCCAGGAGGACATATACTAATGCTATTGCCGGCTATATGCTGACATCGCAGAGCCGCGCTGCAGCCGGAATATTATTGGGATCCACCCTGCTGAGCAATCAGCGGTATTTAATCACTCAGTTCCTGATCAATAGAGCCGACATGTAACAGCTTCAGTGTCACACATGGGCTTTAATTATGGGGCTTCAATCAGGCAGCGGGGTGGATACCAACAGACCCTAGCTGCTTTACAGATAACGTCCGTTGGAACCATGGAGAGCAAGGCCTAAGAAGTTGCAACTTCTCTCGTGGAATGTGCTTTAAGTTGAGTAGAATGAGTATCTCATTTAGAACTGTATCCCCCCCGTATCGCTTTCACAATCAATGAAGAAATCATTATGGCGGAAGCTTTCTTTGCATCTACTGGTAAGGTCAAAAGACTGTCTTCTTTACTGCAAGGTTTGAAGCAAGTAAATGAAGACTAGACAGATTAGGTCCAACATATGGAACCTTTATTTGTCCAAGGCAGGATCAGGAAAAAAGGCTAGCAAGGTTCACCCCATATCCAAGTGGAAATTGGAAACCACTTTTTGGGAGGAACTGAGGACATGGTCTAAGTACAATCTTACCATGGAAGATAATACAATAGGGCTCAACTGCCAAAAGAGCTTTTAATTCCTAGACTTGCCTTGACAAAGTAATAGCTGAAAGAAAAGAGATCTTCAACGTTAGGAATCATAGTGAGATGGTTTTAGATCTATAAAGTTAGGAACCATAGTGAGATAGTTTTAATCAATTGAAATGGTGGAGATTTAAGGCATACAAAACCAATAAGTGATCCCATTTAGTGAAGGTACCTTTTAGGCGTTCTAATATTCAGGAGTACCTTCTCAAATTAAATAATTAGGGGATAAGATGCTCATCAGATATTTGTCATAGCGGAAATAGCTGAAATATACACTATATTGCCAAAAGTATTGGAACACCCCTCCAAATCATTGGATTCAGGTGTTCTAATCACCTCCATGGCCACAGGTGTATAAAATCAAGCACCTAGGCATGCAGACTGCTTCTACACACATTTGTGAAAGAATGGGTCGCTCTCAGGAGCTCAGTGAATTCAATCATGGTACCGTGATAGGTACCTGTGCAATAAGTCCATCCGTGAAATTTCCTTGCTACTAAATAGTCCATGGTCAACTGTAGTAACTGGGAACAGCAGCAACTCAGCCACGAAGTGATAGGCCACGGAAAATGACAGAGCGGGGTCAGCGCATGCCAAGTCGCCAACTGTCTGCAGAGTCAATAGCTACAGACCTCCAAACTTTGTGTGCCCTTCAGATTGGCACAACAACAGTGCGTAGAGAGCTTCATGGAATGGGTTTCCATGACCGAGCAGCAATGCAAAGCATCGGATGCAGTGGTGTGAAGCATGCCACCACTGGACTCTAGAGAAGTGGAGACGTGTTCTCTGGAGTGACGAATCACGCTTCTCTGTCTGGCAACCCAATGGACGTGTCTGGCGGTTTCCAGGAGAAGGGTACTTGCCTGACTGCATTGTGCAAAGTGTAAAGTTTGGTGGAGGAGGGATTATGGTGTGGGGTTGTTTTTCAGGGGTTGGGCTTGGCCCCTTAGTTCCAGTGAAGGGAACTCTTAAGGCATCAGCATACCAACACAATTTGGACAATTTTATGCTCCCAATTTTGAGGGAACAGTTTTCGGATGGCCCCTTCCTGTTCTAACATGACTGCGCACCAGTAAACAAAGAAAGGTCCATAAAGACATGGATGAGCGAGTGTGGGGTGGAGGAACTTGACTGGCCTGCACAGTGTCCTGACTTCAACCCAATAGAACACCTTTGGGATGAATTAGAGCGGAGACTGCAAGCCCAGCCTTCACGCCCAACATCAGTACCTGACCTCATAAATGTGCTTCTGGAAGAATGGTCAAACATTCCCATAAACTTATAGTTTATACCTTATTAGAACTGTAACCAAAACCTTTTCTAGTGCTAACTGGAGAAACTCTAAAACGTTGCTGACATGAAAAAATGGTATTAATAGACCTGGAACAGGCAAATACAACAAAACTATTCCAAACACTGGAATAAATTAGATTCGTAGAGCATTTTGTTACTTGAAGCATTGTAGAGATCACTGACTCCAAAAAATCTTTTTTAGCTTCTTTAGGTCAATTGCAACTTCCAGCCTACTAATTTTAGCGCTTCTACATGTGGGTGATGAAACTAGTTTTGTATTAATAGGTCTTTCTTTGGTAGAAAGAGTCATGGCCCCTCCACCACCATGTTATCTAGCAGGGGAAACCACAGAGGATTAGGCCACAGTGCTAAAATAACAATCACTTCCAATAATTGTAGCTGGATCTTGAGAAGAACTTTCAGAATTGGAGGAGTGTGCTAGTAAATGTACACCAGTGAAAATGAGCAAGCGATTGTAAAAGCATTTATCGCCAATTTTCTCCACTTCCTGTCCTATGTTATGCAGCCTTGTGCTAAATAATTTATATTTGTTCAGAAATCTGCCATCTTTGTGCAGAATCCTGCCTCATCTACTCTATGTTCATAAGCACCAAACTGCTTATGCACCAACCAATCTACCATATTTTGGTAGACCTTAGCTGCCACCTTGCAGATATACAACATGAAATCTCTCACATGTGCACCTATACAATCTGTCTGTGTGCTATTACTAATCTGTCAGTGTGGTATATGTACTGTACTGTGACTATCTGAGTGCTGGGACTGTGTGGACTGTGTGCAGTGATGGAGTGTATGGTCTGTGTGCAGTGATGGAGTGTGTGGTCTGTTTTTGTGCTGTGACTGAGTGCGCGGAATGTCTGTGTATTGTAACTAGTCTGTCAGCGTGCAGTGTGTGTACTGTAACTGAGTATGCAGTTTTTCTGTGTGCTGTAACTGAAAGTTTTGTTACTATGTGGTCTTTGTGCTGTGACCTACTGTATGGTTTGTGATTGCGCATTCTATGTGCTTTGACCGAGTGTGTTGTCTGTCTTGGTGCTGTGACTAAGTGTGCAATCTGTCTGTGTGTTGTGACTGAGGTTGGAGTCTTTCTGTGTGCAGTGTGTCTTTGTGCTGCAATTGAGTGTTCAGTCTGTCTGCGTGCTCTATGCATGTGCATTGTCTCCACTTAATGTGTGCCTACCTACATTTCCTCAGTGTTTAGTCACTTTGTAAATCTCAATGGGAACACATGGTGCCAACTGAAGCAGATACACGGGGGGAGAATGAAACATTGCTAAGGAGAGTTTATTGTTAAGAGAGTAGTGGGGAGTGCAACACTGGGGAGGAGAGCAGAGAGGTAGGTGATCGGGCGTGGCCACAACAGACTGCAACATACAGTATACGCAATTTATGATTTGCGCACAGGGTGTTCTGTAGTTCTATATTTAAAAAATGTTAAAACTTTCCATTTCTACCTGCAGCCATCTGATTTTCTATAACAGCCAAAACATTTAAATGTTTCCTTGTAAACAGGGCCACTTAAAGAATTTGTTATACTCTATGAGGGGAAATTTATCAAAACTGGAGCAGACAAAATCTGGAGCAGTTGCCCAGTGCAACCAATCAGCTTCTCTGTTCTGTTTGTTCAGTTAAGTTTTGAACATGAAAGGGAAAAGCTGATTAGTTACCATGCACAGCTGCTCCAGGTTCTGCCTGCTCCAGTTTTGGTAAATTCCCCTCTATGTGTATCAAATGCACCTATTAATGTCAGTTTCTTTTCACGTGATTGGCTAACAGCTTTTCCCAGCAGCTTTATCCTTATTATGAAGCTAAGATAAATCTTGTTATTATAGCAGACAGACCACCCCTTAATCAGCACACAGGAAGAAGGAAGTGAATGGAGTTCATATCCAAGTGTCAGCCAGACAGCAGGTGTGCTGTCACAATAATTCCATAAAAATATGACACAATGCATAGTTATGGTTAATACCTATATTAATGTGAAGTGAGAATTTATATAGTTATTTTCCTTAAGCTATTAACTTTGGTGATAGTATAGCTCATTGGTTCCCAACTGGTGGGTCGTTACCCAAAAGTGGGTCGCGACTTCATGTTCAGTGGGTCGCCACATGCCTTCCACTTTTCTAGGTGAGAGGTTCCTCTGCCTCCCCCTAGCCCAGCACTGTCAGTTCTCGCACCCAGCAGCCATTCAAAGTATGCTGCCCGGAGCCGAGTGTCAGCTTGATGTGGAATGAGATGGTGGCTATGCCGCGAGGAAGCTTCTGTGCTGTGACGGAGCTTCATCCATACGTGCATTGCTTTTCAGCTTCCTCACGTGTCCTGTAGAGGACACGTGAGGTTCTCGTAAATAAGGGGACTGGGTGGAACTTAAAATATTTTTTGGAGTGTGTACCCTAATTCCGTGCATTCCATTGCAGTGCGACTTGGGTCGTGACCTTATGAACAAGGACAAATGTGGGTCCTGAGGATACACAGGTTGAGAACCACTGGTATAGCTGGTTACTATACTGCCATCTTGTGTGCGTTTTGGTTATTTCACCATGTTTTTCTGCATTCCCTCCCCTTGTGTGTAATGTACCGCCCTTCTTCTCCACCTAGTCGTGTGTCATGGCTGCCTATAGCAGGACCACATGTACATGCTAGCTTGGAAACATTATCATCTTCTGTATCCTGTTGTCTGCTGTAACCTGCTGGAAACCATAAAGGTGGATGAAAAGGTATTTGGCAAGTTCATGTCCACAGTGATTATATCTGCTTATACCGGCCAGGCATAGAGGTGTCAGCAAGGGATACATTGCTATTACAACAATCGGAGTCAGAATAGCAGGAAATAAGCAACAGGCTGCAATCAAGTTTCACACATTTCTATAATGAATATAACTGACATGAGGCTAAATTCACTGACCTATAGATATTCCTAATTACAATAATGACAGTTATTTTCAACAATGACAGCCAATGAGAGTAGAAAATAACAGTCACGTGGCTGAACAATCACTATGGCAAGTAATGCATGCAATTTTAGCATAGTAAATTGAGCTTAGCTTTGTGATTTTTCTCAGCAGAAGTGCAGGTCATTTTAATTAAAGACTTTTAATGTATTTCATCCCAAAAGAGCTAATGTCTCCTCCAAAAAATTCTAATCCTTTAAGAAAAAGTATCGGTAATTGGTATCGGCGAGTACTTGAAAAAAGTATCGGTACTCGTACTCAGGCTTAAAAAAGTGGTATCGGTGCATCCCTAATATATATACACACTGAGTGGCCAGATTATTATGACCACCCCATCAGTACTTCGTTGGGCCACGAGATAACTCCACGAGATGACTTCGTTCGGCCGCCTCGTGACTCCACGAGATGTTGAAAGGTGATGCGAGGAATCTGACACTGCACTGTTGCCCTTCTGTTGTCTTGTACCAGTCTTGCCACTCTCCGTTCTGCCCTAACATTGACTAGTCGCGGACGGCCACAATTCGCACGTTCAGACCCAGATTTTCGGCTGACAGTCCAGTCTTTACACAATTTAACAACAATTCTGCTGTTTTGCTGATACTCGCTCCATGACTCGCGCCCAACAATCATCCCATGTTCAAAGGCTGTTAAATCGCATTGTTTACCCATATCTTCAAAAAAAAAATCAGTTCTACTGTTGGGGTAAACATGAGTCCACTTAAAAGAGCATTGCCTTGAGCACACTTGTTTCTTAAAATTGTATTTATTCTGACATATGATGCCAAGTAGCAGGATAATGTTTACTGGAAAACTGTCAGTACATTCTTCCCCTGAAATCGCTTTTAAAACTGTGCCCCATTGTGTTTACTAGGTATGTGTAAATACAACAAGCCTATCCAAATGCCTAACTTACAGGAAAAGAATGGTATGCATGTTTCCCAGAATTTTACTATTTAAGAGATTCTTTACCACTGTTATATGTTAATTTCACCAAAAACCAAACAGATTTTATTGTTATTCTTCTTGACAGAGAATTTATTCCATGGAAATTGACCTTATAATTTGCCTCCACTAGGAATGTGTTTATTGAGACTGTTGACAGACTCACAGCTTTATCCTGCCAGTCTTGGAGATTGAACTGATCAACCTCCCACTGATTCATATAGGATCGCTTCAGAGGGTTAGAATGTAATGCATTGTGTATAGTGGCGATGGGACCAGGGGCGGACTGACAACACATGGGGCCCCTGGAGAATATGAGAGTATGGGGCCCCCTTGTGCTCCACCCACATACAAGCCCCAACCGCATATACATTCCTGCACCCCCTGCATCCCTCTTCCTACACTGCCCACCTCTGCACACCCTGCATCCCTCTTCTTACACTGCCCACCTCTGCACCCCCTGCACCCCCTGCATCCCTCTTCCTACACTGCCCACCTCTGCACACCCTGCATCCCTCTTCTTACACTGCCCACCTCTGCACCCCCTGCACCCCCTGCATCCCTCTTCCTACACTGCCCACCTCTGCAACCCCATTTCTACACTACCCACCTCTGCACACCCTGAATCCCTCCTCCTACACGACCCACCTCTGCACCCCTTGCATCCCTCTTCCTACACTGCCCACCTCTGCACCGCCCTTTCTACACTACCCACCTCTTCACACCCTGCATCCCTCTTCCTACACTGCCCTCCTCTGCACCCCTTGCATCCCTTTTCCTATACTACATACATTTGCATCCCTCTTCCTACAATGTTCACCTCTGTACCCCTTGCATCCCTCCTCCTACACTGCCCATCTTTGCACCCCCGGCATCCCTCTTCCTACACTGCCCACCTCTGCATCCCTCTTCCTACACTGCCCACCTCTGCACCCCTGCATCCCTCTTCCTACACTGCCCACCTCTGCACCCCCCTTTCTACACTACCCACCTCTGCACCCCCTGCATCCCTTTTCCTACACTGCCCACCTCTGCACCCGCCTTTCTACACTATCCACCTCTGCACCCCTTGCATCCCTCTTCCTACACTACATACCTTTGCACCCCTCTTCCTACAATGTTCACCTCTGTACCCCTTTCATCCCTCTTCCTACACTATTTACCTCTGCACCCCCTGCATCCTTCTTTCTACACTGCCCACCTCTGCACCCCCCTTTCTACACTACCCACCTCTGCACACCCTGCATCCCTCTTCCTACACTACATAACTCTGCACCCCTCTTCCTACAATGTTCACCTCTGCACCCCCAGCATCCCTCTTCCTACATTGCCCACCTCTGCACCCCCTGCAAACTTTTACTAATGATTCTTACATCTGCACCCCCCTCCTACGCTGCTTGGCAGGAGTGCACAGGTGAACACTGTAGGAAGAGGGATGCAGAGGGTACAGAAGTTAACATTGTTGGAAGAGGGTGTGCAATGGGACTCCTCCTCCTCTTCCAACACATTGACCGCATGTCAGGAACACCAGAGCGAGAGGCAGGTCTCTAATCAGGCGGCTGTTTGCTGGGTCCTCGTGGCCGAGACCTCAGCAAGTGGCTGCATAATTTTTCCTGCTGAATTGTGCTTGGCGGGGCCGTCTTTAATACTGATTGGTCCCTGGACAAGATCACCTGCCCCCCCACTTCCTGACCCGTATCCACCTACATCACCTTCCCCAAAAAGAAAAATATATGTATACACACACACACATACTGTATGTATATATATATATATATATATATATATTTTTTTTTATATATATATATATATATATTTTAGGGATGCACTAGTATCGGTGCGGATCCTGAGTATTTGGGTGAGTACTTATACTCGCCCAAATCTCCCGATGCTTATCCTGATACCGGAACTTCCAGTATCAGAAAGCCAGGCAGCAAATCATTACATGCTGCCCAGCATCCTGATTAGCCGGGAAGCCGGCTCCATGTTCCCTATTATCCAGGGAGCATGGAGCTGCCTTCCTGGCCAATCAGGAAGCCGAGCAGCGTGTAATGACTCGCCGCCCAGCTTCCTGATTGGTTGAGAAGTTGGCCAATCAGGAAACCGGGCAGCGAGTTTACCTGTCCCCTCCCCTGGCTTCCCGGCTCCATGCTTCCTCGTCACCTGGTGATCAGGAAGCATGGAGTCAGCTTCCCGACTAATCGGGAAGCCCGGTGGCGAGTCATTACACGCCGCCCGGCTTCCTTAATGGGACTTCTGGTATCGGCAATTGCGTCACAAGGTGGGGTGTGGTCCGCACCTGGGTGACACCATTGGAGGACAGTCATTTTGGTGTCACCCACTCTAAAAATTGGAGCACTCGCTCATGGTGAACGTCCCCTCCTCTCTCTGCCGGCATCCACAAATAAGATGGCCGCCGGCAGGTGTAAATGAGATGGCCGTGCGTGCGCGATGACGTCACGGTGGGGTGTCATCCGGCCTCTGCTCTGGATGACATCTGCCCTCAGGATGCCCCTGGGTATCGGTACTCAGTATCGGCAAGTAGTAAAAAAAATTAATAAATATCGGTACTCGATACAGAAATAAATCGCTATCGGTGCATCGCTAATATATATTTCAATGCAATAACGCAATAGACTAAGCCATCTGCAACGCAATGGACTCGGCGATCTGCAGCGCAATTAACTCAGCAAACTGCAGCACAATGGGCTCGGCGATCTGCAACGCAATGGGCTCGGCGATCTGCAACGCAATGGGCTCGGCTCTCTGCAACGCAATGGGCTCGGCGCTCTGCAACGCAATGGGCTCGGCGCTCTGCAACGCAAGGGGCTCGGTGATTTGCAATGCAATGGGCAGTTATAGTTGTGCATACTGTATGTACCCGTCGGTCCCCGCGGTTGTTATTACGCTGCTGCAGTGGTCCAGTGTATACAGTCAGTGTATCACAAACAATACATATTTGCTCTCCATACATTTTCAGATCTTGCTGTAAAGTCTATGTCAGTGTGTCACAGTAAATTTAGGCAAAGTCCAGAACAGAGATACTCACTTTTGTTGGCTATCCAGGTGTCCTGTGTCCCCTCCACTGTCTGGACGCTCTCTTGCGGCACGAGATGGCTTCCACATGCTGCATCCCCGCTCAGAGCCGACTAGCTCCGCCCATTCTCCGCCTCTCAT
The DNA here is from genome assembly GCF_000935625.1 of Nanorana parkeri. Classification (NCBI taxonomy): domain Eukaryota; kingdom Metazoa; phylum Chordata; class Amphibia; order Anura; family Dicroglossidae; genus Nanorana; species Nanorana parkeri. Next base: position 3,046,279 of record NW_017306279.1, on the reverse strand, counting down.
TACTGCCCATTAATCCTAACACTGCTTAATGCAAGAGCGGTGTTAGGATTACTGCCTTCATTTTGCGGAGCGGCGTGCGCCTGGTCTGCTGGTTGGCGCCCGTCACCCTTCAATCCACCCGTACAGTGGCACAGCCGACTGTCGGCAGCCCTCGCCAGGGCCCCCTTGTGGCCGCGGGCCCTCAGGCAATGCCCGACTGCCCGATAGGTCAGTCCGCCCATGGATGGGACCTTGGACACTAGTAATATTCTTACATAGAGTTTAAAGTAGGATACACCCAGTTTAAAATTCACGTTGTGGTATATAGCAGTAACTGAAGGATTGGATCTGGTTAAATTGGAAGAATTCATGCTGAGGTATTTGGTGTTAGGATTTAAAGAAATGCATCATTCATATATATGCCTTTGTGTGACAAAAAGTCCCCTATTCTTTGAACCCGTTTACTTGGGGGGGCCTGAGCCCTGGCGGAACAACTAGGTTAACAAATATCGGTGTATGTGGTGAACATTGGTTGTGTTTAATATTTATTCTGTTCCACAATGCCGTGAATGTAACAATTTATGGCATAGGATTGGTGGTCTTAGTTTAGATATTACTATTATCAGCATCAGTATTAGAGTATCAGTGGGTAGTGAGCAGCATTAATGTGATTTCATATTTTCCGTAGGATAGCAGAAGCTTTTTTTATTAAAGACAGTACATTGTTTGTTTAAAAAAATGTAATTATGGAGGAGCATGCGCGCGGCCGTCGATGACGGAGGGTGAGTGAGTCGGCTCCGCGGCTCCCTCGGACAACCCCACATAAGCACTGAGTTAAATCCTCCACAACAGCCAAAAACCATCCCGACACCCTCGGTATCCCCCAGAGACCCGACCATGTCTCACGCCGGGCAGCGCAGACCCCAGAAAGCCCAACAATCGGGGAAACCTATAGCTGAAGCCCTTGCAAGAGCCTTAGCCAAAATGGCGACTCCCTCCACCTCACGAGCGTCGCCTTCTCAATCTACTGCTGCCTCGAGCAGTGATATGGAAGAAGAAGGACAGGATGACTCAAGACAACAGAAACGATCCAATAAGAACCTATTACACCAATTTGACTCAATGCTGCAGAAAGCACTACAAGCGACCTCCAAGCAAATTACCGACCGCCTGCTAAAAGAAATACGAGATAGGCCACCGTACAGCAGCCCTGGAGGACAGATGTGATGACATCGCTCAAGACCTAGCTGACCAAGGGAAGGAAATGGAGTCACTAAGTGAAGATAACAGAACACTCCTCTCCAAACTAGAGGACATGGAGAATCGCTGACGCAGATCTAACCTGCGGATCAGGGGCCTGCCAGAACACATAACAGACCTGTTCGCCACAGCCCTGGCTCTCTTTCAAGAACTAGCACCGGAGCTCCCCATGGATCGCCTGGAAATGGATCGCGTCCACCGCACACTAACCCGCAGAAAGGTAGACGTCCCCCCTCGAGACGTGCTGGTGAAGCTCCACTTTTTCCGCACTAAAGAATCCCTGTTGGCGGCGGCCCGCACTAAGGCTTCCCAGGCACCGCTGGTCTTCCCGGGCCACGAATATCAATTATTCACAGACCTGGCGCCCTCTACCATTTCGAAGAGGAGAGCTCTGAAACCGTGCCTGGAAATACTAGCAAAGAGCCATATCCCTTACAAATGGGGGTACCCATTTCGTCTACTCTTCTCTCATGGCGGGAAACAGTACTCCTGCAGCACACTTGAGGAGACACAGGCCAAATGGCAGCCTTGGGCCTCGCAGGCACCAGATCGTCCACTCAAGATCCCCATGGCACTCCTCCATCTACCTCCAAACGCAATCGAAGTGACTCAGACCACAACCATTCAGGGGACTCCAGAGGCCCGGCAACCAAGATGACACCCCAACCGAGCTCATCGGACTGACCTCCACGGATGCATCCAGGTAATATTTGACTTTCCCCCTCTCGCCATTGAAAGATTTTTCCCGCTGCGACGGGGCGATCGCTCCCTCTGGCCCGCATTTCTGAGCACGTCTACAGGAGCCCCCCTTCTGCCCCTATGGAAGCCCCTGAACATCCTGGGCCTCTTCCGAGCCCTCAGGTTACTTGTAGTGGGCATCCACATAACTTCAACGGCCTCTTTGGGCCTTTTGCGGGTCTAGCAATATGGGTAACTCTGACACCCCCTTGTTATCCACCCGAGTGGATGAAGACCCGAGTCACTTAAACAACGTAAACACTACGGAGGCCGAGCTTGACCCGATTCGACCAGCCACACGTTAACTCCACCGGCAATCTACGATTGAAGATCCAATAACAACCGGTGCTCCTGAATCTCTTTACCATAATTCTACCTAATGGTCTTATAGTTTATGATAGACGAGTTGCCTGGCCAGTCTCAGGGGCCTCTACCCTGTAAGGGGTACAATACCTTGCATACCCTTATAATCACCTCACCCCTACTTATATATCAACACCCCGAGATTAGCCACTGTTTAAAAATGCTTGATATTCTGTTATGTGGCCATATCTCATTCTCCAAAATTCACTTATCCATATTGCATTTTCGCACACCCCTGGGTGATCCCCCAGCATCTGGGCCTGGCCGGCAACATGTCACCTATCCTCCCCCCAGAGTTATAGGCAATACTTCTACAATTTATTATATCCTATAACCCAAATTTGCATTCCTATATAGAGTTTAACGTTTTTTGGTTTTAAACTGTTGCACTGACTTGGCATGGTCAGATATATGTTTGTCCGAGGGAGCTAGTTACTGTGCTCTCCCGACCTTGGGTAGTCTGAGTTACATTGGACTCCACTACCCAACGTTTCTTTGTTGTTGCGGATTTGATCCACCAGCGGTACATACCGCTATCGGTTGCTATGGCATCCACCAGGTTTCTACCCTCTCCCCCACCTTCTCCTCCTTCAACTTTTCTCTCCTCTGCGATGCTACTATCTAATCATCCCCCTCTGTCAGGTGTAACTTTTTGAGACTAAGGATATTCAACCAACAACCCTCCCCCTGCTTGCAGGCGTGCGAACATGGAGCTCATCACCCCATAGGTTACTATGCCTTTAAAGATATTAAGCCTCAATGTACAAGGGTTTAACTCCCCCAACAAGCGTACACGGACGTTCCGCTTCTTTAGATCTTCTCATGCTGACATAGTCTGTCTCCAGGAAACCCGCTTCTCTACAACCTCCTGCCCTAAATACTTCAGTGCACAATACCCACAAATTTATATGGCAAATGATAACTGTAAGCGCAAAGGAGTCCTAATTGGATTTCGCCGGTCAGCTAATTTTGTCTGCCACTCTGAAACTCGAGATCCATTGGGTAGATATTTAATTCTAACGGGACACTTGCATGACACAGAAATCACCCTAATTACATACAGCGCTCCTAACTCAAATCAAATAGCTTTCTTCAGGGAATTATTTGAAAAGGTGCGGATTTGCAGTTCGGGCAGTGTCATCATGTGTGGAGATTCTAACCTGGTTCTTGTTCCCTACAGAGATAGATCCAAAGACTCACCAGTTTATTCGCAATCAGCCAAGGAATTCTGAGATCTTCTGTCGACCCACTCCCTGGTTGACTGTTGGAGAGAAGCGAATCCTAATAAGGTAGACTACACCCATTACTCACACCCACATGACGTCTTCTCCAGGATTGACCACATCCTCCTTTCACATCGCATGCTACCCTCGGTACTACACTCACACCTCCTCCCGGTCCCATGGTCTGACCATTCAGCAGTTTCCATACTCCTCTCTGAGGTATCCGCTACGGGCACCTCCTTTTACATGGACACTGAATGACTCCCTACTATCTGACCCCACCACCCAAGCCACAATAGCCTCCTACCTCGCAAAATACATGTCCCTGAATCATACTCCAGACACGTCCCGACTCTACTCTGGGAAGCCCACAAACCTGTGCTTCGGGGAAAACTAATACAGCTGGCCTCCGCCATAAAGAAAGATAGGCTTCGCAGATTAACAACATTAGAACAAGAATATTATTCTTGCGCACGAACCTTCACCCAAGCCCCCACGGTGCCCAACAAGAGTAAGTTGGAGGACGCATGACACGCACTCAATTTATTACTGACTTACCACGCGGCCAAAAAACTCCATCGCACGGCCCACAAATACTACCTGAAGGGAAACAAAGCGGACACCCTTCTGGCAAATAAACTGCGTGCCCTTAATCCCTCATTTAAGCCCTTCAAATTGCGAACCAAGTCGGACTCCCTCACTTGCAATCCCTCTACCATCCTTGACCTTTTTCACCAACACCTTTCCTCACTATACTCTGCACCGGATCCCTCCGGTGCGGGGGAATTAGACAACTTCTTTGAAGGACTGCAACTCCCGCCACTTCTAGCCACTTTATGGGATATAAAGCGACATTAGAAGAACAAATTTCAGAACAAGAAGTCTTACACGCCATTACATCGCTACCTAAGAGTAAGAGACCCGGTCCTGACGGATTTTCAGTCCCATACTACACCACCTTCAAAAGCCAATTAACGCCCCTACTAACCGCCTCCTTTAATCACTTGCGATCAGGAGCGTCCTTAGGCCACGAATCCCTCAATGCATCAATCTGTATGATACCTAAACCCAATACTGACCAAACCCACTACTCCAACTTCCGCCCCATCTCGTTATTCAACGTGGACGTGAAATTGTTAGCCAAAATATTGGCTAATAGGCTGAATCGAGTGATAGGTCAACTCATCTCTAACGACCAGGTAGTCTTTATACATCAAAGGCAAGCGAGTGACAATATACGCATACTCACAATACTCACACACATAGCCAATATTAACCGCATTCCTATGATGCTGCTTTTACTCGATATTAAAAAAGCATTCGACATGGTGTCTTGGCCCTATCTATTTAATGTTCTTAGACGGTGGGGATTTGGTCACTACCGTATATACTCGAGTATAAGCCGAGATTTTCAGCCCATTTTTTTGGGTGAAAAGTGCCCCCCTCGGCTTATACTCGAGTCAGCGCCAGCGCGTCATCTTACTTACCTCGCCGAGCGTCGCGTCACTGCTGCTCGGTGTGCGGCGCTCCGAGCGTGGTCATCTGGCAGTCTCCGGGTCCTAATTTAGGTGGCCGGAGACTGCCAGATGACCCCGCTCGGAGCGCCGCACACCGCAGCAGCAGCGACGCTCGGCGAGGTAAGTAAGAAGAAGAAAACCCCCCCCGCAGCGGCCAGTCAGGCAGGGGAGCAGGGATGAGTCAGCGGCGCGCTGATCAGGCGAGAGGAGCTCCAGGTGGGGTTGTAATTTAGCGGGCAGGCACCTCTGAGCCAGCTAAATTAGGACCCC
>NW_017306279.1:3012221-3040695 GCF_000935625.1 Nanorana parkeri | reverse complement strand
AGAGAGAGAGATTAATTAAGCAATTATATATGTATTGTCTGCACTGTATTAGCAGTATATACTCTATATGGAGTATATACTGCTAATACAGTGCAGACAATACATTTACAATTATACTAACATGAATGTATTAAATGATCTGTATGTAGCCCTGTACTATGGATCATTTAACCCATTCATGTTAGCAGAGGATCATTGTAAATGTATTGTTGCAGGCACTCTATATGTACATGTACTATATACTACATATAGAGTGCACTGAACAATAGATTTACAATTATCCTCTGCTAATATGAATGGGTTAAATGATCCGTAGTACATGATATGTAGCCATGTACCCCCTTTTCCACTTACAGAGCTAGGTTATTTTTCTTTTAAATAAATATTAATGTAATTTTATTGGTATCTATCTACCAGTAGCTGCCTCATTTCCCACCCTCGGCTTATATTCGGGTCAATACTTTTTCCCAGTTTTTTTTTGCTAAAATTAGGTACTCCGCCTTATATTAAGGGACGGCTTATACTCGAGTATATACGGTACTTCCTTACATGGATCACCTCTCTTTATAACAGGCCTTCGGCCCATGTGAAATACTCAGGCCACCGATCCCCAATGTTTAACATCCTGCGGGGCACAAGACAAGGGTGCCCCTTATCTCCGCTCCTCTTTGCTTTGGCCTTAGAGCCTTTAGCATGCAAAATTCGATCTTCCCCAGAGGTCACCGGAATCCAACACGCTGGGACCACACATAAAATAAGCCTCTTTGCGGACGATGCCCTACTTACCCTGACCAACCACATCACCTCCCTACCCAATCTCACACAAATCCTCAAACAATTTGCCTCCATATCAGGACTCATAGTAAACGAATCAAAGTCCACTGCACTAAACATCTCCTGACTCCCTCAATGGCATTGACACTGAAAGAACAATTCCCTTACCATTGGTCCTCAAACACGCTCCCTTATCTGGGCATTAATCTCACCTCATCCTACCACACACTGTATAAAGCTAACTACCCAGGGATGATCTCCAAATTAACGGCCCTCCTTACCAAATGGTCGCACTACCATCTCTCATGGCACAGTAGGATTGCGGCAATTAAGATGTCCTTTTTGCCAAAAATACTATATCTTTTCAGAGTGCTGCCAGTGGCGGTCCCAGTCTCAGTCCTGCGCACTCTACAATCCCAAGTATTCCGCTTTATCTGGAACGCCAAACGCCCCAGAATTCTCCGCCAGACACTTAGCCTTCCTAAAACCTCAGGAGGATTGGGTGTCCCTGATTTTAGGAAATCTTTCCAAGCAGCGCAAATAGGACAATTGACCAAATATCATGCTGAAACAGAAGTACCTGGATGGGTAGCCCTAGAGGAATAATTCCTACCATCCACATCTGCCGCAAATCTCCTCTGGACTCCCCCCAAACGCAGACCCGTCATAACTAACCCTGTCACCTCCTTCTCACTCCGCATGTGGGACACTATTAACCGATCCACAGACCTGACCTCCCCGCACCTGACGCTACTTTCATTCCTACGCAACCCCGACTTTCCACCAGCACATTCCAACCCCTCCTGCTTTACAACATGGGTGGATAAAGGCCTCACGCATTCCTGGAGACTTCAAACGTTAACGGGGGTGAAAACCTTCCCATACCTGCAGGACCATTACGCTCTCCCTTCCAAAGAGGTATTCCGATACCTCCAAATGAAAAACTTCTTCCTCCACCACACACATAGATGCTCGTCATCGGGCACCTTGAGCCCGTTTGAAAAGATATGCAGAGATAACCCCCATACACCAGGCACCATCACGGCCATTTATACAGCGCTGCTAACGAAAGTGAATACACACACACCCTCTTACATATCCCAGTAGGAAAGAGACTTGGGATCTCCTCTTGATCTGCCTCACCACTCTGCTTCCGGGACTGCCCAGAGCCGGGTACCTACTTCCACACATGGTGGCAGTGCCCGACAGCTTCCAGAATTTGGGATCGAATATTTTCCTTGCTCTCATCTCTGCTACAAACGACCATCGATAAGGACCCAAAGTTTGCACTACTTAACTGCAAACCTGGGGGACTCCCCAAAGCCACCTTTAAGCTGTGCCTCCACATACTAACATCAGCAAAAAGGGAAATAGCGAAATCATGGCTAACTAATAAATTGAGTATCTCCAGCGTTAAGAAACATGTTAACTGGATAATGTCACATGAGAAGAGGATGGCCCAGCTTGAACTCACCATGCCCAAGTTTGAAAAGACATGGTCATGCTGGTCGGAGGTGCATGCAACATCTGACACCACCTTTTAGTTGCATCTTATCAAAGCAAAGCTCAGGATGCATGGCTGCTCGCCTTAATGACGTGGCTTCCTCTGAGCACACATATGGGGAAAATTTGGCTCCATCTAGACATTGGACCATATGTTCTCAGAAGAAACTCATCACAATCACAACCTCGACAATCCATCCCCTGGATGTGCTCAGAGGTACCCACGTTTGGCACATCAACTGTACCCTTATAGAGCCTGTTATAATCCATCTTATATGTTAAAAACATAAAAATCGTGAACAAATTTGTACAATGCGAATTTATATACCCGACGCATACCTGTAAGATGTACATTCCTGTACTGCTGTTATTACCATTATCTATAATAAAAATTCAGATGTAAAAAAAAATAAAATGTAATTATATATCAAAGTTAATTTTTTTCACATTTTGTCTAAATGTTAACCTATAATAATACATTTCAGCAGATTATTTATAAAAACATTGCACCAAAGAAAAGCCTTACATGCCCTTCAGAAAATTAAAAAAATATTTAGGTAGACAAGACAATAGAATTATTGTCTAGTTACTAGAAGAGTAATTTATGCCCCTAATTTGGTCTGGGCATCCGCACATCAATGACTTCTAGGCATGAAAGAATTCATTTATTTCTGTAAACAACATACTTTGTTTCAGCAGATCAGCTAAGGTTAGTCTGGTAAACTTGAGCCTAGAGCTCTACCTGCTAGCTGACATACATCTTTGCAGTGAGCCTGGCACTGAACCTACGGCCTTCATCACATCACGGTGAGTGCTGAAGACAACGCTCTGTGAACATCTAGACTGTGAAAAAGTCAATAGGAAACAACTAACCATGGTGCAAATGTTGCAGAAAAATGTTTGTAACATTGTGTTGCAACACCCCGCCCACCCTCATCCCACTGCAACGTGTGAACTGAGCCATTACACCCATTAGGACCTTTGTTTGTAAGCCACTTGACATGGGTCAAAACTGCCTTTCTACCTTCTGAAAACCACTATGGCTTCTGAGAAAATGAACTGTAAGAAATCCACATGGCTGACACATGCACTTCCAAAGTCTCTGTAAAATTGCAAATTTGGCAGCAAACTGTCCCACTATCATGACCTGGTACAGTGATCACAAATCTTCAACTACTTAGCTAATCAAACTCAATTCACTCTCTTTCCATTACCCTTGAAACGAATCCTGAGGTGCCTATTCCTTTAAATAACTTTTTTTGTATGCATCTGAAAAGAGCATTTCAATTCTACCCAGCAAATTTCCATGGTCACAAGTTTATCAGCCAATTTTAGATACAAATTCAATTTCAGGCGACAACAAAATTATGAAATTGGAATATTACCTAATCACATTCTCTGTTTTGTATATAAATGAATACAATGTTACCACATGTTGGGTTTCAAATTCACCACAAGATCTTGAAGTCCATATTGAGTTCATTTATTTGATGTTTTAGACTTGCTCTGTTTTTTCTTGAGGGTATTTGTTTCATTTCATCTTTGCGGTGAAATGGAACAATTTATCTCAGACTAAACACAAAATGCCCCAAGACAATTATAGCCAGCATTGAGTGTAAAAAGAGTGATCTGGGATAAGCAAGCACAGCTGGGACCGTACAGGTGAATTTGGAAACTTGTATGTTTTCTTTGTAAAACAATCTTAGATTTACTTTTCTCTAAAACTTGCAGTATGAAAGACATTAAGCGCATAGTCAAGAACATATTCTTGGCTGCCTTCAGGACAAATATGAATCTAGTAAAGTCTGGTCAGAAACAGACTCATGATTTTATGTTTTTGCTAAATTCTATTTTTTATGCAAACCTAGAGGAGTTACGATATACAATTAGGAAAATAATTATTTGATTCCCTGCAGATTTTGTAAGTTTGCCCACTTACAAAGAAATTAAAGATCTATAATTGTTTACCATAGGTGTATTTTAAATGATAGAGACAGAATATAAACCAAAAATCCAGAAAGAACACACGATACAAATGTTATAAATTGAGTTGCAGTTAAGTGAGTAAAATAAGTATTTGATTCCCTACCAACCAACCATAATTCTGGCTCCCACAGTCTGGCTATGTGGTACACAGATTAGTTCTGTCAATTTAAGAAGGTGCTCCTAACGACAACTCGTTATGTATATAAAAGACACCTGTCCACAGAATCTCTTTCTTCCATCAAAACCTCACCACCATGGGCAAGACCAAAGAGCTGTCAAAGGATGTTAGGGACAAGATTGTAGACCTGCACAAGGCTGGAATGGGCTACAAAACTATCAGCAGGAAGCTCGGTGAGAAGGAAACAACTGTTGGAGCGATTATTCGCAAATGGAAGGAATACAAAATAACCAGCAATCGCTCTCGGTCTGGAGCTCCATGCAAGATTTCACCTCATGGGGTAAGGATGATCATGAGAAAAGTGAGGGATCAGCCCAGAAGTACACGGGAGGAGCTTGTGAATGATCTCAAGGCACTTGGGACCACAGTCACCAAACAAACCATTGGTAAGACAATACACCGCCATGAATTGAGATCCTGCAGCGTCTGCAAGGTCCCCCTTCTCAAGAAGGCACATGTACAGGCCCATCTGAAGTTTGCCAATGAACATGTGAATGATTCAGAGAAGGATTGGGAGAAAGTGCTGCAGTCAGATGAGACCAAAATTGAGCTCTTTGGCATTAACTCGACTCAATGTGTTTGGAGGAAGAAAAATGCTGACTATGACCCTCAGAACACCATCCCTCCAGTCAAGCACTGAGGTGGAAACATTATGCTTTGGGGCTGTTTCCCTGCTAAAGGTACATGCCGAATTTGCCGCATTGAGGGGCCAATGGACGGGGCCATGTATTGTAAAATCTTGGATGAGAACCTCCTTCCCTCAGTCAGAACACTGAAGATTGGTCGTGGATGGGTCTTTCAGCATGACATTGACTCAAAACATACCGGCAACAAAGTAGTGGCTCAAGAAGAAGCACATTAAGGTCATGGAGTGGCTTAGCCAGTCTCCAGACCTTAATCCTATAGAAAATGTATGGAGGGAGCTGAAACTTCAAGTTGCCAAGCGACAGCCAAAAAACCTTAAGGAGTTAGAGAAGATCTGTAAAGAAGAGTGGACCAAAATCCCTCCTGAGATGTGTGCAATCCTGGTAACCAACTACGAGAAACGTCTTACCTTTGTGCTTGCCAACAAGGGTTTCCCCACCTATGGTTAACAGGAAGGCTGCCGTAGTCCCAGCAAGCCGTGGGACCTCAGGCAGCTGCTTGTTTAAAATGTTAGTGCCGGTGTTCTGTCGAGAACGCTGACCCAGTATCTGTGTTTATGTACAGACGGGATTAACGAGGAAACCGGCTTTTATTTACAAAGTATTTGTTTGTAATGGTTAATTGTGACCGTTAATGATATACCGTCCATGGCAGTAAATGATGGGTGGCAGGAAAAGATGGACATAATATTATTATCGGTCACAATTAACGATTTAAACGAAACACTTTGTGAATAAATCCCGGTTTCCTCGATAATATTGGTCTGTGTGTAAGCGCAGATGCTGAGGTCGGCAAATTCGACTAGGTCAGCGCTCTCGACAGAACATCGGTATCTGCGTTTAGTATCGAGGCATTTTCACGAGTATGAATACTTGTGAAAATGCCCAGTATTAACATTGGTGTATCCCTACTTAAAAATATAATGCATTGCTGGGACTTGTAGTCCTACATAGTTGGAGCTATTCTGCATTGCTGTATAATCATCATACAGCAATGCACAATACCACCAGCTATGCAGGACTACAAGTCCCAGCAATACATTATAATAAAAGTAAGGTATGCAGAATACCACCAGCATCCAACCCCCCGCCCCACCCCACAGTGCATTGCTGGGACTTGTAGTCCTACATAGTTGGTGCTATTCTGCATTGCTGTGTAATCATCATGCAGCAATGCAGATTACCACCAGCTGTGCTGGACTACAAGTCCCAGCAACACACACACACTCTCTCTCTCTCTCTTCACAGAACCCCCTCCCACTCCAAACTTACCTTCCCTCTCCTGCAGGCCCATGGCCCTCTTCCTCGTGTTGGCGGCCAACGGGTGGAGCTAAGAGACAGCCCTCTTAGCTCCACCCCCTAAGAGGCTGGACCAGCTCATTCTTCGGGATCAGTGACAGCGTCTCCAGCCCTTTCGCACAGCCGCCCGTACATGCTGCGGGTGGCTGTGCGGCAGGGAAGGAGCGGCACGAACGCGGGGGGGGGGGCCCTCTACTTCCTTGCTGGGCACCCCCAAGTGGCGGAACGCCAGGGCCCGGTCGCAATTGCGACCGCTGCGACCCTGGTAGTTCCGCCAGTGCACCTATGGTAATAATTATAGACCTTTCATTTCTTTGTAAGTGGGCAAACTTACAAAATCTGCAGGGAATGAAATAATGATTTGCCACACTGTATCTGTGAAGACATAACAAGACAAAAAGAAAACATACTGGTAGGTTACTTGTCTTCTGCTGTACATTAAAGGAGAATTATGAGGCAAGTGATTCTCACTCACCCTCATAATCTGAGCCGACCTGTGACAATGAAACTGTCACAGGTTGTCCCCCCCCCCCCTCCCCTGTCTGATCCTCCAGTGCTGACTGGCGGAACGGACGGGGGAGGCGGCGGGTACCCCTGGCTCTGTCTCTAGATAGGCAGAGCCAGCTGCCACTCATGCAGCTGAGTGGATCCAGACAGAATTGTCGGTATCCGTTTCAGCTGCGGCGTCTCAGTATACCGCCAGCTGTAGCTGGCGGTATACTGAGCATTGGGTGACGGGAGAACGCTATTTTGTGTCCTCCCGTTACTCTTAGTAGAACTATGAGGAAAAGCCCTAACCCCATAGTTCTCATTTAATGTATTGTTCATCAATAAAAGTTCAATCATTGTCTTTTCTCCACATGTTTATAAAACCACCTGAAACGAATGTAGAAAAGCATTTTAGTTAATGCACTAGAAGCCAGCAGAGTACTTAGTGGGTATCTCTGGCCCAAAACTAAAAATAAATATGTATTTCTGTATTAAATTTCCATAAGTTCCATCCCACGCCCAATAACCATATCGATCTAGAAGTTTGTAAACGTACTTATTGAAGATCCCCGTAGGATGTACTTCCTCAATGCACTGACACAATTTCACTCAGCCTTGTGTATATGCATTCCTTGCGTCACAACACACAGAGTGTGCCTTCTGAACTACAACTCAACAACTGAACAATGTAACATTATCATTGCTTGCTGGAAGCAGTGCATGATGGGATGTGTAGTCTTGAGAAATCAAGATTGCATCAAATCAAGCAGCAGGGAAAGAGGTGCAAAACACGCTGAGAATCAAGGAAGTTTTTGAAAGTGATGGGCAGACAGAAGGCAGCTCTCATTACATAAAAGGTATTTTTCAAATAAACTTTGATTGCATTATCAAACACAATTCTATTATGTATTCTTATTACAATGCCGTTATTACAACTGGTACAAGACAACAGAAGGGCAACAGTGCAGTGTCAGATTCCTCGCATCACCTTTCAACATCTCGCAAAGTCATCTCGTGGCCCAACGAAGTCATCTCGTGGAGTCATCTCGTGGCCCAACGAAGTACTGATGGGGTGGTCATAATAATCTGGCCACTCAGTGTATATTGCACTCCCTAAACATCCTTTCTGTAAGCCTATAGCATTGTACTAATGATTACACCATAATCTGATGCTCTGTTAATTTATCCTGAGCATCACATTTTGTTCATGTATATAATATGCACATATTAAAACATTTTTAGAAACATTTAAAATGACAGAGGTGTTTTAGTTATAACCAACATTATATACAGAGCTAACCCTGAACTGGTTAACTCCATGTAATACAGTCTGCTAAGCTCTCAGGTTTGGCAGTTCCATAGACCTGTGAGTGGGAGAGAGGCTAGAAGAGGGGTGACATGTGGTAATAGTGCAATGTTGCTGGAAGATGAAACTGCCAAATAAAAAAAAAAATCCCTTCACCCTCCTTCTCCTTCCCCAGCCCACCCCCTGAGGCCTTCCTCCCCTCTTTCCCCCAAACCACCTCTCATTAACATGAACAGAAATCCCCAGCAAAGAGAAGTGACTTGGAGCCAGCAGAGGCATGCACACTTAGCTGATCCTGTCCCAGGTGCACTGCTGAGCCTTGTGGTATGACACAATGGAAGCCGTTCTGCTCTCAGGTTATGTGACTAGACACATTTCTTCCACGAGGTAAGTCAATGTCATGTACTAAAATTTATATTTAATCTTGTTAGACTTTAATGTGCTGAGGCATAACACACAGGGTAACAGAGTCACACACAAAAATGCCATTAACTGATTTATAAAGGTATAATATCAGTAATTAGCAATAGGATAATCATATCATAATAATAGGATAAACTATGAAGCTGATTTATACAATTTTGAAAAAACTAAATTATTTGTGTTGTCCAGAGGAAAGTGGACACAACCTGCAGCACATTATTTTTCTATATTGCTATACACATTGTAGGGGACAGTGCTGCAGTGCATTTTAAAAAAATGGTGATGCACTACATTTGGTGTTATAGCGGTGCTTTTAAACAAATATCTGTAATTTAATTTAAGAAAAGACACTTAGTATGCTTAAGGGAGACTGGGGGTTGCCTTTCAAGGGCTAAATGGGTACCCTATCACCACCTGTTTGTATGCTACCTGGCCTGCAGTGTTTAGTACCCTTTTCACTGCTATTCCTTGGAATAGTGTCAGTCTGCACCTGTACACTGCTCATACTTTTGTAGAGTTTGCTTCGCACTGACCATCATTTTCTATGAGCAATAATTCCTAAGGGGAGACTCAACAGGCAAGGCTTACAGTGCACCTGTCCTATTTGGGAAGTGTTAAGGCTCCTATTTATTGCCTGAAAGGTAGCCCATGTCTACCTAACACCCACTGCATTTTTTTTAACCTGAAAAGAGGCCCTCCAAAGACACTTTTCAGTGCACCTCCATATTTGCCAACATTCCCCAAAAAATGTAATGTACACGTTTCTGACAAATGGCAGTATACCCTGCATGACACCTAGTGTGACAAGGTGCCTGGTGGGGCATTCCACTGCACACTGAGGGCACAGGACAATGTATGAAGTGGGGTGTCCTGCAAAAATAGGGATTGTTGGCAACTACATACCTGGAACGCACCACAAAGTCAATCACAGTGACCTGGGGTTTTGCAGTGCAATAGAGTGAGTGAGTTATGTAGCCTAATGATTTCTGTAATTAAAAATGACAGAATTTGGATGGTCGCAATGCACAGCAAAGACATTTTTCATTTCCCAGATTTAAATAATCCAGGCTTTTTATTATCAAGTATTATTTTACTATCATAAAAAATCACTGATTTTATTATGCTGTATTATTTTGTATGCTCTAACTATCACTGAAGCTCATGCACACTAACAGAGCTGCAGTAACATTTCTCCTTGTTTTAGCCACTCTTTAGCCAATCGTTCCTATGTAAATACCATTGAGTGAATGCCACACAGCTATACACCCTTTGACTCTTCAGTGAAGTAGATCCGGTGCATTGTTAATCTCCATGGATTTGGGCAAACAAGACCATTTATCTTGGTTACTTCTGGAATTTAGCAGTTGTGTTAAGTGAATCAGAGGATTTCTTTGGAGCTAATTTTGCTCTTGGGATGAAAAATAATAGTTAAAACAAGCCAATCCTATATTGTAATTAGAAAATGTGGCTATCATGCAAAAAGTATATAACCTCCCACAAATTGTAATTTTTATGTAAAATTGTAACTTAATCAGTTACACTCTTTTAAAAGCAAAAGAAATATAGTTGGGTGTTTCTGGATTGCATATTTTGCTGGTCAGATTGTACTGTGTGGTACATATATTCAACAATTAACTTCACAATGAACCAGTGTATATTTAAATGCGATAGTACAAATGTGCTACAGAGCAAGGCCCGTTCGCATCACATGGATGCACTACTTTTTCCATGACACCGCAGCACACGGCATTACAGTACCATAATGGTTGCATGTGTTGAATGGCAACGCTGCACACTTAACACACGATAACATATGCTAAGGGAGTTGAGCAATAGTGTTATAATAATGTGTTAATCGTATAGTATCATTTGATTGATGCAATTATTAGGTGTGAACGGGCCCTAATGCATAAGAATCCATTATAAACCTAATGTCCACTTTATTTGCCACACGTGCAAGCTACATTGACACACATTGTGTTAACACTCACCTTTTGCTGTGCCTTTCTGCAACATGCTGGTGTGTGCATAACCTAGGTTACACATTGGAACCCCATCCACGGCATCCTTTTAAGCTGCTGATTTGGATATTTACCTTATCTTAATTGAATATAAGCATTCAGGTTTTTCCTGGAACAATAGATTCCAGTGGCGGTATATTTTAGCGCTTGAAGACTTGCAGGGTTATTCACAAAAAAGTGAAGAGTTTGGAGAAGGCAGGAGAAGTGAACAATCTAGGACAACATAGTTGAATTTAAAAGTGAGCTAAATTGGAGAATTTTTTCAAATTAGCTATTTTGGCCTAGATTGTTCATTTCTCCTGCCTTCTCCAAACTCTTCACCATTTTGTGAATAACCCTGTTGGTGTCTCGAGCACAAAATTCTGGCTCAGAAGAAATCAGTACGCAAACAAAGGATTTTGTCTAAATTCGGGATGGTTAATGTGAGGGTAATAGGCAGGGTTAGTGTTTGGAATAGAGAGAGAGTTATTATGAGGGCTATATGGAGGGTTAGTTTTTGGCTTACAGGGATGGTTACAGGAAGGGTTAGATGGGGGGTTATAGGGAGGGTTACCGGGAGCATTACTGGGAGGGTTATGGGGATGAGTTAGTGTTAGTCTGTCGCTAAAAAATAATGTTGCAGCTTACACATTTCCTTGCATTTCTGAATATGAGGTTGTTTTTTGGATCAAACAGTTCTGCAAACAAACATTAAGAAGATTTTTCAACTTGTCAACCACAGATAACAGACAATTGACCCCTATCTAAAAGCTTTTCTGTTGCCTTTAATAGAAGCTTTGTGTCTGTGTAAAAATGCTGACTGCTGGCTCCTACATGAGATTGATTGGCTTATGCGTGCTATAAAAATATTCCACCACTGCCCTAATCCATTCAAATTTTGATTTATGAATCAATATGCAATAACATATTTAGCCACAATCATAAAATTACAGCCTTGGCTAACTGCGGCTGTGTGGCCAAAACAATGCTTGAATTGAGTTTGCTACACCATTTTTGTCTGCTTTCTCCTGCCCTGATAACTTAGAAAAACACAGGTTAATTTAAAATCATTCCAGATGTTATATGTAGTGAGACGTGTGTTATTGTATCAATCTTATTGTTTAGATTATTTTACTTTTCCATAGTAGCCATATGAAAAAGTTTTGCTATGAAAGTAGAAATCTGGCCAGTCACTGATTGAAATTCCCATACGTCTTGGTATTTTTCAAACGTAATACATGTTGCTTGGCTTTTTAGTGTGAAGTTGTAATTGCAGTTGTAGGGGTGGCACAGCGACCTCCCTTTTTACTTCACAGATCTCCAAGATGTACAAAGGCCACAGTAGGAGATGTTGGTTTACATTCACTCCCTCTCTTTTAAAAGTTTATGATGTTTTGCTGCAATGATAATATTGTTCCCACCGCACAGGAAGTAATCTAACACTCCTCACAAAAAAAGTATAAAAGAGAACCCAATTAGTTTTATCCTTGAAGAAGGGAGAAAGCTTCAGTACCAAACTTTCTATGAAGGCATTTGGCATTATGAACATATAAACTGTTGTGGTTACTGTGAAATGTTATTTACCTGACTGCATTGTGATGTGTGTAAAAAATATTTACAAATACGCACATAAAAGATATGTATGTTTTTATGGTCATGTGCTCACATCTATTGCAAACCCATGTGACTGTGCCCTGATGACAAATGCATTGTTGAAAAAATAAATGCAACCTGTGAGCCAAACTGCATTCTGTGATGTTTATGCATAACTTAACCAAATAGGTAATGTACTTAAAACATCTTAAGGTGTCTTGGAAAGATACATGTGTGTGAATGCTTTCATGTGCTTTATAAGAGTGCATATGTGTACATACCCTAAAGCTACCTACAGACATTTATCCGGCAGCCATGTCATCCATAATCAAGTTGCCCAGTGATCCTTTGAGTGAATGATTCTGTTTATGGAGAGTAGTGGGAGCACTTTACAGATTTTCACAAAGGAAAACAATAGTAATTGTTCAGGAACACAACAGCCAAGGCAATAACATCTTCTTCCAAGAAAGCTCAGACAGGATATGGGATATGGTTGTGTAGGGCCTTCAGGCATATGAAGTGTCCCAATCCAACCATAGATTGACAAATGTAGAGTATGTTCTTTGATGTCTATTAGCACCTGAGGGTGGATTTCCACTGTTCTGTGTGCATGCAACACATGTCATAATGCACATGCCTAGGTATAAATTAGGGATGCACTGATACTGGCTTTTCGGTATCGTGTACGAGTACCGATATTTTTTTTTCGATACTCACCAATACTGATAACGTTGCCGTGTGCCCCTAATATCAGGAAGCCGGGCAGCGGATAATGATCAGCTGCCCGGCTTCCTGATTGCCTGAGAGGCCAGTGTTCTATCCAAAGAACACCGGCTTCACTTGCCGAAGCTACCAGGTTTCCTGACCAATCAAGAAGCTAGGCGGCGGTTAATGAGGTGCCGTCCGGCTTCCTGATTGGTCAGGAAGCCAGGCTGCCTAACAATAAGTGAAACATGACAGGTCATGACGTGTTGCTTGGCTTCCTGATTGGTTAGGAAGTCAGGCTGCCTACCAACATGTGAAGCTGGCTTTCTAGCCAATCAGGAAGCCGGGCAGCACATCATGACCCGCCTCCCGGCTTCCTGATTGGGTAGGAAGCCGGCTTCACTTGTTGCTAGGCAGCCTGGTTTTCTAGCCAATAAGGAGGCCAGGAGGAAGGTCATAACCCACCGCCCAGGCTTCCTGATTGGAAAGGAAGCTGGCTTCATGCTCGTTTGGCACTTCATGGTCAGAGGGACATCTCCGGTATCGGAGGTAAGTATTGGAGCATTTGGCCGAGTATTCTACCAATTACTCGGTATCGGCAGGGCTGTAATGCATTTCAACAAAAGGAAATTTGGGTCATGCTACATTTTGCTGCACTTCATGCATTGTGGTGCGTTGTGAATGTGCGTTGGGGTGCCATTCACAATAAATGGCACATCAACGCACTAATGCATACACAGAGCGTTATTGCGTGTGTAAGCACCCATACTCCACTGCAACTACATAGGGCAGCACATTGGCACAGTACTTAGGGTTCCCGGTTGAAATCCCGGTCAGGACAATATCTTCAAGGAGTTTGCCTGTGCCTGCGTGGGTTTCCTCCGGGTACTCTGGTTTCTTCCCACCCTCCAAAGACATGCTGGTAGGTTCATTGGCTCCTGGTTAATTTGGCCCTCTATGCATGTGAGATAGGGACCTTCGATTGTAAGCTCCTTGAGGGCAGGGACTGATGTGAATCTACATGTAAAACGCTGCGTAAATTGTCAGCTCTGTTTTAATACCTGTAATAAATAAATAAACTGCACATTAGACTTTTCTAACAACAAGAAGCACAAATTGTGCAGGGACAGGAACAATCAAGACCCTGCCAGATTCAAGCAGTGGAACACTCCTATGTCTGCTAGGCAGAAATCCAGTCCTGTGCATGTCTTTCTATCTTTTATTAGACATGGGCTAGCATTTGCAGGTAATATGTTAAGGAGTTGAGCTTTTTTATGGAAATGACAGTGTTTTTAGAGATACACTATATGGTCAAACACCTGCGTGACATTTTCTCAATCCAAAAGCAAGGCTATTACTATGCAGTTGGCCAACTCTTTGCTGCCAAAACAGCCTCTACTCTTCTAGGAGGACTTTCCCTATTTGTTGGAACACTGTTGATGGAATTTGCATCCATTTAACCACAGACGGATTAAGGTGGGCACTGATGTTTGGCAATCAGGTCAAGTTATTCCAGATCATCCTGAAGGTGTTTGATTGGGTTAAGGTCAAAGCTCTGTGATGACAGGTTAAGTTGTTTTTCTTTAGAATTTAGCAGTGTTCCAACCGAGAACAGATAATTTTTGTGCACTACATGCCTTAGCATTCTACAGACTGCCAGGTAGCAACTGACCTGATTGTGATACACCAGAGATAACCAGATGTAAAAAGACACATGTCTGCAAGATAGAAGAAAAAACTGAATGGATGCGCATGTCACAAGAGTGACATTCATTCTGTGCTGCTCTGTGCATGGATCCCCTGGTGATTGGAACATACACCACCCGTGTTAAAGGGGCCTTAATTGTTGTGGCCTAGTATACACCAGAGATCTGCATTTATTAAATGTATAATCTTATTTGGGGAAACACCAGTATAGCAGATAGAAAAAGTCATAAAGTACCATGCTAGAGGGAGTGTTTACGAAATATACACTTACACAAATAATAAGGTGAGTGCTTTGATTTAAAATGAAATGGAGTAGAGCAGCTTATTTATGGCACATTTTTGTAATGTAACCAACTATAGAATTTATGTTAGTCGGAACTGATTGTTTATTTCAGATACAGTTTTCTGTAAATGTACCTCTATTTGTAGTACTACTACCAGCCATTTTGTCAGTTGACAAATTGTGTGGAATGTTCATTGCTTAGTGTTGCTAAGCACAGTGAAAGTGAGAAAGGGCTTATAAAGGAAAGGGCCATTCACATAATTTCTTTTGTGACTACACCAAAGCAAAGCTCAGCATGATCCCTCTCAGCTTTGATGGCATAGGCTATTTTGTGCCTCATTTTGCAATTGTTACTTTCTTAAGTGGAGCATGGACATTTATTACCTACTTGTAGACAAATGCAACAAAAACTTTTTTTAAAGGCGCAAAGACATCAGAGATCAATGCTAGACACAAGAGATAAAGTGCTCTACAAGAGCTGTACCCATGAGAATGAAAAAATATACGGTCTTGGAGTGCAGCGGTTATCAGAGCTTCCTCTAGTAGCTGTGATCTCATCATGCCTTTCTAATAAGAAATACCAGCAGTGCCTTGATGTTTTTGTTAAACTAGTTAAATTATATGTAAACCCTATTATTAAAATCTCAGGTAAGCTTTATCATGTTAGGGCCTGATCACATCATATTTCTGTTGTAATCGCATCTGTGTCCCATTGCACTCTAGACTGGGATCCCAATAAAGTAGACAGATGGGTGCTGGAATGACTTGCGGATGGCGCTGCATGAATTCAGACATTGACGAGGTAGTCACCCACACACCAAGGTCCAGTGTATCAATGCGTCTTTATTTGACGTCTGGTATACATGCATCACATGTAACACAATTTCTGCCTGTGCATTTTCATTATATGCTAAGTTTGAATTGCCCTGGTCCTTTGGCTCTGGGACTTCATTTTATTCTTAACCTGGCCATACACTGCTTAGATTTTCGAAATAACTTTTGTACAAAAGAACTTTCTTTTGACTTTCTATTCGTTGATGGGGCAAATCGACGATCGATTTCAACCGTTGTGATAAAAAAAAGTCGAAGGAGCAGGATGGAAAATCTTTCTTCTAATTTTTCAACTCACAAAATTCTAACAGTGAATGTGGTTTTCGTTCGGGACACTCCATGCATTGAAAAAAAGAGAATTTTAAAATCAAACTTTGTTCGACATTCTGTCTGGATGGGTTGAAAATGTTAAAGTGACACTAAAGTCAGGAGTTAAATCTAAAAATTGCACTCAAATGCTCTAACTATTAACACAAATGTAGATTATTTGTGTATCATCAGCTGTTGATCCTCAAATCATCTCTGAATTGGTGCTGACACTGTCCTTCCTTCTGTAGGGTGGCTACTTTTGTTCCCCATGGTCCCTGTGTGTGTTGTAAAGTAGCCACTGCTCCAAGCTCACTCCCGTTAGTTTACTAATTTGTGTTAAGATTGTAGTCCATCACAGGAGTGAGCGTGGAGTGGTAGCTACTTTACAACACACACAGGGAACATAGGGAACAAAAGTAGCCCCCCTCCAGCAGGAAGGACAGTGTCATCATGATTGATCAGAGATGATTTGAGAATCTACAGCCGAGTGATACACCAATAAGGTAAATTTTTGTTAATAGGGCAATTGAATGAAACTTTGAGATTTAAATCCTGTGTTTAGCGTCACTTTAAAGGGTATGTGCTTATATGCTACTGATTATTATTTCGTTATCATTATAATCCACCAACAATTTAGGAGGTTTTACAAAATATTATTGATTTCAAAACATTACAAAGACAAATAGTCAAGAGAAGCCTTGCTGATCAGAGCTTACATTTTATTTAAAAGATTTGTTCTTAGGGTATATAGAGATCAGAGGTATGTAAAGACTGCAACACATTTGTTCAATAATATTTGGACATTGCATGTAGCACACAGGAACAGATAACCTCCCCAGGGTTGTAACTATGTGTGACACCGTCCCAAAGCAAAACCCTAAAGGGCCCCTTGAAAAGACATTTCCTCTATAGATACAAAATACTAATTGCTGTTAAATCGTATAGACATTCCAAGCCAATCAAAATCTGTTTGCCAAATGCTATTGCTGTCTGCATAAATTACTGTGCAGTCAAGAAGCCAGACAGTGCTGGGACCTCCTGTGCTTCTGGGCCCCATAGCAGTCATGTGTTCTGTATGGCTATAGCAATGCCCTTGTACATCATGGTCCAAATCAGTGCTTTAAGGTAGAATATGCTTTGGGCCCCAACCAGAATCAAAAGCTGTAGCGTATATATGACCACTGCCCACAGCACTTTTGTGGCTGATTGCTATGTTTGCTTGTGGACAACATAAACATATAAGATACATTTATTAATATAATGCAGTTTATAAATTTTTAAAGGCTGTGTGAAATGCATGATTTGCTGTATTGGCTACTATTCATTTTTATTTATAAATTGCCACAGAGAAAACCCCCCCTTAGACAATTTTATAAATGAGGCTTTGTGTTTCATCAGGCTTTGCATGTTCACTGAAAGAAATATATGATGTAATGGCTAAAAATAAAAGTGGCCTCTATCAGGATTGTGTAACTACAAAGGAGAAAGACATTCCTGGCTCACAGTGACAAGCATGAGAGTAGCTCCTGATTTACCAGTTAACAATATAAGCTAAACAGCGTTTGATGTTTGCCATGGTAACTTCAGAGGAAGATGACTTAGAAAATAATGAACTGTAACGCTAGAAATACACCAAAGGCAGAAAACTTTTGTAAGCTCTGGAAACTAACCTGTTTAGCAAATTAAAGTGAAGATTATTTGCAACCCCTTTAGTGATAGTTTAGTTCAAAGTCTAACTTCAGCCCAGTTTTCTAGTTTTTGGTAAAGTGTGGATGTTCTTACGGGAAGTGAGAGTAATGCTCTCCAACTGGGAGATAAGTGGCAATAAAAACCTGAATGAACAAGAATGAATTTGTGTTTTGCTGGGGTCGCCTACTCATCCCTACCTCCCACCAATTCACACATTAAAAAAAAACCTTAAAAACCCTTTTGAACCTCTGTAAGCATCAACACGCAGCTTGGCCGCTTAGGAGCATGCTGCATAGAAAGAAGCTCACACAATACCAGGTATTTTATCATTATCAGCTTTGAGAACTGCCAACTTTGGAGTAGAAGAGAAAGGATCCCACTCATTACATGACTAGGCAGAAGACACCTGGAAGTTAGGTTTGTATTCTGAAATGTAAACACAAAACCTCTGCAGGGAGGGCTTTCAATGGGTGGTGGGTCTTTCTAACATGTTGGTCTGTGTAATTCACTGCAAACTGTTTAGATGTGTTGTGGGTGAGTCTACTTCCGAAACTCTGTTATGGGCAACTTTCAAATTTTCAAAGCAGTTTTGAAACTGACTGGTGAACACTGGCCACCACTCCTCACTGCAAACAGCAAAGCAAAATGCCAAATAGCCTGGATCATCATTTTACTGACAAAATGCAGACAGTTGACCAGTGCACTACAGCTATGCCTGAAAAGAAAAATGTAAGTGCTATGCAGGTATGCTATGTCCCCTATATGCATTTCAAGGCTTAGTTTACATTTTGATTACAACTTACCTGTTAATTCAAAAGTGTTTATAGTTCCAATGTAACACCTTAGACATTTCATATACAGATGGCAAGTACGCACATCTAGGACCCTTTTGCCCTTTCATTTAGCGGCATCTTCTCATGGAGAAAAATAACAACATTTATATGCCGACTTTGGTTTGAGACTGTTAGTATAATACATTTTGTATGGAAATAGAGATGGAAATCAAACCATAGAATGAAAATAATACTGAAAAAGACTTGTCTGTCTTTTTGTTTCAGCTCAATATTTCCAGCGTTGTTATATTTGAGATACATGAAGTGTAATTCCAAATCAAACAATGTTGTTTGAGTATGTGAAGGAAATGAGTGCTGTCAACTCTGTGTTATAAAAGTGCATGTTCTGCAATGTGTGGGTATGCAATTTTTCACTCATCTACAGCAAGTATGTCTGTGGTCTCCAGACTGATCCAGCAGACTGTAGCTCATGCCTTTCTACCCATTAGGAATTGCTACAGTATTAAAATAAATATAGTGCAGGAGAGTCAGCAATCTGATTGTTATGGAAAAATTCTAAAGGTTACTGTTGAAATGTTCCATCATGTCCTCCATAGCCTTTTTCTAAAAAATAGTGAAACAGTGTAGTTTGTAATTGTAATGACATCTTGCTCTCCTGTAATGCCCAAAATCTGTAGGTGGTAGGAACTTCTCTTAAAATATTGAGGGGTTTTATTCAATCAGCAGGAGATTGTTTGTTTCTAAACCTCTTTAGTCGTCGTTCACATTGCAGCATATCGTGAACACGCATGAAATGTGCACAAAAGTGTGCACTTTGACACGTGTTCATGAAACGCGCACCAAACGCGAAATGCACTTGCAGTGCCATTACTAGTTAATGTCAGCTTAAACGCTGCCAAGCAAATGCGGTGTTGCATGTGAGAATACGGGGAAAAACCGGCACGGAACGCCTTTTTGCAAAATTTGCTACATGCACTGCTTTCCCGCGTATGGTGCACATCCAGAAACCCATTAAAATCAACAGGGACATGCGCCAAATACGGGAAACAAATGCTTGCAAACGTGCGGGAATGCATGTTACCACGACGCTTATTCCTGCGATGCTATGCTGTGAATGGGGGCTCAGTTGTACCTTGTAGGGATAAATATGAATGCCAGACATTTTTACATAGTTCAACACAGTAACCCAGTGGTTGGCACCACCTCCAGACTTTCTTTCATGGCTGAAGATGTCCTTAGCTGCCGGCATTTCAGGGCATTATTAATGGGGTGACTCAAAAGTGGGGCTGAGGGAGACAGGACCAGTGCTGTCCAGCCTTTAAAAGGGGCACCATCAATTCTGCAAATAGGTTTTTGCAGTGTGTTTATGAGGGCTGGAGTTCCAGCAGCCGCATCTGGCAAGGAGTGGATCTGTGATGAGCCAGGCTATGAATACCAATTGCATGGACCTCCCAGGCTTAAAAAAAGACTATATCACAGAGAAGGGTTCTTTACTATATCACATGAAGGGGCAAGGCTCACGACTGCACCATCTAATTGTTTACCTATACTTCAAAAACGAAAGACCTGTATTCCTGTACTGAGAGAGCAGAGCAGTACATCCATTCAACCAGGACCAGGAACAAGTGCCACAGTGTTAAATTTAAAGGCCAAACTTTTTTCTTTCTTGTGTGCCAGTTTTTTTAATCCTTGTTGGGAGATTAAGCATCTGAATTTGCCCTGGTGACCTTTGCATCTGGCCGGGCCCCCCTGTGCTCCCCTGTGCCCCGGGCCCCATGGCGGCCACCTGGGTCGCTATGGCGATTGTTACGCCACTGATTGCAAGCACTGTTCATTTACGTTAATGCCTACTGCTTGTGTATAGATGTGGGAAACAAACAGATGTCAATTAAAATGGAATATTTACTGATACCCATTACCCATACTGAACAAATTATGTAAACAGGCATGATAGATATAATGGCACAGACAAACAAGCAATGTACACATGTAGAGCAATCATGGGCACATGCCTTCTCCATTAATTTGAAAGCAATATGTATTGTTTCTCTGAGACAGAATTATTTGGCAGAATTTATAATAAATTAAAAGTGGGATATGCAATCACTTGAAGGTAGAACTGTGGTTGCACAATATTACTCAATTCATGGCTGGTACATGGTGGCATAAACATTTACTTTAAGGGAGGATAGTAAAAGGCTTCTCTAGGTCAAGGAGTAGATCCCTGGTGCCCAACCTGTGGCCATTTGGTACATTGTGTCGTCATCAGACATTATTATGTGTTTCCCTATTGCCCTGCAACAGAAATAATTGCTAGCAGTCTTGTGTAATGTGTCAACAGTCTGTGTCTCCTGAAGAATGTCCACAGTCTCCAAGACTGTGTACAGTCTGTGATCATCTTCTACAGCATGTGTCTGTGACGATCTCTTTTAGCAAGCTTTGGTCTTTGACCATCTCTTGTCACATGTCTGTTGTCTCACTGAATATAATGTGTGGCCCTTTGATGATGTCAAGAGCCACACTTGAGGCCCCTCTATCAAGAACATTTTCCACCACCGATGTAGATTGTAATGAAGCAGGGATTTCTGCTTCTTAGGGAACACATTTATTTACTTTATATAATATTACGAGGATAGGTTGCAACAGATTCCTCTAATTATGATGGATTCAACGTTTTTATGACTTTTAACATCTGTCTTAGATATTATATAAAATATTCATGGTACAGTCAATTAGATAATCTCTTATTTGAAATAATCACTAATTGATTTAACGTGAGTTTAATTTAGTTTACTAAATTTAAAGCAATTGCTGCTGAATCAGCTCAACATTCCAAACCTTGATCACAGTCAGACTGGCTTGTCTGTCTACGACTCAAGTTTTTAAACAATCTTTAAAAATACAAACCTGTGAATTATTCCCGTCTCTGATATCCAGCTGCCAAACCCACACGCAAAGCCCTGCATATCTGCAAAACCACAACAGATAATACAAATTTGGGATTTTGATATGCTTGGCTGTCCTATCCTACTTGGGACTTGGACATCAGTTACAGAACTGCCAGTATGAAGAAATGCTATTTCCGTCTTTCAGTCTGAACAAATAGAGAAGGGACATTACATGTCTAACAGCTTTTAAAGTGTGTGTCAAGTGGATAGATTGGGGAACGATTCAAACTCCTGCTGGATTTGTACTGCTATCTAGAGCTCCATTAGCATGGTCAAATTTGCAACAGGGACACAGGCAGAAATAAAAACCTGACCAGAGTTCAGGCCTTCTCTACTCTGTCTGTGTTGTTCTGGAGAGTCACCCTCACTTCCCCTCTGGTGAAACGTTGTCATTAAGCGGGAAGTGAGGAAAAACCTGACAGGGACTCCTCTTAAAAGCTATATATCTACTCCTTCAATCAGCTCATCTTGCACAGTTTTTACCTTCTGTGTCACTTGCCCTGCCTTGTAGATTGTAAGCTCTCAGAAGCAGAGTGCTTCTAATCCTCTTGTATAGAATTGCATTGTAAATTTACTGCCTCCCCATGTTTTGTAATGTGGTGCACAAATTGTTTGTGCTGTATAATAAATAATTTTAATAATAGTATGTGTCAGGGGTGGACTGTGTTAGGGAACCAATAAAACAGAAACTAAAGTGCAGGTTAAAAATAAAAGGAGTTTATTGAAAATAGCCATAAACAAAAATGGCCAAAAAAATGGAGGAATTCCAGGATGTCATCGATGCCAAGCCAGAGGTCAGATGCCAAAGGGGGTAATCAGCTGAACCAGGTCAGGGAACACTGAGAGCAGAATCAACTAAAACAATAGCCGGAGTCGAGAACCAGGAGATCAGTCAGCCAGAGCCAGGGTCATACATGAAGAACAGGAACAACTTCAGAGCACTTGGAAGATGTGAAAACACCCAAGGGTGGAGACTGAATTATCAAGCGGATGGTTAAATAGTGAGCTGGTGTTTGCATTATCGCTCTGAGAAAGGAAGCTGTCAGAAGTTTGCCAGTAATTGCAGAATGATGATGTTTACCGGTTTGGTCATAAGAGGGCGCCATAGAGGAACAACAGTGTCAGACACACTGCTGCAACTCAACTAGACAAAGAAGGGTAAGAAACCCTGACAGACTGAGGGGACCCCCACCCCAGGCCAGTAAATATAATATATGTTGGGCTAATGGCCCCCTATTCAGACCTCAGTTAAGGTGGGTTCTGCAGTCATTGACAACTGCTGGGCATTGACAACTGTTAGCTATACAGATAACTATTATCTGTTCAGACATGCAATCTTCCAGCATCTACTTCCTTTGTTGCTCTGAGATTTTATGCAGAGTGCTGCAAAAGAAGGCAAAGCTGGGTGAATGCAAACTATGAATTATGTTGTGCTCATTTGTTAAACAAAGCTGAATAATGAGGATTATTTGTGATGATGCTGTGATTTTTTTTATTTGATTTTTTTATTTAGGTGAGTCAGTATCATTTTCACAGTTCTGAGGCATCTTGTTAAACTCATAAGGTATTTCCTTTTATACAATTCATCTCTTACAATCCTATTTTTCTTTGTAGCATACGTTTGTGAAAAGCTGTGTTAAAGTGGCCCTAAACATAGGAGTTAAATCTTTAAAATGTATTCAAGTACCCTAACTATTCATAAAAATTTATCTTATTTGTGTATCACTCAGCTGTAGAGACTCAAATCCAGAGCGTAGCTAGCTCCCTTTGCGCCCGAGGCAAGAACAGAAAATTGTGCCCTCCAACAGATGTGTGCGGTATGTGACTTCATGTGCCCCGCCTCCAGGATGGCGGCGCATGCGCAGAATGCGCTGGTGGCCAAATCCAAAATAGCATAAAAAGTTGTTTGGTTTGACGAAACCTAATGAAAACATTTTTAATTACCGTTCATTTCGTCCGAAACAAATGTTTAGTCTTTGCACATGTCTAGTAATATGTGTCTATAAGTGTGTGTGTGGGGGGGTGTACTTTTGGGGGGCTTCAGGGACATATAAGGGGTCTAAACAGACCCCTGACATCTCCCTTTTGAAATAGAAAAAGAGATTGAGGATACAGAGTCCTCTGCCCATACAGGCGGGTGAGAGCAGCGGGGATCCGAGGAGAAGCTTGAGCCTGTGCCGCTCCTCTTCTCCCTGCCGAGCCAGGGCTGTGTTGGCCGCCTGGCTCCCCTGTTGCCAATGGCACCCTGTGCTCAGCATGGCAACAGAGGCCAGGGGGCGCAGCTTGCCCCATGGTAGCTACAGCCCTGCTCAAATCATCTCTGAATTCATGATGACACTGTCCTTCCTTCGGTAGGGTGGCTACGTTTGTTCCCCATGGTCCCTGTGTGGGTTGTAAAGTAGCCACCGCTCCAAGCTTGCTCCTGTGATGGTCTACAATCTCAATACAAATCAGTAAACTAAATGGGAGATTGTAGTTCATCACAGGAGCTGAGCAGGTGCTAAACATTCAAAATTTTGCACATTGGTCTTGACAGCACAGTTTCTGCATGAAGCACCAATTTACAGTCCCTTATACAAAACAGGGCAAGGCAAAGGCTAAGTCACAGAACTGACCAAATTTTCCTTCTTAAAGCCTGCTGGGGAAATGTTGCAAAGTACAGTAGCGTATACTCCAAAATTACATTGGTCTAAATTACCTCCAGTTTTCTTACCTCTGAAATGGCAGCATTTCAATGATTTTGTTGTAGCAACATATTAGAAAAGTGATGTTAATAAGAAAGTTTTGAATTTGTTGAACATGTTGGTATTACTTGTGTTGCAAACCATTTATGAATTTAGTGCAGTTCTAGATACAGCTATAACACCAGAACTGTGTAGCAAACCCTTTATTGAATCGCCCCCAGTGTTTTAGCAACATAAATCTAATTTAGTTAGGCCCTATTCACACGGGCTAAGCAGGAGAGGATC
Organism: Nanorana parkeri; assembly: GCF_000935625.1. Taxonomy (NCBI): domain Eukaryota; kingdom Metazoa; phylum Chordata; class Amphibia; order Anura; family Dicroglossidae; genus Nanorana; species Nanorana parkeri. The sequence goes on along the minus strand of NW_017306279.1, from coordinate 3,016,265 downwards.
CGTGCACACGCTGTGACATCCTTGGCCATACAGTTTTTTCCTCCATTTTGTGATGGAGGAAAAAACTGCATTTACCATACCCCATGTCTGTCAATAGGGAATTGGATGTAAACAGACATGTGTGCATTTACATCAGATTACCCTCAATCCAGAACACTGTTCTGTTTGTTTTTCCATACCTAGCCAGAGTCGGGGGTAACCGGGTGTAAACAGATGCCCGTCCGTTTACACACGGCTGCTCATAGACTTACACTGGGCATCCAATCAAGTCCACTTGAAAAACTGACAGGCTGACCCGATTGGACTGGCTGTGTGGAAGGGGCCTTAGGGTTTACATCTACTTTAAATGAATAATATGGATAATTTTACAATATTCACAAGGGGAGATTTATCAGTTCTGTGGCTCATAAAATCAAGAAGAGCTAAACAGGAACACTGAGACAGATTATGAAACAGATTTATTTTGAGATTGCAACTTGATTGATAAATTCCTTCCTAAGGTGGCACTGTGGCAATAAAAGGACCCATTCACACCAGGGAATCCGGCTGCAGTGCGTGTAATGCATGCGGTGTGACCTGTTAACGTGTTTTGGGATAAGACAGCCTATTCATTTTAATGGGCTGCCAGCACACTACAGTGGATCACAATTGGACTTGCACTAAGTTTGTTTAGCAGGTGTACAGCAGTGCATTAATGCAGATTGCTGTGCACTGTAACGCAAGGTACATTGGGGTGACATTCACAATGACCACAGTACACTGCTATGACTGGGCCCTAAGCCTGTCCCTGACCACTTCTTAATTTTTTGGAATTTTGGAGAGAAAATCAGACAGTATCTAGGATGACAGATGCAAGGGTCACAAAGACCCAAACAGTTGTTGCATATACTTTGCTGAATGAGGGGCAGCCTTTTTTTGCTATAGATCTGCATATAATGTTGTTGCCAATTTGCAGGGTAAGTGTCTCTCACTGTGTAATATAACACCAAACATTCTATCGAGACTTGGTAGATCTCTTGAGGCTCAATTTCTAATAGGTTGGACTTGATGGACTAATGTCTTTATTCAACCTCAAATACTATGTAACTATATAACTATATATTATTTGCCATAATGGTTGCTATTTTGAGCCATATGACTTGTATTTTCAGCTATCATATGCTCACACTGCTAAATAACTATTGCTGTCACCTACTGAATTGATTTAAAGTGTAATAAATTGATAAGCAGCCCTTTGGACTCAGAAATGTTAGCTAAACACACTTTTATTGTAAGGATAATACTCTTGTAAAGATCATAAACAGCATACCTCCCAACTTTCTGAGAGGGACACCTTCCAGAACAATGTATTTAGGCAATGGACACCACTGAAATGCCCGAATGATCGGTAAAACCCACATTTGATTTTTTTACCATTACTTTTTCTTTATAATTGCTTTTCAAAATAGAAAACAATATAATTAAGAGATAAGTTAACATTGTTAGTGCAGAATAACATTTTGATAGGTAAATAGTGCATTTCATAGATATCTGTACATCACACCCAAAAGAGGGTGAGAAGGAAAGAGAGACAGATGGATGTTGTTCCAAATAAGGGGAGGTATGTAAAAAGTTTGAAGCTAGTGTGGTAAAAACCATTGCAAATGTACTGTAGCTTAATTGCCTAGTAGAAACCACAAGAAGTCTTTTTTTTTTTAACTTTACAATTAAACTGAAATCATGACACGGATGCTTATGTATAGTAGCATACATGGGTCCTAAGCCCCCATTGTTTCAAAACTCATGATCCCAAATATGGCCATCCGCAAGTTTTTGCAATGCAGTTAAGATAAATCAAGGCTGTGTAAGTGACTTTTTTTAGTTATGGAAAGAGTGGATAAGGATGAGAAGCTCTGTTTGTTTTTTACTGCTGTCAGGGGTTTCATTTGAAAGATTTCCCCTCACTTCCTATTCTTCCAATAACAGTTTCACCAGACAAGAAATAATGGACAATGTGCAGCAGGGACACAAAGAGAAATAAAAGCCTGACGGAGTTTGTAGCATTGAAAGAGCAGAATGTTTATTATTATTATTATTATTATTGTATGTACAGCGTGACTGCATTACAATAATTAATTAGGCTTTAAAGTAAAACTGTTGCTTTGCCCTGCATGGCATAAGTAGTAGAAACACTTTTCTGGGCTTAGTTAATAAAGTGCTATATATACTCTATGAGGGCTGTTTAAATGTTGTTGAGGGACTCCCTGCACACATTATTTAAGGGCTGATACATACATCTACAGGCTGATATATTTCCCTAATTACTAACATAAATTATGCATATATGAAAAAAAATACAATAAAAATGTGGTATAAAGTCCCTTACACAGCAATTGAAACTATAGCATATAGGCACTGCACCCCAGAAACATATGGCAAAGCCTATCTAATTACAATAGTCCAGGAATAAAATAGGTAAACCAGGAATCGTGAATTCATGAATGTGGTTGATAACAAACATATGGTTTAAACATTGCCCATCCTGTCAGACAGAGCTCATGTGGCTTAAACTCCAGAAAGTGACAAGAAAAGTGTTTCTTTTCCAGGGAGTAAGGAGATGTGGTTTGTATGTAGCTTTGTCAGCCTCAAAAAGAAGTGTGTGCTTTACAGGGTGTGATAACTATCAATGGCCCAACTTATCAGCCTAGCAAGATATTGAGTTTCATGAGCTGTAGTGCTTGTTGAATGATGCCTGCAGATGTCTGGAACAGAAATCATTATATCTTTTCAGCCATTTAACTATTTCTCTTTCTGATGAGTCAAATAAAGCTTGTTTATAACATCACCAGGAACCTGGCCCACTTATATGACTTTTAGTTCCCAACGTCACTTCAGATTATAAAACAAGACTTGACCAGAAAGGATAAACACACTTTCACCTGGTTTGATTGCAACTGTATTATCAAAAAGAATGTTTTTGCCAGGATTTTGTATTTACTACCAAACCCTTCCTAAAATGCATCAAAATAATCTTCCTAGATTTTGACTGAGGTGGGAAGACTCAAAAATGATATTCCATTCTCTTCTTTCCTAAACTCAGAGTGGGTGTTGGTGTTCCGTGCCCTCAACTTTTATTATGTGGCCTCACACTAAAACAGAATTATTGAATGGTGCTGTAATGGAGACTGTAAGAGATGGATCCACTTAAAACAGTACCCACTCACTCTGTCAGGGATTCCATGGCTGACCTAGGGATCCCAGAGGTTTTGAAGCAACATCCCAGCACTATTGCACTAGTACTACATTACATTGTCAGTTCAAGACATATTGCATACTCTGTCTCCCTTACTTAATGACCCATCTTCTGATGAACCCTAGCTTTTCCCAAGTCTATTTGACCCTTAATTAAAATACATATTTGATAAGGGCTGCTTCAGAGTAATTCATTTTACCTGCATTGGATGTTTTCTAGACAGCTCTAGACTTAAAGGAGAACTATGAGGTGAGTGCTTTTCACTCACCTCATAGTTCTAGCCGACCTGTGACAATGAGACTGTTACAGGTCGGCTCAGTAGATCGGGAGGTGAGCGAACACATACCGGGTTCGCTCACCTCTCGATCCTGTCACGGCTCTCTGCCGTGACAGGGGGAGGGGCTGGATTCCCCGCTCCGATCTGCCAGCGCTGACTGGCGGAACGGACGGGGGAGGGGGCGGGTACAGCTGGCTCTGCCTCTAGATAGGCAGAGGCAGCTGTCACTCACGCAGCTGGGCGGATCCCGTCATCTAAGTCGGGATCCGCTCCGGCTGCGGCGTCTCAGTATACTGCGAGCTGTAGCTCGCGGTATACTGAGCTTAGGGTAATGGGAGGACGCTAGTTTGTGTCCTCCCGTTACCCTAAGGAGAACTATGGGGAAAAACACTGACCCCATAGTTCTCCTTTAAACAGATGTTTGTAGCTGTTTTAGATGATGGCAAAATACTGCAAAAAAATATGCTTTCTTTCTTTACTCTCCAAGACCTTGTCTTTAGAGACCTTAATCCTGTTCACCATGCTCTATCATTAT
>NW_017306279.1:2996705-3012057 GCF_000935625.1 Nanorana parkeri | reverse complement strand
ATATATCTTCTCACCCTACCCTAAACAACCAATGGGAGTGAGATCTTGGTAAAACGTTAACAAGACAGCAGAAAGATGGGGCATTTGTACAAATCTTCAATTTTCAATAACTATCATGAAGGGGTATATAAATTACAACCGCGATGAATAGGGTTCCCAAAATCCTTCACAACATTTATCCTAACACCTTCCCTTTGTGTTGGCATTGCAAGAAGGATGCAGGTTCCCTCATTCATATTTTATATGGGAATGTGAGTTCTGCGACATGTAGAGCTCATTGATAATAAGGCCATTATCTTTGCTATTACTACAATTTCTTGAAACGACATGTATTTGCCCAACATTGGCCAATAGGAAGAGGCAGAATGAGGTGGGCCAGGATTGACAAGGGAAGCAGTGATCAAAATCTTTAAAGCCATTGGCTTTTAGAGACACTTAGGTGCTCTAAATATACACTGAGGATGTGAGCAGTCATTGCCATTTGTGGACCTGGGGCCACCTTAGACAAGCACACAGGGCTATTTGAAGCACAATAAAAAAAAACGTGATTTCAGAATGAGTGAGTTGCAATCTCTTGGCTATACAATGTTACTTAACAAAGATAACAAAGATAATTGTTTATAAAGTACAACTGTGGAAATGTATAGATCACCCTATTGTTCATGTGTCTTCTCTAGAGCAAACATTGCAAATCTGAGCGTGAACTGAAGAATCATGACTATTGATCTGATGACGTTTATTTGGCATCACAGATTATAACTGATAACGGAAAGACAGTGAGCTTGATGCAAGACATTACTGAGCAGGTACTGCATGATATTTGCAAATATATACATATTTCATGGTAGAATTTGGAATAAGTACTTCTTAAGTTTGTGTATTAACAGGGGTCGATTTATAGTTATGTGCTATGGGTATGCTTTAATTGACCTTAACTCCACTTAAAGTGAACATGTGCTTCATTGATGCACGGCAAAGGAACATGTTTACTATAAAGTTGGCCAATGCACTAGTTTATATTCACCTTTCCTTGGCTCGCCTGACACTCTATTCACTGCCAGGAGTGAAGTGACTTACCTAGTATTTTGGGTTTAGGGGAGCATGTGACTCACTTCCCTTCCTCCACCTATCTGACAGCCTCGGGCTCTGGCACCAGCTCATGGGGGGTATGCTTAGCCCTGTGTAAGCCCAGGCTTAGGTTGTCTTGGAGCTTACACAGGTCCTTTCTTTGCTCCAGGGGGTGAATAGAGCTAGGTAAGGATCAGTAGTAAAAGGTAAGTATAAGCTGTTTTTGGGCTGGCTATAGTCAAAGCTTATGTTCACTCTAATTCACATAGAGAGTTCTGTGAAAATATTTTAACTGGCATATTTAAATCGTTGCCTTATCTTTATTGGACAAGCGGTCATTGGTTCTGTATTCTAGCCCTGTAATGTTTTCTTTTAAGAGAGTAGGTGGGTTCTCCTCCCAGAAGAATCACAGGCGAAAAGGGAGTGGGTCGTCTGATGAAAATATAACTACAAGAAAAATTAAGGTACTTTTTTTTTTTAATTATGATGTAGTTTTTAAGAAATGACAAAGTTGTTTATGTAAAAAATATATATGTATATAAGTTAAAATCACTTATCTGTGTACTACCAGATTTAGGGTGGCCAAAATTGGCACAATATTGCTAAGCTATTCTTCACTCAGGACAGTTCGGAACTCTTGAGCATGGAGAAATTCCAATTTCAGTCCTCCAGTCTTCTATGAGGTAGTGGGTTTAGTGCTAGGCTCAGGTCAAGTATTTAAGTGAACCTATTTTACCTATGTAAGGAAAAGTATCAGTTTTACTTAAATGCCACCCCTCCTGCTACTTATACTTTATTTCTCTTCACTCCTTCACTGCTCCATTCACCCGCCAGAGCAAAGATAAGAAACCTTGCGTAAGCTTCTTGTCGACCTGGAAGGTGCTTAAACAGGGCAAAGAATCCTCTCCCCATCCCCACATATCAAGGGAATGTATGGTGGTTTTGTATATATGTTCTTTCTTTAGTTATTATGGTGAAAATATGAAAAAGTACAAAAATTAAATTTTCACTGTTGGTTAAAGGAGAACTATGGGGTCAGTGTTTTTCCCCATAGTTCTCCTTAGGGTAACGGGAGGACACAAACTAGCGTCCTCCCGTTACCCTAAGCTCAGTATACCGCGAGCTACAGCTCGCGGTATACTGAGACACCGGCGCGGATCCCGACGTAGATGACGGGATCCGCCCAGCTGCGTGAGTGACAGCTGGCTCTGCCTATCTAGAGGCAGAGCCAGCTGTACCCGCCCCCTCCCCCGTCCATTCTGCCAGTCAGCCCTGGCAGATCGGAGCGGGGAGAGGGGAATCCAGCCCCTCCCCCTGTCACGGCAGAGAGCCGTGACAGGATCGAGAGGTGAGCGAACCCGGTATGTGTTCTCTCACCTCCCGACCTACTGAGCCGACCTGTGACAGTCTCATTGTCACAGGTCGGCTAGAACTATGAGGTGAGTGAAAAGCACTCACCTCATAGTTCTCCTTTAATTATGATATATTGCACATGAATATTTTGTAGTCTACTATCCAGTCAGCAGGTGAAGCTTTGGGCCTCTTTTTTTACATACTCTCTTCTGTCTGATTATTACCTGCACACAGGGTCGGGGGCAAATAGGTCAGACAAAGAACAAAAAGGCCACTGCTCTGTTGTCTGTTTAGATAACTCATAGTGTTTTGGAATTCATTGGTCAAGTATTGCATGTGTATTTGTAAAATATATATGCATGTGTGTATATGAAATAATATATAAAACAGCACAAAGTAACATAAACAAAACTGACCCAAAACTATACAGTATGTTCTTTACCAATACCAATGGTATATGATATACAAGCAAAGTTGATGCAAAGTTACTTTTATAAAATATTTTCAGGAGAACATAACATTGTTCATTTTATACATGGACATGGCAGTTTAACTGTATGGACATTTGTTTTTTCTTGTAAAAAACAGAAATCTTGAAACCAAAACCAAGAGGTTGATTTTCTAACTGCAAACAGGCTGTTCACTCTGCAACAGGACTTTTTCTTAGCTTAGATTATATGGAAAAAAATTACGTTGCAAAGATTACCCAATCACATACAAAGAAAAAAAAAATATTTTGCTTGTCCATGATTGGATAATAGACGTCAGCAGAGCTTCACCTCATTTACTAACAGGCCCGGTTTCCCCACAAGGCCACCGAGGCCCGGGCCACGGGGCGGCAGGGCGCAGAGGGGCGGCAGCGGTGTCCTTGTGGGGAAGTTGCCCTCTCCACAATAAGTCCTGCTTTGTACGAGCAGGACTGAATGTAGAGTGAGGAAGCTGATTTTTCATTTACATGTGAAATCGGCGATTTCGCCGAGTTCACAGGTAAACAGTGTGCAGCCTCCTCCCCTTCCCCCTGCACTTACCTCTCTCCTCTGGTTCCGTCCTCCGGGCTCCGCCGCCGAGTCTCTCCTCACTGCAGTGAGCAGAGCGGCAGGGTTAAAAGTAAAGGTGCCCATACACCTTACGATTATCGGACGATTTTCGTATGCGATCGACTTTTCTTCTCATAATCGTATGTGTGCATTGCAGTGTCCGACCGACATTACTGTACAATCGTACGACTTTGCTAGATCGTACGATTGTCGTAAGGTTGCTGGCGTTTCCGTCTGTCAAAAGTCGAACGATCTACACTGCGCTTGCGCTAACGAAAATACGGCAAATCAATTACTGCATTTCATCCCGGTGCTTTTTTCGTTAATTACGGCTAAATTAATCTTGCGATCATCGGGGCAGGATGGGGTTGCCGTACGAAAATCGTACGACTATTCGATCATCGGACGAAAAGTTTCGTCCGATAATCGTAAGGTGTATGGGCACCTTTACCCTGCTGCTCCGTGTACACAGTGAGAGGGGAGAGCTGTTCTTTTCCTCTCTCACCTGTCACAGGAGTTCCAGCACAGTGCTGTGCTAGAACTCCTGTATTGAAGGTGACAGAGTCAATAAAGAGAACCTGTCACTTCCAATTGCTATCACAAAGGGGATTGTTTTCTCCTTTGTGATAGCAATAAAGTTAGGTGGAAAAATAAATAATTTAAAAAAAAAAAATGAAATAATTACATAAAAAACTAAAAAAGGTGATTAAAAAGTAAAAAAACATAAGAAACAAATTATTTAAAAAATAAGAAAATAATTGTAAAAAATAAACATTAATAAGATTAAAAAAATTATTAAAAAGTAAATATGATAAATAAAAATCTAAAAAAACTTAAATTGATAACAAAAATAATAAACATTTAGAAATAAATAAACATTTTAAAAAATAAGAAGAAATAAGAAGAAATAATTAAATAAAAAAATAAAAAGTGTTAAAAAATTAAAATAAATAAAGTATTAAATTGACACTAACCCCGCCGCCCTGCCATTCTCTCCAGTAATAAGAAGGGGGGGGTCGGCGGGCAGGGGGGCGCATCGCAGAACCTGGCCTTGGGGCGGCAGGGAAAGTAAATCCAGCCCTGTTCACTAAGCTAAGTGAAAATTCTCTTCCAAAGTAAACAGCCTATTTTTGTTTAGTAGATCAGCCTGTAAACGTTCTGAAGTGTACTGGTAATAATCTGATAATGCATATGCAAACTGTCAGGACTGATTCACATCTCAGCTTGTCCTCCTTGTTTGTAGTTATATTAGATCAGTGGGATAGTACTCTGGTTATGAACACAGAATGCGTGATTGAAAGGGAGAATACAGTGGAAAAAATGTATTAAGGAAGTACAAATGTGTTAAATTCTGCCGTTGTCAAACATGCAGCATATTGTCAGAAATACTATCTGTGTGCCATAGGTTACTGCAGATGTACAGTTTGTTAGGGTGGTACTACTGACCAACTCAAGAAATGTTAAACTGTAATACAGTATATGTGTAGCAAAAAAGTTGTTGTACCGTGTCTACATTGTGTAAATGGTCTTAGAGGCATATTTATCATATAGATGAAAGCATATGATAGTTCACAATGCCTGCTTAGCTCCTTTAATTTCTACTTTTTGTGAGTGTCAGATAAAACATGAAATAAATCTCCCCACTTCCTGTCTATATGATGGCTCTTAGGCATCCGAACAGGAATGAGGGGAAACCCCTCCAACAGGTACCCTGACAGCAATAAACGTGTTTCCAGTTGTGCAAGAAGGTTTAGAACCTCTTTTAGTGTTTTTTGCTGTCTGTGTAGCCTTGAAGGAGATTTCCCCTTACGTGTGTCAGACAGTACAGGAAGAAAAGAAAAATCTCCTCTATGAGAACAATGAAATCATGTAAATTCTAAACTAAAATCTCATACATATAACAATAAAAACCTGACAGAGTTTCTCATCCTTTCCCACTTTATCCAAAAGAAAAAAAAAATCTGGAGTTGTGCATTCAGGAGGATGGCTGAATGGAGCAAGTATGGAGTGGTTAATTTTAAAAAAATGCTAGTGTTTAATGTAGAAATCTCTATATTACATATAATAATAAACATAAATTTAAAAATGAAAAAGCCACACCACGAATTACTTGTAATTCCTCTTGCTATCCCACCTAACAGTACCTGCGCATATAGTATGTTGTAAGTTCTGTATTTTTGCCTTTCTAATGTCACAGCTCTCTAACATTTTCTAGATAACAGCTGTAAAAACTCTGTGTAAAAAAGGACTTTACCTACTTTCACTTTACTTCCTTTATCCATCCTTTCCCCATGGGCTGGATCTATTTATATTTTATTCTATTGGCTGTCCTCATATAAATAATTATTATAGCCAGTAAGGTAGGGAGGGATGCTGTCATTGTATCCAGGTGGACTAAACACAAACAGACTATTTGAGGTAAAGCAAACAGTTTTTGCTTCTCTTTTTAGAGATTATCTGTAAAACCAATATTTTATACAAATAGAATAATAGTATAGATTTTATTTAAAATAAAACCTAGCCAAAATTAAAATGTAATGACCTTTAACCTTAATAGATAAATTGAACCAACTGTATGACATGTTTGTAACTATTATTCGCTCTGCACTCTCTAATCACGTTATATTTTTCCTTGCTGTTGATTTTATTGTAAGGAAATGTATACATTTATAGTATATGGCAAGCGTATGAATGTTTCTTTGTCTTACAGCTACAAACATCTTTCCCTCCAATTCACCTCAGTCTTATCTCCAACTCAAAATCATTGGATAAAAAACTCAAGGACTATGCATCAAATTCTGACCTTTCCAAAGAAGCTCGAGGGGAAAAAATCAATTTGCCGCAAGTGGAAAAAGCATCAACCCCCAAACCAACTAAGTCATTCCCTGACAAATCCAAATATCCCAAAGATTTTGGATGCAACATTAGTAATTTGGCAAGCATGCATACATTTTCATTGGAGGGACCAAAAGACTCCAGACTGGAGAAACAAACTTGGCTGGAAGTCTCTTCTCCCAAGACAACCTCAGACCGCTTGTCTCCCGAAATACTTAAAGCGGCAGAATGTCAGTCATGCAAGAACGAGAAGAAGAGAATGAAAAGTGAACATGACAAGTTTCTTTTACATTCCAAGAGAGAAAAGGAAGCCTTACAGTTGAGAATTAGTGAATTAGAGGCCGAGTTTAAAAAGAGAGGAGACGTCAATAAGAATACTGAGGAAGCCCTGGAAGAGGCAACAATCAGTGTGGTGAGTAGGATTGATATCAAACTTGCTGTGTTTTTTTTGTTTTTTTTTAAAGCCTGATGTCTTTTTAGTCATTTTCATTTTTATAACTGTGATCTTGAAAACAGGGGTGTAAGTTAACTACAGATCATGGGGCCCTATTGCTTTATATGTTGATGGAGCCCCCCCATCAACCTCTCTCTGTGTTTCTTTTTAAAAATAAACAATTTTTAGTTATTTTCATTTATATGATCTTGAAACCATGGGGTGTAATTACAGATAATGGGGCTCCATAGCAAAACTTTGAGCCCCCCAGCCACCACTATCTGTGGCACGTGGTATTGTCAACAGGTACAAAACATATAATAATCTTAACCCAAACTAAGCAAGCTGTCAGCATGGTCAGCACACTACTAGGGACCAGTGCTGTGGATAGAAGCTTCCATAAAGGAGCAGCAATATATTCTTCAGGTAACGACGTTGTCCTCAGTAGGTCACCAGCCTTTATAAGCATTAACTTTTTACGGTATAACTTTGGGTAACAGTTCTCAGGGCCTTGGTATAAATTTTAAGCCCGTAAACCCCTTCCCTAGCATAGTGAGGAAGTGCTGAACATTGTGGTTTAGCAGTCAGTAAAAATAAAAAATTAGTTGTAGTAGCAATAATAATAATAAAAATAAATTACATAACAACTACCATTATATTTTATAATTTTACATACTTGTTAGTGCTCCAGCATACTGTTACCTTATCACCTAATATGGAATTTTAAGCCCTTAAACCCCTTCACTAGCATAGCGAGCAAGTGCTGAACATTGTGGTTTAGCAGTCAGTAAAAAAAAAAAAAGAGTTGTAGTAGCGATAATAATAATAATGAATGACATAACAGCTACAATTATATTTTATAATTGTACATACCTGTAAGTGCTCCAGCATACTGTTACTTTATCACCTTAATATGGACTTCCTTAAACTTTGCCTTTTCTGTGTTATCAGTTTTGGGATACGGCCTCAGGAGAACTGCATTTGGCATATAGGGTTATTTTCAGAGTGCTCGCAGGAATGACCAGAACCAATAAATCTATTCACAGATAGGGAGGAGGGAAACAAGAGAGAACTGTGATTAGGGACACCATGATCCCAAAGATTTTACTGTGAGTCTAACTTCAGCTCTTATAGATTGGACACTTCACAGGGGATTATCATCAACTGCAACCCTTACAACACTTAATAATATAGTACTAAATCTGTGTTTTCTTCACATATATACACACAGATTTTCTATGTTTAGTTTCCATCAAAAACCTTCCTAGTTGCCCCCATGTAGTCCAAAGGCCCCTTACCCCACTGCTGAAAACCCTCTAGACATAACCAAACCTAAGTGGTTTGATGTATAACTGTTTATATATAAACAGTGATAAATTAACATAAAAAAGAAAAAAGATCCAGGCAAATGTAAAAACGTATTTTAGTCAAAATGTATAATGCACACGCATATGGTTCTACTTTGTGCCTTCCCCTAAGGAGAATACAAACACACTATGGATACAAAGTCCATACAACAGTCACACAGCTGGGTCTGGGTAAGTCCATCCAGGAACATGGGAGGAAACTCATACACATCCAGGGAAAAGAGTTATTGTAGACGTGTGATATGTAAAATCCCTGAAATCCAAGCTGAGATAGGGAATCCTGGTAATGGCTGCTGAACTTATACAAAATTAAGCATAGCAGGGCTGACTGACAAATAATCATGACTGCAATCTCTCCTAAATGCTGTTCTGACAGCATTGTGGTTTAAACTAGCCATAGAGGAACAGATTTTAAGATTATGCTGCCCTAGACGCATGTGAACAACAGCATACTTTTGTACTGGCTCCACCCACTTGAGACAGCTGTGTGATATAATTATTCTTGTTATAACTAAAACCAGCAATTGTGCTACACTGGAGGAAGCATACTGCCTGCTGTATATGAAGAGATACCAATGGACTGAATAGTTCCCTAATCAAAAGTCTATGACAGTAGAGTAGATGGTTGCCTCATACAAAAACTGGAGTCTTGTGACTCTTTTAAGCAGACTTTGAACTCCCCTTCTGCTTTAGTTCTGCAACAGGATTTACCCATAAGTACTAAAATATGACCAGACGAGGCAAAAACAGTAGACCCAAATTGCCTTGAGCAGAGGTCCACAGGTTCAATATGGTAATATATAGCCCTCTTTAAACTAATTTTTACACTAATCTCACACACACTTATTTCCTCAGCACTTATCAAAGTACCTGAAGGTAAAGAGACAAATATCTGGATGTCCTTATTCATTGTGTGGTTTTGTTCTTTCTGCTATAGGAGCAGCCTAGTGAAGACCGTCTCTTCCTGGATTGTTTTAAGAATAATTTTAAGAATTACGACTGGGAAGAATACAAAAGACTGGAAAAGAGTAATAAACATAAGCAGGATCAAATTGTGAGTAGCTTGTTCTTTGAATATTGTTCTTTATCTTATTTATCAGAGTGTAAATATGCACATCTGTGCAACCAGTAACAGCACTGAATTGATGTATTATTTTTTTAAATAAATTATGCCTCACGAGACTCCATCGGGTCCTGCTCGCATCCTTCACCACCTTTCTTGTCAATCGCCTGCGTACCTCCCCTCTGTTGGCCAACTGCAAGTGAATGAATGAACGAGGACCCTCATGTCCACATCTCCACCTCAGAAAGGCCACCCGCTCTCCATGTTAGTTTTTACAGCTCCCCTAACAAGGCAACATATTCCTGTGTAGTAGTGAAATCCATCCAGTAGAACCAGGTGCGATTAAACTGTGTCTCTCTGTGGCTAGCTGAGGCCAGGAGATCCTCCATTCTGTAGATCTCTCCTACCTTCGCCAGCCACAGCGAGATTGGCGGCGCAACCGAGGGTTTCCAGTAAAGGGGGATACACGCCTTCGCCGCACTAAGTAAGTGTACTAAGAGGGACCTCCTATATCGGCGTAAGGGCATGGGTGCCAGGTGCAGGAGATATTCAGCTGGATCGGACCCCAAAACAACCCCTGTCAACGTGGTGCAGACCTCTGCCACCTTATCCCAGAAACACCTGAGCAGAGGGCAGGACCAGAACACATGTAATATCGTACCTTCCTGTGTCTGGCAACGCCAGCAGAGTGGTGAGCACTGTGGGAACATTCTATGTAAGGTTGTCAGGACCCTGTACCATCTGGAGAGAATTTTGAACCCCGTTTTTGATGTATTATTTTGATAGACCTTTTTTTCCCGAGTGGTTTATTTTATGTTAGAGCCATTCATTTCCCCAGGAATATTTTGCTTGCCCATGTAGGGAAAAGTAAAAGGTTTACTTAACTTCCCCACTTTCCAAGAAACGTATACCTTTCCTCACTCCCATGCTGCTCCGTTCAGCCACTGTGACGAAGGATAGCGAGCCCTATGTAAGCTCTAAACTGACTTGTCAAAGCTATAGACTCCTTCTCCAATCCCATGTGAAAGCACCTAGCACTATGACATGGCAGATGGGGAGTGAATCACATCCTCTACTATAACCAGAAATACTGTGTATTATTTTATTTTCCTCTCTATTGCACAACTATATGCATTGGACTGCATTTTACAAGTATTTTTCCAAATGCAGTTTCAGGGGTGTCTGTGGTCTTCATGATATATAAAACAGAACCAACTTCCACACTGGTGCCTGATAACAGGCTATGCATGCATAGAAACAGCCACTGATGTGTTAGGGTTCCAAACGCAGACTGGAAAGAACTTTCTAAATGGCTTGCAGTTATTTCAAGAAATAAAATAAACTTTTCCCTTTAATACTGTTTAACAAAGTTATTATTTTCAAATTAGATACTGTTCAGTGTTGTTTCTTAGGACAAAACTATGATCTATTTGTGTTTGTCTTCCCTGTTCGTGTTTCCTGCCATAGGATTGCTTATTAGCACAAATTGAAGAACTAAAAAGTCAGCTCAGTGCAATACGACATGGTGAAAGAGACCAGGAACAATTGTATAAAAGTAAGCAAAGCAAATTGTTCTCTGACATGGAGGACCTGAGGTCACAACTTGAGCGGGTGAAGCAGCGTGAAAGGCTGAAGGTCTCCTGTTTGGAGAAAGAAAAGGTACAATTTACACAAAACTATGTAAAATGACTACTGTAGCTTTTATATTCTACAGTACTGCTCACTACATTGCATGTGACTTAAATGGTCCTAACATAGAAATTGCCTTAAATAAATGGTGACATATGAAGATATAATCAGTTATATATTTAAAATTCCCCCAGCTTTAGGGAACATAGCTTGTCATAGCTGTCTATCTAACTGCACATTATCAGCCATTTTAGGCTGGGCTGGCTGCAGAGGAGAGAAAAGGGGGACCAAGATGGAGAACTTTCCACTTTTCATTTTAAATCCCTGTGAAAACAGAAAATGTATCTGTAAATACTTCCTCTGGGCAGTTTTGCCATCTCAGGAGCCAGACCATCAGATTCAATAGGGCAGGGAAAAGATGAATGATGTCACCCCAAAAAAGCATATCTGGAATTCATGGCAATAGAATTGGCTGTTAAAGCGGACCTTTACACTCAAAAATCAAATGCTACCAATGCATGCCTCTATGTATGATGATTAATAATATCATAGACATGTCAGGTGTAACATGCTGTGATTGTGAAATACTTACACTTGCAGAGCATTCACTTCCTGCTTTGAAAAGGCAAAATGACTTCAGTTTGCCAGAGCAATGCACACTGGGATTGCCTTGTCATCAGCAGAGCATTGCTAGGGAATCTCATCTGTAATCTCAAGGCATTTTCCTCTCCTGAGATGATGTGCATGGCCACATGTCCGAATCGCATGTCTAGTCATATGTGCCAGAAATCAGGAAGTAAAAGGAGAGCTAATAATCTTCCCTTAGCAAACATGGCCACAGAAGAAAAGAAAAGCCATCAATTATCTAGAAGGATGTGTTTGTAGATTGTCATTACTAAACATTTCTAAAGGTGTATTTGTTGTTACTTTAAAGATATGGGTAAAGGTCCACTTTAAATAGTGCAAAATAGCAAGATGGCCAAAACCAAAACTAGTTCCTGCCATAATCTCCTGATGAACTTGGCTATAAGAGCAATTGGAGGAAAGTCATAGACTATGTGAAAAGGCAATGGCAAGGTTAGCACATGCACAGCAGTTGCCGAGGCATTGGAAAACCTTGGCATGAACATCTGTAGCTTCCTGTTGTGATGACCCACAAAGACATCCATCCCAGGACATCTAGCTAGTCAAACACTTTTAGTGGTCCTTAAAAGAATTTTGTGCTTTATGATCTGCTTTGAGAACTGTTTTATCTATAGACAATGTACTGTAACTTCCCAATATTGGTTATGTAGATGGAAACGGGGATTAGCAAGATGACTTTTTTTGTGGTATCAAGGCTGTATAGGTGTCTTATCACTATCAAGGCATCTGTACTTTCACATACATACACACCAGAAAGTACACATACTCCGTAGCATTATCTTTCCAGATTCAGAAATTCTGTTTGAAACACTTTAGCAAATGCTAAAAGGAGATAGTTTTACTATTGAGGAAGTCAGAATATTTGACTAAACCCACAGTAGATATAATATCCATAAAATAAATCCAATTCAAGATTTAGAAATATGTCATAGATGTTCTGGTAGTATCAAAATATGTTTTAAAATCATTTTATTGGACTGACAATAACTGATTCGAAGTGTATTTATAGCCATTTTTGTGATAGAGCAGAGGAGAGTTCAACCCATTCAGGTTGTATTTTTCAGTCTCTGTGCTGCTGGGGAGATTTCCCTTCACTTCCTGCCTTCAAGTCCAGAGTGAGGATAATTACCATCTTAGACAGTTGTACCAGAATATTTGTAACAATTGGAAGATTTCCGCTCACCTCTTGCTCTTATGACACCTCTAAAATGTTGGATTTCCTGCTTACTGTATATTAAACCCTGTACTGTTGTTGCCTCACAGGCAGAAGTCCTGTTACAGCTGGACAATGCACATGCTGAACTGGAGAAGTTGAGGCAGAAACGTCTTGTTATAGCTGAGCTGGCCAAGGAAAAGGTGTGTAAGAAAACATCCCAGCATCACCTTATCTAGGCTATGAATAGTGCTCATAAAACACTATACTTTAGAGGTGGGTTTTTCCACTTTAGATTGCCCAGCTGTGGGTAACTGTGGGCATAGGGTTCAACTGTGGGCATAGGTTTCAACTGTGGGCACAGGTTTCTGTTTATGGATGTTCTTCTATTGTTTTTCTCTTCTGTATAGGTTGAACTCGATGGACTTTTTTCAATCTGACTATGTAAAACTTAGCAGATCTTTTCTGAATATTGATTACCAATAATGAATTCTGAGATAATGCTGCCAGATGTAAAGGCAAGGCCAGGGTTATCAATAGCCAAAGCGGGCCTGTGCCTTTATGATGCAAAAGTAAATAGGCTGTTTTTTTCTGGTATACTTATGAGTTACAAATGTTTTCCTATCAGTAGAAATGCAGTATCTCCTTAGGTGCGCATTGCCATAATATTTTAAAACAGGTTAGGGCCAGCAAGACAAGGCAATGTTTTAAGAAAAAGAAGTGATCCTAGCAATGGAGTGTTCCGCCGGATCCCATACATTGTGTGCCTGCAGCCTCTAGTAATGGAGATCTGGCCCTAGAAAAAGTTTCTGTCTGTGGAGCAGTGTTAATTTCATCGACTAATAATGTTCGTCATAGTTTTCGTCAACAACACTTTTTCAATGACTAAAACTAGAGTAAAACTAAATAAAAACTAAGTTATGATGACTAAAACTATAACAAAAATATATTGACATTTTAGTCAACTAACACTAGAATAAAATGTTAGAGAGAGACAATTTGGGAAGAGATACAATCAGAACTAATCTCTTTGGACTTTCAGTTCCGGTTCCATCCTGCATGGATGGCTAATAGGTAATATGTACAATGGCATTACAGCCAATATAGTTTTTAATTTTAATATTTTAGAGCTGCACTTCTGCTTGAAAGAATGAAGAACGTCATATGCAAGTTGTTATAATCAATGCAGATCTTATTACTGGTTCTTTGTTGAAAATACTCAATATTATTGTTTGTTTATAAGACTTGGTTTAATCTCATTTTAAGATAAATAAAGACATGTTATCAATCACACCAGTTAAATCTGTGTCTGTATTGCATGTTCAAACCTTAATACCATAAGTTAAAAGATGTTTACTCCAGGAGTATATCATGAGATTGGAAATTCTAGAGAAATTCTTACAGTACTCCTTAACTAAACCCACTAGATTTTTAGTAGACTAAATCTACTGTTGATTTAGTCGACTAAAATCTAAGCCGTAATCTAAGCCGTAAAAATGTTAAGATTTTAATTTTACTTATTGAAGCAAGGATGAAGATAAAGGATACTTTAAATAATTTGTTTCTTTAAACAATTATCTTTAGGTAATCTTCAAACATGTGGTGATGTGTATATACCTTTATAGATAAATCTTTCAACTATGAGGTGTTTCATTGATCAGTTTCACCTCTGCCATATGTTCCTGCCTAAATAGTTTGTGTTTTTCTGCAGGAATGCTGTGTACAGGAGACTGAGAAACTCAAGGCTTCTTCTGAGAAGGTACAGTATGTGTTAATTGCTAGGTGTTAATTCTACTACATTATATGTACAACAGGTATCTCAGAAATGTAATATCACTAAAATGGGCCATGTTTGTTTTTATACATACACTTAAAAGCACTAAACGGCCATCACTACACAACCATACCATTCATGAGAAAGAGGGACACCTTCCAGCACAATGTATATAGACAATGGACACACCCCCTGCCATTCCCCCAGTTATGCGGACTACCAATAATTTATATGCCAAAAATGATTGGTAAAACCAAGATTACTTTGGTAATTACTTTTCCTTTTATACTGGATTTTCAAAATAGCAAACAAGATAATTAAGAAATAAGATAAAGGTTTCAGTGGCAAATAACACTTTTGGTAAATAGAATCTTTTCATGGATTTCTGTACATCAGACAGTGGCGGACCTAAGGAACAAAGGGCCCTGGTGCAAGATTTTTTTTGCCCCCCTCCCCAAAAAAACCCCACAAACACATCGCTCTTCTCCCGCAGCGCTCGGCCGGCTGCCACACTTTCTCTCCACCCCGCTGGGACACAGAGCAGCGCCCAGTGGGGAGGAAAGAAAGCAGGGATGCGCCGCGGTATCGGCAGAAAAATTGCACTTTCTGCATTTAGCCAAAAGTGCCATTTTCGGCCGATATGTTTTGGTGGCCGATATATCGGTGCATCCCTAATATTTACAGCAAAGCAGAATGGCACAGGCTATAGAGGACTACACATCCCAGCAATACTTTATATAACAATAGAATTTCTGTATAAAGTACTGCTGAGATTTGTAGTCCTCTATAGAGGGTGCCATTCTGCAATACTGCAACAGTACTATATAAAACCTTAGGCTACAAATAATAATTATTTTAATTAATTATTTACCCTTACCTCTTCTGTCTTCAGCTGTTTCCTGTGTGTATTATGTTTGCTGGATCCTCACAGCCGTCAGAGGCCCCATGGCTGCCCCATGATGTGCCTGCAGGGCCGCCTTCAGTTCCTCCTTGTT
>NW_017306279.1:2971110-2996628 GCF_000935625.1 Nanorana parkeri | reverse complement strand
CGGCCGGCAAGTCCCATCATCTATGCACAGGGACTGTGCTGGCCCCCCCCAGGCTGAGGCCGCGGTAGTTCCGCCACTGACATCAGACCAAAAAGAGGGACAACTGATGAGGAAATAGGGACACAGGGATTTGCTTCCAAATGAGGGACTGTTGGGAGGTATGCATAACTGAAGACCCGTAGAGGTGCTTTCATGTCCCTTCAGTTGATTTTGAGACCACCTTGGAAACCCTGAAATCTGGGAAAGTCTGCTATACAAATACCAACTTCAAGAGTTCAGGTCGGTACCTCCAGATTCTTACCACTAGCTCATTACCATGATACGTGGCCTCAATGTCCAATAGCACAGTATAAAAAAGGGAGGGATTTGAGCTTGATTTTAATTTGATAACTACTGCTGGGGTCAGTTTGATGCCTTCAGCTTTAGTAAAAGTACATGCTAATTTGCAATGCATTGATCTGAATATGTTGGAAATAACTTATTACTCAAAACAAAGGCAATGTTGTACTAATCAGGTAATAAAGTAAAACGTCAACCAAAACAAATTTTAATTTAGTTGTAGATAGTTTTGAAGGTCTTGAACCCTTGTTAGCCTTTTATTGCTGACTGTGTGTCCATGAGGGTGGTTTCCACTCTCCTTCTATCCTATAGGTACAAAAACCCACCTTTGACTGCTGTCACTGGAACAAATGTAATACGGCTTTTTTTGAAGGGATTGTTGGAGGTTAATCTCATACTACTAATCATAAGCTGAAATCTTTACTTTATACAATACTGTGGCTCCTTGAACTGTATTGCAGATAAGAGTGGAGAACCTGTCTCTGTCAGACAAAATCAGGACTCTGCAGCAGGACCTGGAGAAAAGATCTTCCAGTTTTAGTTCTCAGGTGTACACGGCTGGCGCAGAGGTTCTGCTCATATCTCATGGAGGCTCTCAAGAAAATGGTTGTGCAGCTGCAACAGGTGATTGATATGGAAATGTTATTGTTGTATTTTCCTTTTTTTGGTAATTTGACTTTGTTCTTTCATCTGTGGACACTTATGTATGCGCACTGCAACAGTAGTGTGTGCAGGAATGAACAGACAGCTACAAAGGGATACGATTGTCTGTAGACATGTGCGATTCGTTTCCTTCTGAATTGAAATTCGGCCACATTTTCGTAAATTTGAATGCATCCGAATTAACAAATGAAAATTATAACGAATCCAAACTAATACAAAGTTACGATAATGAAAATTTCGGATGCATACAAATTTCTTTACGAATTTTATTCCGAATTAACTTTTATTGTTAGACATCAACTTAAAAAAAATGGTGGTGTTCCCCCCAATAGATACCAGACTCTTTAGATCTTGTAGGAATGTTAGGGGGGACCCCAATGTAAAAAAAAGTGTGGGGTTCTCCCTAGAAGTCATACCAGATCATTTAGGTCTGGTAGGCATTTTAAGGGGGACCCCAATGCCAAAAAAAGCGAAAAGAAAAAACATGGAATCGAGCGAGCCACCCCCCTGCACCATACCAACCCACACACCCTTGACACGGGCAGGGTGCTTTGCCGGGGGGAACCTCTGGCAAAGCATTTTAAAACAAGGGCCTCTTCCCCACAACTCTGGCCCGGTGGTTGTCACAGGACTTGTTCTGCCAATTTGTTGACATTCTGGACCGAATTTTGAACTCCCGAATGCCATTCGAGTCTGGGAGCCTCAGCTGACCGAGTTTTAGTATGACAACTTGGCTCCCAGACATAAATGGCATTCGTGAGCTCCTGAATTCTATTCGGAATTTTGGACTCCCAAATGCCATTTGGGTCTGGGAGCCGAGGTTTCATCATCATAATACAACTTGCATAATGACACCTCAGCTCCCAGGAGGGCCCCCCTTACGCAAAGCACCCTCCCCATGTCGAGTGTGCCGCCCCAACAGGGGCATAGAATATGAGATGCATAGCCTCAGTTAAGATTAGCATTGTTATATAGGTTAGAATTTATATAGTGTGATTTGCCTAACTATTTTATCATAGCTAAATTCATGTGTTATCCTATGCTGCCATCTAGTGGCCTTTTGTTGTAACAAACATGTTTTCTGTAATTATTCCTCATGTGACGATGTATTTTCCCCTAGTGTAGCCCCACCCTTCTTCCTGTGTGCAGTACTTCCTGTGTCATGGGCACAGTTGAAAGCCACATGTAACAAGGACACTCAGGTAATCTGCACAGTACGTAGGAAAGGCATCATTTTCTGACCGCACAATACTATCACCATTCATCTGCTGTTCCTGTTATCTGCTGTAACCCCTGATGTTAAAGAATAAACACCTCTTTTGAATGAATCGGTATTGACGAGTTCAGCTATCTGACAAGGATTGTCCGCAGTGAGTATATCTGCTTATACAGGCCAGGCATAGAGGTCTCAGCAAGGGATATATTTAGCTATCACAACGATCGGAGTCAGAATATCGAGGGCAAATGGCCTTGTATGGTGCAGGGAGGGGGTGCACTCCCAGAAGACAATCCAATTCCATATTTTATGTTCCCTTTTGGAAATACCAAGAGTTTAAAAGGTAAATTAATTGCTATAGATGACATCCCATTGTGCCTTCCAAATTTGACAGATTATTTTTTTCTTCATATTACATTACTTTAGTGATTTTGTACTGTAGATATTGCAGTCAGTCATGCGTTCCAAACTAATTAAATGTCTTAGCAAATGTGATATTTTCTGCTATCAAACAAAATGAAAGATCGCGTAAGCTCCATTAGCTGAACAAAGCTTATGCGCTGAGATCTACACTTTCTATAAATAACTATTTGTCAAACCAATGCCTCTCTAAGCCTTTCAAATGTGTTTTAATTAAAGGAGCACAAGGTAATGTTGTCACATTAGTCATATGAGAAATTACAATAATTGTACAGTGTTTTACCTTTCAAATAAACAGTCTTTCCAGTTACAAGTAACATCAGGCAGTCTGTGGGCCTAAATTACAACTCAAACGTTCCCTAGGTGGACTGGAGATCCTTGGAAATGCTACAAAACGTCCCTTCATTTTAATTTTGAAATTTGATGTGACACCTAAACAAAGACCAGTGATAATGTCCCCAACATTATCAAACTCTTTGTATATTTGAAAATCCACATGTAAATTATTTTCATTACAATCTCAACAAACGGCACTAGCCTCCACCATGTAAGCTCCCTCACCGGCCACTGACATCTTCACCCGGTCCTCTGCTGGATATGGGATCTAGGGCTATCTTGACTGGCCGTGCTGGAATGGCGGGAGTTCATTAATTTTGGCAGATGCCAAATATGTACACTGAGCTGGACATGCACAACATTTTGAACAGGCAGGTAAGACACCTTTATTGTCATACAGGATTTATATACGACCAACAATTTGCACAGCGCTTAACAAAATAAAAGGAGACAGTACAGATACAATACAATTCAAGAGAAGATGGTTAGGAGGGCCCTGCTCGTAAGAGCTTAAAATTAAAAAGGTGGGACAAAAGATACAAAAGGTAGTAACTGTGTAGGGATGAGTTGTTTTAGAAAGTAAAATATATAAAATATCATCTCTTCCCTGAAGAGATGAGTTTTCAGGAATCACCTAAAGGCAGACAAGGTAGGTAATGGATTGGGGTAAGGAGTTCCAGAAGAAGAAGCAGTTGGTCAACTGCTTTGAAGGCAGCAAAAAGGTCTAAATAGTAAGAGAACTGAGTAGTGGCCATTGATTTTAGCAGCTAGAAAGTCACTAGTGAGTCTTAGGAGGATGTTTTTTTTGGAGAGGGCAAAAGAATGTAAGGAGTCGAGAAGGTTGTTATTAGTGAAGTAGCAGCTCAGACAGTTGTAGACTAGGCTCTCCAGGATGTAAACAGGGGCAAGGAGATGAATTCTAGGTAGTTCAGACTAGTGGGATCCAGTTAGGGCTTCTTAAGTGTTAGGAGTGACCAATGCATGTCTTAGAGGGGAGGGGAAGATGCCAATAGAGAGGGAGAGATTGAAGATACTGTATCAGCAAGAGAGTGTAGAAAAGAACAAGAAGGTGACTGGTGTAGTGGTGAGGAAATGGGATCCAGGGGGCAGGTGGTGAGGGGGGTGTCAGAGAAAAGTTTAGAAACCTCCTCTGTAGTTAGAGTCAAAAGAGATTGTGTTTTGCAGCATGGAGAGATGAATTATACCTTAAGATGGCAGCTTTATATAGGGCAAAGTCTTGCAGAGACCTAATTTTATGCCATGGCTATGTCTTTTAAGACTTCTGATGCCATCTGCCAAGGTTGTAGTGGACGAGGCCTAATTTTGTGTGTAGTTCGGGAAGCAAGTATGTCCAGGTAGGATGAGAGTGATCTGTTGCAGACAAAAGTGGCCAGGACAGGGGTGAGATATTGTCATAGAGGTAGTCAGTAGCAGAATAGAGAAGAAAAGGGTGGAAGTGGTGAAGATTTCTATGGGTTTGCTGGTTGGAAGGATAGCAGGTTGGGGACAGAGTCAGTGTGAATCTAATTGATTCTGAGTTGTGATCAGTGAAAGCAAAAGGGGTGTTGGAGATGTTGCAAGGAGTACAGAGCTGGGAGAATACAAGGTCGAGTGTGTTGCCATCAGAGTAGGAGCGTGTGTCCATTGTGTTAGGTCAAAAGATGAGGTTAGGTTAAGAAGTTGAGAGGTAGCTGTGGTGTTAGCAGTAACATAGATAGTTAATAGACATAGTATTTCTCTTCTACAATAAAAAAAAATTGCAACTTGCAAACGTTTATGTCTCATATGAAGTTCCACTTTAATAATCCATTATTTCCACCTGGACCGGATATGACTGGTGGGTAGATAAAGGTCTGTACAGAAATCCTATCAGAGGCACTTAATGTTTGGATAATCAGACAGCTGTGTGTGCCATGGCTGTCTGAATACAATAGCTGGCAGTGGAGATTCTTACATAAACATTGTTTAGTGTAGATGGGAAAATTTATAGATTTTCTGTTGTTCAGCCAGGGTCTGAATGAGAAACAAAATCTTACTTTCTATGGCTAGCTTTATTCACCATGCATGCGCCTAAGAACATTACAGTGAATGTGCATGTATACACCCAGCTCCTTCACACACCAAGATGTGTGCACCGAAATCACACAAAGTAAGCATTGTGTTGCTTCAAGCAAGCTTCCAATCTTAGTAAATCAGGCCTGTTGACTGTTGCGTGTTCAAAGCATTAGATAAAGGCTAAATGGGTCTTAATGTGGATACTAGTGGCAGATCTCTCTTGTTTCAATAGTAGTTAGTGGTCTGTCTGATCCCATCTCCAATATTTTCCCAAGTCATACTATTTTTGCACCATGTTCGCAATAAAAATAATACAATAGAAAAATCCTCGCAATGCACCCCACCTTAAAGTACTGTTTCAGTTTTAGAAATATTGCTTGAATCACTCATCACTTGTATTTTTTACTTCTAAGTCTCCAATGGTGAGATTTCTCTGCAGAAGTTTGTGTTTTTCCCTTCCACAAGATCCCAGTGAATATGTCACTCTATCTATCTCTCTTTTTGGGGTTCAGCACCAACATTGCCAAATACATCACTTAGGTTTGTGAACGCATTATCTTATCTGTGATTTGATCTCTTCCAGATTTTAAATTCCAGGAGATTTGCAGCTGCGGTCGAACACTTCAGAATTTAAGTTTGTCATCTCATAAAAGTGCTATGACACACATGGAGGAAGATGTCTCAATGAGGGAGATCTACAGGCAGATGTAAGAACTTTTTTTTTTTTTCATATGTACCTTCTTTGGTTTTGTAGCTCTTATCAGAGGATAGAGTCTTAGGAACAATTCTGGATGCTAAGTAAAAATCTGTGTTAAATTTACATAGCAGTGCAGTATTTCCAGTAGACGATATTGAATTCCATTTATAGTCATTGGGTGCTTCTATTGCAATAGTGTTTATTTTTGCATATGTACTACAGTTTGTGATAGCTGTACCAATTTCAATTTAGAGGATATTTGTATTTTGGAGGCTGAATGTAGATTTAGGGAGGTATTGGCAAGGGAGTTTGAGATATAAATATTAGTACACCTGTGCGTGTTGGCTTTCATAAGGATGCGAGTACAGCTCCTACCTAAGTCTCGTGACACCCATGAAATTCTGTGACAGGGTAAGACAGAAAATTGTAAATGTTAAAGAATTTTATTAAGAAGTGATTAAGGGTTGACAACTTGCTGACCGAAGAATAAGAATAAAAAAATAAATATATTAATAATAATAAATTGTGTTAGGTCAAAAGATGAGGTTAGGTTAAGAAGTTGAGAGGTAGCTGTGGTGTTAGCAGTAACATAGATAGTTAATAGACATAGTATTTCTCTTCTACAATAAAAAAAAATTGCAACTTGCAAACGTTTATGTCTCATATGAAGTTCCACTTTAATAATCCATTATTTCCACCTGGACCGGATATGACTGGTGGGTAGATAAAGGTCTGTACAGAAATCCTATCAGAGGCACTTAATGTTTGGATAATCAGACAGCTGTGTGTGCCATGGCTGTCTGAATACAATAGCTGGCAGTGGAGATTCTTACATAAACATTGTTTAGTGTAGATGGGAAAATTTATAGATTTTCTGTTGTTCAGCCAGGGTCTGAATGAGAAACAAAATCTTACTTTCTATGGCTAGCTTTATTCACCATGCATGCGCCTAAGAACATTACAGTGAATGTGCATGTATACACCCAGCTCCTTCACACACCAAGATGTGTGCACCGAAATCACACAAAGTAAGCATTGTGTTGCTTCAAGCAAGCTTCCAATCTTAGTAAATCAGGCCTGTTGACTGTTGCGTGTTCAAAGCATTAGATAAAGGCTAAATGGGTCTTAATGTGGATACTAGTGGCAGATCTCTCTTGTTTCAATAGTAGTTAGTGGTCTGTCTGATCCCATCTCCAATATTTTCCCAAGTCATACTATTTTTGCACCATGTTCGCAATAAAAATAATACAATAGAAAAATCCTCGCAATGCACCCCACCTTAAAGTACTGTTTCAGTTTTAGAAATATTGCTTGAATCACTCATCACTTGTATTTTTTACTTCTAAGTCTCCAATGGTGAGATTTCTCTGCAGAAGTTTGTGTTTTTCCCTTCCACAAGATCCCAGTGAATATGTCACTCTATCTATCTCTCTTTTTGGGGTTCAGCACCAACATTGCCAAATACATCACTTAGGTTTGTGAACGCATTATCTTATCTGTGATTTGATCTCTTCCAGATTTTAAATTCCAGGAGATTTGCAGCTGCGGTCGAACACTTCAGAATTTAAGTTTGTCATCTCATAAAAGTGCTATGACACACATGGAGGAAGATGTCTCAATGAGGGAGATCTACAGGCAGATGTAAGAACTTTTTTTTTTTTTCATATGTACCTTCTTTGGTTTTGTAGCTCTTATCAGAGGATAGAGTCTTAGGAACAATTCTGGATGCTAAGTAAAAATCTGTGTTAAATTTACATAGCAGTGCAGTATTTCCAGTAGACGATATTGAATTCCATTTATAGTCATTGGGTGCTTCTATTGCAATAGTGTTTATTTTTGCATATGTACTACAGTTTGTGATAGCTGTACCAATTTCAATTTAGAGGATATTTGTATTTTGGAGGCTGAATGTAGATTTAGGGAGGTATTGGCAAGGGAGTTTGAGATATAAATATTAGTACACCTGTGCGTGTTGGCTTTCATAAGGATGCGAGTACAGCTCCTACCTAAGTCTCGTGACACCCATGAAATTCTGTGACAGGGTAAGACAGAAAATTGTAAATGTTAAAGAATTTTATTAAGAAGTGATTAAGGGTTGACAACTTGCTGACCGAAGAATAAGAATAAAAAAATAAATATATTAATAATAATAAAATGATTATTATCAAATGATTCAATGTGAAATCACGGTATTGGCATTTCACATCAGTGAAACATATATCAGTAATTCTGATATAGCAGGTCACGTTTTCTATGTGACTATCATATGAGTTTTGAACTTCTCCTTTTGTGAGCTCACAAATCTGCTCTGGTGCCCTGTATAAGTACACAGTAGTGGATTCCTTCTCAAGCTTATGAAGTAGCAACAAGTGTCCTGTACCTTTAAGATACTCCACTCTGAGACCACATTCACACTGAGCGATTTGTAGTGTGATTTCAGCTCACAAATCGCTCATTGTAGCTCGTCCAATGCATTTCGATGGAGCTGTTAACATCTCACAGCTCAATGTCACCTGTAGCTCAAGCTTGTCACTCGAACATGACCTATTTTTCCAGCAGATTATGTGCAGTTTTGCCCGAATAGGCTTTGATAGACTACCAAAAGAAAGGGCTAGATAGTGCGACAAAATGTGCACTGTAACTCCAATGTAGCGCAATGTCGCTCAGCTCAAATCAGCACTGAAAAAGTGCTTTTTTTTTTAGGTAGCTCAGTGTGAATGGGGTCTGAAGAAAGTCTCTTCCCTGTTACCTTGATTTATCCAGTGCCATTTTAAAAAAATGTATTTTATTTTCTATCCGATTAACCGATTAATCGAACTTAATAATCGGCTAACTAATCGATTTTGAAAATAATCGTTAGCTGCAGCTCTACAGCAGACCCTACTATAAAACAGTTTATCATCTGTGTCTATCTGACGTTCTTTCCTTAATCATACAGTAAAGTCTATCACCCTAGCTCCCGGTGAAATTAACAAATATTTGAAGACATGGCAGTCCTGTGTGGCAGTTAATGTGATGTAACTTCAGGGATTCTGAGGAAAAAGTCACTAGTGTTGCACAAATATTTCTGTGGAGATCATGTGACACTTACAATGCCGTAGTCAGCTCTCCTTAGTCCTATTAAGCAGCCAGTAGAAACAGGTGGAATCAGTTCCAGCTTCTCTGAGCTGTCCTCTAGACCAGGGCTCAAAATTTCAACTCGCCCCCTCGCAATTGGCGAGTGAAAATTGCGGGGGGGGGGGGCGAGTGGAATGACAGCGAGGGGGTGCGCCTCCGGTGGGATGTCACATCTTTTGGCCATTATTAATCTGAGTTGCCCCATTCAGTATGCCTGTCGCTTGCGGCCATATTGAGTGGGGCACTCATATTAATAACGTGCTGGATTAGTCTGACCCAGGGGTGGACTAGGCCCTGGGGGCAGGGTGGCAATTGCCCCCCGGGCCTCTCTGATACCTTTGCAAACGCCGACCCCAAGCACTTCATCTCTTGCCTCTCGGCCGCTGCAGCAGCAGAGCAACCAAGAGGGGAGAGATTAAATGCTTACAGCGGCAGTTTGGGGTGTTTGCAAAGGTATCAAGGAGGCTTGGGGGGCAATTGCCACCCTGCCCCTGGGTCAGACTAATCCAGCACGTTTTTAATCTTAGTGCCCCACTCATCATTAATGAATGTTAAAAGCTGATTCTCAGCGATTAACAGCCCTCTAAAGCAGCAAATAACTCGTCACGTACAGTGTACGTGACAAGTCATTTGGTCCCTTTGTGGCTGGACGTACAGTGTACGTCTCCCGTCACGAAGGGGTTAAAACTGCGTTGTCGGGAGAAGAGAACAAGGAGCTGAACTGTCATCGTCTATGCCCGCTTCGACTGGACTCCTTGGCGGCCACAAGAGTTTCCTCCGCCCACCTCAGCTGCCATTGGTGGGAGAGGAAGACTGCCGAACTGCAGTTGGCCGGCTTCTGCTGCGCGGGAGAGAGAGAACCATCACCAGAAGAAGAAGAGGTCAAAGCAACTGTAAGTCCCTGTACTTTCTTTGTGACCTCTGCACTGCGTTACATACTGACCGCTGACCTCTGTACTGTGCGTCACACCCTGACCTCTGCACTGTGCGTCACATTGCTGACCTCTGCACTGCGGGTCACATTGCTGACCTCTGCACTGCGGGTCACATTGCTGACCTCTGCACTGCACATCACATTGCTGATCTCTTCACTGCGCGTCACATTGCTGACCGGTGCACTGTGCGTCACACAGCTGGCCTCTGTATTCTGCATTGCACCACTGAATTCTGTACTGTGCGTTGTTACTGCTCTTTGTGCTCTGCGTCACACCGCTGATCTGGCGGAGTTAAGGGCGGGGCAGGGTAGGGGTTAGGTGGGGCAACTGGTGGCGAGTAACTTTTAAGGTCTGGCTAGTAGCTTAGGACTTGAAATGTTGAGCCCTGCTCGAGACACTATAGAAGTAGAAATCCTATTAGAAGAATCCACCAGGATATTTCTATACATTCCCTCTTCCAGATGGCTCTCTTGCAGACTGCCTTCTTTCCAGACTGTGCTGCAGAACATTCCTCCTTATGATGTCACAGATGTCTGTAGACTGGCATTGTGTCTCCCTTTACAGTACATGGGTGTGGCTGATGCAACCAGAGCACTTCACTGTTCCAGTCACATCTCTCACTCCCTACAGTGCTTGGAAGAGTAGAGTTATGTGTAAGAGCCAGAATGCTGCAAAGTAAGATTTTAATGCAGTACTTTGTAGCCACCTTCCACACAAAACATGCATCCTTATAATGATAATTTATAGACCCAATGCAGTATGTAAATGATCATTTGTTCCTGGATTTTGGCTTTACAAAGGCTACATAGTTTGTATGTTTGAGATATAAGAAAGATGTGAAGAGGCCGGATTAGTGAGAGGTGGAGGACTAGGGAATAAGGATATAGGATGAAGAAGAAAATGAAACAGGAAGCAAAGGGTGGAGGGTTGTAGGGGAAAACTTTCTTCGGTTATAATAATTCTTGATGTAAAAAATATAAACTTATTATAATTAGGGATGAGTTTTGAGTTTGAGGTGATACAGGGTTTGCCGCAAACAGGCCATTTTTGTTTTGTGGGTTCCTTCGTTACAACCCATATCACACCCCTGGTCTGGTACAGATGTTGAATGGAATCCCCAGCCACTTTGTGTACAACAGAACAAATCCACTGGAAGCAGTCATTAAGCAGCAGGTAAAAAAAAATAATATTTCAAATGTAAATATAACTTTTGCTTTAGTATATTGTACAGATGCAACACTTCACTGCCAGTTTCAGGGCATTTCCCAAGCATGTTATTTAAAGGACTTGTGCATCTTTAATGCTGCCCTTTAAGCCTTTGTAAAAGTGTTGCTCCTCACCCAACAGCATTTTTTTTTTACAACAAATTTTGGCAATTCTTTTCCCCTCGACAATCCCTTTCCTATGGAAAAGGAGTGAATTGATTTTCAAGATTTCCATCCCATTGACCTCCATGGAGTTCACATTGAGGTTCACAATCGAATTTGAACCACTGCCACATCACTAATTTTAATTATTTTCTCCAGTTTTAGAGAAATTAGTATATTAGACTTTGTTACATTTTAAAAAAAGCAAATGGAAATTAAATTGGACTATAAGACTAGATGAAAATGTTGCAGTAGAGGACTATACTGGGGAGCCTTTGTACTGGGGAGCAAATTCAACCAAGTTACCATTTATGGTAGGGACAGATTTCCGTGTACTATAAAAAAAAGTGCAATACACAAAATGTTGCTGCATTGAGTGGTGTACATAGAAAAAGATGAAGGATATGGCTTATCGATACACCACTTTCAAATTTTCTAGTATCAGCTTTCTTTGCAGTGCTTGACATTTAGTCACATGACATGTCAGAGCCACAAATGGAGTCTGTGCTGCAAGAATTCCTCTGCCAGAAGCTGTGAAAACAGGTTTGGACAGGGTGCAGATGACCATATAATGCCAACCATGAGTCACTGCATGCAGGTCACACTGATCAATGTCTGAATCTTAAGTACCTCCAGACTGTACCGGCCTGGTGGGGGGATGGGGTGGCAAATGCTCGTGTGTCCCCCAAGCCCAGTTCTCCTTCGGAACCTCATAGATACCATAGCCTAAAGTCAACATTTTGCATAATGGAGCAAAATTGTAATGACTGATCCATGAAAGTCAGAATTATGAATGGGTAGGCAAAGGAATGTCATCAAATATTACCTGTTTTTCTTTCCTCTTCTTGTCAATCAAAAGGATTCGTCACAAATCTCTTATTTTTTTGTTGGGTGTGACCCAGGTTTTTACAGCTAATATCCTGATTTCATTCCTGCAGGAAGCGAGAGAGGAACCTGCTGCTGGATGTCATGGTGATTATGTATGAGAGAAGATGGTTTGTGGATGAAGCCATGCCACATGTCAGAAGAGCCCTTAGGAAATGTGGAGCCCTGGCATCTAAACCAGATTAGTAGACAGCATGTGTTATTTAGCTAGACAACTACACTAATGTATAATGAGAGAGGTACAACAGCTCCATGCTGCATTTCTGACACCAAGTTTAGAGTCCAGATGTATACTTGTTGAGCAAATTAAATGGCCATTGTTTTGCATGCTCCAGAAACTGTGACACGTTTGATGCATCTCATTGCCATCCTGCAACACCTGGAAATGTTGTGTTCCCACCAACCTTTGCATGTTCAAGCCCTTCCTGTTCTGAATTTTCCTTAATATATAATAAATACCAAAGTTCTGCAAAGAAAAAGAGGGCCTCTTATAACATCCAAAGCAGGTGTGCAGATCCAGGAATCCAAGAAACATATGTCACTATTAAAGTCCCACAAAGGTAAAAGAAATCCTTCACATCGACCAAATCTAAAATATTAGTTTCTGGTGGACCTTTACCATATTACCATTATTGGTCAGCATGGTTCCAGTGCATACTGTGTCATGGTTAAAGATGTTTATCTTCACACTTCTGATTGTACTGAACTATCTCTTGTATTGCTGATTTCTGATAGTTGCCCATAGCCTCCAGTTATGGCTGGCAGAGACCAATAATGCAGACATTCTACAAAGTGTAATGGTCATGTGCATTACCTGTTTGAAAATGTGCCAGCTTATGTTAAACATTTCTGCTATTGCCCAAAGGGGGCTCAAAAACAATCAATCATTCTATAATCAGCTGGTTAGCACTTTCCCATCAGTGACAATAAATGGATAGAAAGTGTGAATTTCCTCTCATTTGTCCTGTTTCCTCCAACAAATAAAAATAAATTATAACCTACAGGTAACAGTGCCTAGACAGCTGCGCTTTTGATTCACACTGCAGGTCACTATTGTATTAATAAGCCAATGACAATGTTTACCGTAACCAGCACCTCATTTTGGTTTGATGCTAGATTAGATTTGATTCCTAGTAAATCTTGGAATAGGAATTTCTAATGCACGGTACCTGCTTATTTAATTATGTTAGATAGTATTGTATGATACTGCCTTATCTAGTTTTATTAGTGTACAATATGTGAAATAGAGCTGCTATATTGGTTAATCAGCCAGCCAATGCTAATGCATGTAAATAGTGCAAGAATACTTGAATAGTAACATGTGCATGTTAATTGACTCCCTTTCTTAAATGTGTAACTTCTTCCACGCACCTTGCATAATAAATATTTTATATACATGTATAGAAGCTAATGGTTGACCCATCTTTTACTAAGAAAGAAAGTAAAAATTAATTTTGGTGTGTTAAAATTATTGATATATACCAGAAATATTGTAAGGTGGTAGACATTTTGACAGGACTGTGCTTATGTCAGTTCCTTAAAAAAACAAATTAAAATTTAGATTGTGGATACCTAATTTGGAATGGCATTTCTTCTCCCCCCAGTGTAATATATTGCAGATTGTTGTTGCATGTACTTAGAGCATAAACTGATTCCACACATCAGTAGAAAAACAATGCTTTTGTACTAGATTGTCTATATTATCCTCATTAATACAGTAGAACCTGAGAACAAAGACACAATTAAAAGAGCAAAAGCTATCCTTTTTCCTTCATCTTAACAGAAGGCTCCCTGAGTACAGTTTACACCACTGTGCCCCATTTTGGTTGGATTACCAATTAAAGTCAAACTCTGAGGTAAGAAATTTACATAGTATTTGAGGTTGAATAAAGATACAGGTCCATCAAGTTCAACCTTTGTGTGTAAACGGCCTAAAAATGACTTTGTTAGAAAAGAAGGTATAAGGAGGCTTCCTACAGAAAGGACTCATAGTTAGGTCTCGTTCACACCTAGGCGTATTGCATATGCGCGTCTGTCGCACGTTTTTTTTACCGCGATTCGCGGTAAAAAAAGTCGCGCGACCGTCGCGCGTTTCTGAAGCCTACTTGGCTGCATCCCAATGGAAACGCGCAACAAAACGGCCCAAAGTAGTACATGTACCTTTTCAGGCGTGGGCCGTTTTGTAGCGCGTTAGGGACGGGCGGAAATACGCTAAGGGGGGAACGAGACCATTGAATACAATGGGATTTATATTTTTCAGCGTTTTGTAGAGCGTTTGTCGAGCGTAGAACGCGCTACAAAACGTTCAGGTGTGAACGAGGGCTTAAAGTAGAAATAAAGTCTCTTTGTTTGCATATATCTACTGCTAGCAAGTAGTAGATATATGCAAAAACATTTAAAAAAATAAAAAAGTTACCGAAAAGGTAAAAACTTACCTCCGTCTCCCCCCGCTCGCTCCCGGCTGTAGATCTGAAGCTTCTCGAGCAGCCGGGCAGAAGAATGAGAGCGGGCGCATGCGCAGTAGAGATCATTGGCGGGAAGAAGAGGAGAGACACAGTGGAGGTGAATGCACGCAGCCGTCAGCGTGCACGACAGACAGACATCGTGGGACACGAGGAGTCTGCGCTGGATCAGAGACCAGCACCAGTGCTGGAGGAATTGCTGAATACAAGTGGAAGGAGGAAGATGATCGTATCAAGAGTCCTCATTTAAGGTAATTCTTTGCAGCAGGAATGGAGGGGGGGGATTTGTGATTTTAATGTCACTTTAAGTGGCATACCTGGAAGAACCAATTTCCATGAGAAACAGAGTCTATAATGTTCTCAACTTGGATAGAAAGGAAGTTTCATGAATTGTTTCAGGACCACTATATGAAGACAGGGTGAATAGGAGGTTTCATCTCCTTTGCTGAGCTCAAGGATTATGAGATTAGAAGCTTTACAGCCACCTGAGATACTATAATTGTTGATATGACTAAGACATGCATTTTTTGCATGGCATGTTGGGTATCGTTTTACTCGTTGTAACCTCATCTTTTATATTTCATTTAAAAAATGGGTAATTTGTTGTGTTTTGGGGCATTTAATTAAATTTGTCACTAAATTTTGGGGTTTAATAAGGAGTTGCGCTAATATTGCGCAACATAAAAATTTTCAACTACCACCATTTTATTCTATAGGGTCTTGGCATTCAGAAAATATATAATGTTGGGGGGTTTTACGTCATTTTCAGGCCTAAAATGTGGAATATAACATGGGTGCAAAAATTGAAAAAAGGGCCTCAGTCATGAAGGGGTTAATGAATTGAACCTAAGCATCAAGGATGTGGTTAGGATGGAGCCCAGTAGCAGAGATATTTGTATAGCCACTAGACAGGACCGATGGTAAGTATAATCTTCTAACCCTGCCAAACAGACCTTACCGCATGGCAATCGACTAGATGTTGTCGGAGATGTATTGAAAAAAATAGGATGAAACTCACTAAAGTATTACATTGTTTTTTATTTTATGAACAATGTTACTCTATAAATGTAATAAATTATAAAACAACAAATCTATTGCTGCAAATCTTCCTTCAAGTGTGCAGGAATTTAGTTTTAGTTTTGGATATTGCGTGGAAAGGTTAAACTCCCGTTTTTTAATTGCTGTCCATATCCCTACTGGGGATGTTTAGGCCTCATGAACATGGCATTCAAAGCCGTGGCTGGCGATTCCTGTGGCAAGAACATGAGGATACTTGTGCCCGGAACAGCAGGTACAGTATGTCCTCACAAATGCGGCCACTTTGCCCATTTAAATGAATGACAGGGTGACAGCGACTGCATCTCTCCATGGCCATCTGCATGTAATCATACATGGCACAATTACTTGCAGACCAGGAGAGATGCTTGTCCCAGGACGCAAGCTCTCAGCATCTACATCTGTGCAGACACACCTGGGATTCCTGCAGGCATTGGAGCGCAGTAACAGAGATCAGCACAGTTTGTTCTGGACCAGACAAAAAAAACACTGCTTGTCTCATTTTCTCTTGTCTGGAATGCACTAGAAAGCATAGAAACACATCAGAAATGCATACAAATGCACTGGAATGCACATGAAAGGCCATTTTAAACTAAAAAACAGGCTCCGGAACGCGGCAAAATCGTGGTAAAAACGTGCCAAAACGCAATGCACCGTGTTTCAGATCTGGTCCAGAAAATGGTGTGAACCTGGCCTAAAATGGGCTTTCAGGTGCGGTCCAGTGCATTTGCATGCATTTTTGCTCCGGTGCATTCCAGACCAGAGAAAATGAGACAAGCAGTATTTGTTTTGGTCTGGACCGGAACAAACTGTGCTGGTGTGAACAAAGCCCACAAATATCATTGGGATGCTTTTTTGGTCCAAGAACAAACTGTTCTGGTCTGAACATGATCCGGATATAGTGTAAACAAGCCCTAAAGCAAACCTGTGCTTCCGCCATCCCCAGCAGCACATACATATCTTTCCTTTGCTCGATTCAATCACTGGAAGCAAAGAGAGTACTTTTGGGTATGGAAGAGCAACCGAATTATTCCATGTGATAGTGCTGGACCAATCACCAAGGACTAGCGTTGTCACATGGTTAAACGCCATAGCGCTATGGTGTGAGAGGCATAAGATAACACAACAGGGTGACTAATACCCTTTACGCCCACTCTGCAAGATATAGAATAGCATGATTGTATACTCATCAAGATTCCTGACAATGGTAACCAACCATGAGGTAGTTGTAGTTGTTATTGAAATGTTCTGTTTCAAAAGACCTTTAAAAAATGATTAATAATAAAAATGTGGTAATCACTCTTACATGAACCAACATTTATAAGGTGAGCTCCATGCCTTCATTTCCTGAGTACACACAAAGAACAAAACAGAGTCAGACAATTCTTCAGGGTATTCCTTGCACTAAGGTAGGAACTGGTGCAATGTTTTGCCAACACTATGTACAGTAATTGTTGCCTTCTTTACATCTTTCCATTGCTGCACTGTTCTTAAAAGTGACTTTGTTGACTCTAGGGGTATACAGTATGTGTACTCCTCTTCTGAGTGCTGTGTATTATGACTCGGAATGAGCTTGGGCTTTGGCTGAATCCAAGCTCATCTGAACCTGGAAGGAAGCTCTAAGTGTCTGCCCAATCAGCTCTGGCTGGGGTATTCCCCGCTCCACATAGGCAAATAGGTCAATGTCATTGACCAAGTATGCCCATGTGGCCATATAGAGTCAATGTCATCCTGCCCCTTTGTTCACTTGCAGCTATGGGGCAGCAAATGCCCTGGTCACAGCTGATTGGTCCGGCACTGCCAATTTCCTTCTGTGTTCAGATGAGCTCAGATTTGGTCCGAACCCCTAATTACAAAGATTTTTACTGCAACGTACATGTTGTGTGAGAAATCAAATCCGACTTAGATCATTGGTTAAGCTGCACATGTGTGTTTGAGGTAATCAAGTGAATAGGATGGTATAATATAATTTAAGAGGATAAAGCTATTTGATCACAGGGGGAAAGCTGCTATATGCTTTTGGGAAACAAGCAGTAACCTACAGTATATTATGAGGGATGTAGAAACTTTTCCCAACCTCACAAATAAATGTAGCTTCTGAATATGACTACTGTAACGAAATGTAATGAATGTAAAATGCTGGTTAAGGGTCACTATCAGTGTGATCTTCATCGGTACTATATTCCTGTTTGTCTTCTTCAGATTCATTGGCAGAGTCCTCCTGATCATCACCATCGCCCTGCAAATCTTCTATTTCCAACATGCCTTGTGAGCTTCAGGGGAACAAAAATAAATAGTTCAATATGATTAGCACCAGCACTGTTTCCTATCACTTCACTTCTACTATTTATTTAAACGCTGACTTGTTATGCATTCCTTACAACATACGTAAATGTATTCAGCAAGCAGAACAGTGCAGTGATCAGGAACAGAGCTATCCAGCACTCATGTTGGGGCTCAAATTCTATATGTTCCCCACAACTGTGAAGGTTACTTTTGGGTGCTTCTGTGTTTTCCAAAGCCCCAAAACATATCGGAAAGTTGGCTTCTGACCCAAACGACTCTAGAATGTGTGTGGGCTTGGGCATCAGTCCTAGGGATGTTGGATTATACAGCTGCAACAACTAATCGACTAAATCGATTATAATCGATTATTGAAAAAGTTGTCAACGTTTTCAATCATCGATTAATCGGCCTCTGATTAGTTGGCCCACGCACGCCACACCTCCTCCCCACCTCACGCTCGACACTGCCAGACCACCTGACGTTTGTAGGCAAATTAGCTACAATTGGCTATAATTTTGCGCTGAAGTTGCTAGAGGGCCAGACCATTATAAAGAGGGAAGCAGGTTGTTTACCACAATAGTAGAAGTTATTTTTTTCTGAAGATATGGGTAAACCACGCGATTTAACAGCCTTTGAACGTGGGATGATTGTTGGCGCTCAAGCCATGGAGCGAGTATCAGCAAAACAGCAGAATTAATTAAATGTTCAAGAGCAGCTGTTGTTAAAGTGTTTAAAGACTGGACTGTCAGCCAAAAATCTGGGTCTGAACGTGTGAATTGTGGCCGTCAGCGACTAGTCAATGTTAGGGCAGAACGGAGAGTGGCAAGACTTGTACAAGACAACAGAAGGGCAACAGTGCAGTGTCAGATTCCTAGCATCACCTTTCAACATCTCGTGGAGTCACGAGGCGGCCCAACGAAGTCATCTTGTGGAGTCATCTCATGGCCTAACGAAGTACTGATGGGGTGGTCATAATAATCTGGCCACTCAGTGTATAATTTGCTTTGAGTTTTACCACTCCACTATTACATAACAATCACATGTATGTGATTTCCTTTTTACCAGAAACCTTTGTCAGCTATAATTTGGGGTAAATATCTGGGGACACAAGATGTAGGTAAAAGTTGCATTGGGAAATTTGCAGGAAATATCCTTGTTTTTGTTCAAAATTTCCTCCATTTCTTTGTAATTTGAGTCTAAGAAAAACAAAGTATATACAATACATCCAAATCTGTCACCAAACAAAATCCCCTTTGTCCTAAAATCCTCAAACAATGACGTAGAATACGTAAGGTAGGATACAAAAACTAAAAGGTACAAGGTATGGAACTGAGACAGCTTTGATACTGTTAATTTAATGACCATGAACGAGTGATATGTGACATATAATATTACCCCTCTTCATCATCTGAATTCACTATGTCTTCCTTTGTTGAATTAGGACCTTTGTAAGATCCTGAAGTCTGGAATGTTTGGCCTTTTGTTAACACAAAACCATCAGGCAATCTGGCATCTTTCAGGACACTGGAGTAGTGCTTTTTAACACACAGGCGAGCGTTTTCCTACAAACGGGTCACAGAAGACAAAAGACAAATGTTTCAATAAACCTATTGAAAGGCAACTAAACACAAGGCAGTCACATATTGTAACATACAATTTCCCCAAATAGCGTAAAATCCATGAACCCATAGCACTCGAAAACTGCCGTTCCAAAGAGATAAGGGTGGGTGCTGCGGTAGTCAACGGCTGGCAACCGCGGTGCACATGTCCAGACTCCAGAACACTGTATAGTGTGGCACAGCTATATCCAATTCTGCATACCTGGCTTTATATTATAAACAATTTATAATATAAAGCCAGGTATGCAGAATTGGATATGGCTGTGCCACACTAAACAATACAGTGTTCTGGACATGTGCTCATCTAATTTTCCCCACTAGGGGGATACAAGCCTTAGTTAGCAATGGCATGATAAATATTCATTTCATGTTCTTCATAATATGAAGAAACTGACCTAAAATCATTATTTTGTATTGCTTTAAAAAAATGTGACCTGCCCCTTTAAGACAATGTATCGGTAATTGGTATCGGCGAGTACTTGGGAAAAAGCATCGGTACTCGTACTCGGTCTTAAAAAAGTGGTATCGGTGCATCCCTAGTGGTGAATAACTAGTAGAATATACAGAGACACCGGCACCCTAATAGTGAATCAAATACGTCTCTGTTTATTGACCTATGAGTGGCATAGTGTGATACACTTAATGCAACATTTCATACAGGATCCCCTTCATCAGGCAGAACAAGATAACCGGTGTGACCCCAAAACGTCACATTAAGTGTATCACACTATGCTACTCATACGTCAATAAACAGAGACGTATTTGATTCACTATTGGAGTGCCGGTGTCTCTGTATACTCTACTAGTTATTTCCCCAAATAGGACACAGCAATGAAAACCTAATAAAGGTTCTAACCCTTGCCCACACCGCAATACAAAGGTTTTGGTTATACAGTAAAGTGGATACGGGACATAATATACACGCACAAAGACTAATCCGATCTCTCAGAACTGGTAGGCCCAGTACAAACCTTTCGAACCCTCTCTAGTAAGAGGGGTGTCTGGGAGACTCGGTCTTTCATTGCATCCAACTCTTCCAGGTACTCTTCCATCCTCTGTTTTTCACTTCTCCTGTTGTACAATTTCCAAAAATAGTAAAGGGCCATTTATGTATTATAGAATCAAAAAACAAAACATAGATAATATTCATTGAAATGATTCTTGTTCACTACAGGAGTGATCTCAATCATTGGAATTCTAAAATAATCTAGCCCACAGTTTCACACGAGGAATGGAGTGCTCATATTACAGCCGAGCTGTTGGCAAGTAACAAAGTCTCCTTAGGCACCCAACCACAGAGCCTTCCATGATAGGCTGTCTATTGCTTTATTTTAATAAACAAAGTCCTTATCCAAAAACACAGGAAGCTTATAAATTAGGACCTCTTCTGAAATTGGGAATTCAACTGTTACACAGGTGCAGGCAACGTAACAGCCATATGGCTGCACCACCAATTATGTTACTTGAATCATATACTATGGGGGGAATTTATCAAAACTGGAGCAGACAAAATCTGGAGCAGTTGCCCATGGCAACCAATCACCTTTTCTCTTCAGTCTGTTCAGTTGAGATCAGAAAATGAAAGATAGAAGCTGATTGGTTGCCATGCACAGCTGCTCCAGTTTTGATAAATTCCCCTCAGTATGTTTAGTGCCTTAGTGACTATGGTGACTTGTAGCAAACGGCATTATAGAATCAGCTTATCTTTCCTGTCCCATCACATAAATACAAACACAGAAAACTGACACTCAGGTAACAGAAAAGCTATTAAAGGAGAACTATGGGGTCAGGGCTTTTCCCCATAGTTCTCCTTAGGGTAACGGGAGGACACAAACTAGCATCCTCCCTTTACCCTAAGCTCAGTATCCCGCGAGCTACGGCTCGCGGTATACTGAGACGCCGGAGCGGATCCCGACATCGATGGCGAGATTCGCCCAGCTGCGTGAGTGACAGCTGGCTCTGCCTATCTAGAGGCAGAGCCAGCTGTACCCGCCCCCTCCCCCGTCCGTTCCACCAGTCAGCGCTGGCGGATCGGAGCGGGGGGAATCCAGCCCCTCCCCTGTCACGGCAGAGAGCTGTGACAGGATCGAGAGGCGAGCGAATGCCGCTATATGTTCGCTAACCTCCCGATCTACTGAGCCGACCTGTGACAGTCTCATTGTCACAGGTCGGTTAGAACTATGAGGTGAGTGAAAGCACTCACCTCATAGTTCTCCTTTAAGCACATTGTTAAAGGAAGGTGATTAGCAACTACCAAGTACAGCTCCTGTTGTCCGGTAAAATGTAAGAATCTTGGAGATAGCACTGTCTAAGCGCAGTTATTACCTGAGTTCTTTTAATTTACTATGTAAGTTTTTGGCTTGTTGTGGGTGGATAGATTTAACTTTCCTAGTTATATGCTTCTTCAATAGTTTTTGTCTCTGCTTCTTTCTTGCCTGGATCCTTTTCTCATCGTCTTCTTTTTTTACTTGTTCTTCAAGAAACTTCCTGGTCGGGGAAATAAACTGACTCAAACTTGTTCTAATATCTAAAAGGATCTTGGGATTAGGATCATACTAGGTGCACAGGGGGTCACTATGGGGATAGGCGTCCTGTTCTCTAATCTACTACTATTCTAT
Organism: Nanorana parkeri; assembly: GCF_000935625.1. NCBI lineage: Eukaryota > Metazoa > Chordata > Amphibia > Anura > Dicroglossidae > Nanorana > Nanorana parkeri. The sequence continues at coordinate 2,974,557 of NW_017306279.1, read as the reverse complement.
AAAACGTCAGGATCTGGAGGGGAATATAAACAGTATAGAGCAGGAAGGCACTACATGCATAGTTTGGTTTTACTAAACATGGTGGATGGTTAGGTACTTTTTTAGAAAATTTTTACAAACAATTTCACTAATGTACACATTATTTTAAATAACTGAGTAATAACATGCATTTGAGGGAAAAAATGCTTGCAAGAAAACATTTGAGGTTTGATAGGATCATCTATTCAGAAAAATATGAAGGAAGAACCATATGACCTTGTAGAAAAACAGCCGTATAATACAGGTATTCAGCAATCATGGCTCTCCGCTCTACTTTTTCAAAGAGGGTTGTTCAAGGATTGAAACCCTTGGCTTATTAACATTCATTGAAGAGCTGAAGGCTGTTTGAACTCTGAAAGGCTAAATTTATGAAACCTTGAGAGAAGAAAATGAGCACAAATCTGGAGTTTGCTGCAAACAGCATGTTCTAAATGGACAAATACAGTACATTTGGACTGGATCACTTTATTGATCATTTTTCCCCCTCAAAATTCCATAATCAAGGCCTAAGACATTAATGTGCTACACCAACATGGGTTGTTAGTGAATTTGTGGCATTAGGTATCTCCCCATATCTCCCTTGTCACCTGGTCTATCTCAGCAAGGCTGATTTCAGGTAAGAAATCAAGTTTCACACAGCTCATGGATGCTAAGGAACGATAACCACATTGCATGGGATGTAAAGATTCTTCACTCTTTTAAAACCACTCCTAGACCAGGATTTCTCTCATTCCTTAGCCAATAGACTGAGGACGGTGAATGAGGGAACCTCTCTCCCCCCTTTAGGTATGCTGATTGGGATATAACTAAAAGAAAAGGCTCAGTGTGGAACCTACAAGGACAAAGGTGTCACATTTGGATTTTATTTTGTTTAACATAATAGTATTGAGAGCATTTTTATAGTGCTATTGCTGCTTTTCCAGGTTGCTCATAAACCCTTACAGGACGCCTCCTTTAAAGCAAAGAGCTAGAATCAGCATTGCAGGGAAGCCACATACTCACTGCACTCTTTAACTGTTTTGAAAGTCTAGCAATGGTCATGCAACATGACACGAGAACTTTTGGAATGTGTTGTACCAACTTTTCACTTGCTTTGACCAAGTTAAAAGCTCAAGTATTCTTAACATCAGAAATAGCTTTTTGTTACATTTGCAAATGGTAAAATCCTAAAAGCAAACTTTCAGACAGGAATCAAGCCATTCAAGCATGTGATAATGCCACTTGATATGCCACTTTTACTAAGCAATAGAATACATATAGAATAGAATAAATCAGAGTTTGATGAATCAAAAGCATGAATCAATTATGCAGATATACAGCTTGATCTATAAATAACATCTGCATGTGTATGCATACAAGCTTACAAACAGTCCACATGCCCCAATAACCATATCTGTTTACCTAATAGCTTGTTCTCTTCTTTTGGAAGATTCTGTGGATCTTGGACTTACAACTTGAGCCTCCTCACGTGGAGATACCACCAAGGAATTTTTCTGTGGCTGCCTCCTAGGAGATTTAAAAGGCCAACGTGTCTCCTTTAAACTTTCTTCATCTGCTTCAATGTCCTTGATAATTTTTTCCCTATGAGATGGAATATTATCTGTATGTAGTTGAAAAGGGGCACAGATGGTCACATGCTTGGCATTTTTTTTTTTTTTAAGGCGTTTCTGGTTGTTCTGATGCACAACCTGAAAATTGGGTATCTGGGTATTTATCTTAGGCCGCCTCTCTGGTTCTTCTGTCAGTTCATAACATCTTGCTTTGCAACTTTTTGGGCTATGCCTACAAGCCAGTGTAGGGGTAGGATAAGAGGAGCTGTGCAAGAGTTCCTGGGATCTCATGTGTATCCTAATTCCACGATATAGTTCTTCTTCCTTAAATCTCTCATTAACAGAAGTCCCATATATAGATTTTGGGACTGGTCTTGCTTTGAAGTGCTTAAAATGATTGACTGAATATTCATGATCAACAAGTTGAATCTTGCTGAATTGTTTCTTGCGATCTTCTCTTTCATTGAACTGAAACGGTTTCTGAGATGCCAAAAGAATCTCCTTGCTTCTTTCTTTTACAAATCTGCGCCTCTCTTCATTTCTTTCCATTATCTCGTGGTAGAGGGGAAGGTAGACTGAAGCTGGAACTGGGTTCGCTCTGAACATCTTTTGACATTCCGCCTCTTCTTCCAGTCTTTTCTTCAGCAAATTGTTCTCCAACTCAATCTCTGATTTGGACTTAGCATTTGCATTCAACTCCTTTTTCTTAGACTCCCTAATAGTCATCTCAAAAGGTTCCGGAATGGTAACTCTATGAGACCATTCTTTTGGCTTCCCTTTGTCAGTTTTATGTTTTAACTTTTGCTTATCAAAGGTGGTGTCCTTAATGTAATCCTGTACACTGAATCCATTCCACATTTGAAGGATTTTCTCTGTGGCAGAAGTAGAATCCTGTGTATCACAGCTGTCTTCTCCATCAGACTGCTCCTCAAAAGATGCTTCTGATACCCCAGAGGACACATTCCAATTAAAGTCAGGTTTTAATAAGGAACTATCCAATCCATCAGGCTGATAAGGTCTCTGCTCCCATGCTGGCCTTAAAATGAAATAAAAACATGATAAAGGGCAACTCTAGTCAATAAGTAAAATCACTTTTGTGAACTGTTGATGCTGTCTGTGCTTAAGTCAGATATGCCACGCAATTTACCTTTAATCTAATGTGATCCATTGCACACTTGAGGCTGCAAGATTTTTACATGTGCTTTGGGATCTTTTGAATATGATTCTTTGAAACTTTCCTTTCTTTGTCTGTCTGAGGTGCAGCAGGGAGTTTACACTCAATGGGGCTGTAAATACCTGGCAACATTTTCAAGCAAGTGATCAACTGGTGTTCCCAGAAAACCTGACTGCCACAAATAAAAAGTGGTTTTAAAGTGGTTCTGTCATTGATGGCCTCCTCCTTAAACTACTTGCCTGGCTCTTTTTGACTTAAAGGAGAACTATGGGGTCAGTGTTTTTCCCCATAGTTCTCCTTAGGGTAACGGGAGGACACAAACTAGCATCCTCCCGTTACCCTAAGCTCAGTATACCACGAGGTACAGCTCGCGGTATACTGAGACGCCGCAGCGGATCCCGACATCGACGTTGAGATCCGCCCAGCTGCGTGAGTGACAGCTGGCTCTGCCTATCTAGAGGCAGAGCCAGCTGTACCCGCCCCCTCCCCCGCCCATTCCGCCAGTCAGCGCTGGCAGATCGGAGCGGGGAGAGGGGAATCCAGCCCCTCCCCCTGTCACGGCAGAGAGCCGTGACAGGATCGAGAGGTGAGCGAACCCGGTATGTGTTCGCTCACCTCCCGATCTACTGAGCCGACCTGTGACAGTCTCATTGTCACAGGTCGGCTAGAACTATGAGGTGAGTG
>NW_017306279.1:2960860-2970332 GCF_000935625.1 Nanorana parkeri | reverse complement strand
TCACGGCAGAGAGCCGTGACAGGATCGAGAGGTGAGCGAACCCGGTATGTGTTCGCTCACCTCCCGATCTACTGAGCCGACCTGTGACAGTCTCATTGTCACAGGTCGGCTAGAACTATGAGGTGAGTGGAAATCACTCATCTCATAGTTCTCCTTTAAGTACTTTTGAATCACAGACCCAGAACAAGCATGCTTTAAAGTCTATATCTGCACAAAAGAAAAACCCTCCCCATACAGTGGGGATACCCCCACACTGCAACGGTTAACTGCTTGTTTATGTCTAGGGGAGTCTTTAAAGCAGAATTACTTACCTGATCCCCACTCCCCCTGCAGTCGGTGCTCACCCCTCTTTCTTCCACTCTCTGGCTTATGGACTGTCCCTCAGCATCATCACATGTAATGCAGGTCTGCGTGCCCTGCATTAGATGAGATGACTTCAGTGGGGATCTGACCACCAGAGTGGAGGGTGGAAGAGGCTGCGAGTGCTAGTCTTGGAGCCAGTCACAGCGGGGATAAGGTAAGTAAAACTGCTTTATTCCAGCCCCCTAGGCATAAAGAGTTAACCCTTTGGAGTCCGGGGGTAATCCCAATTTGAGGGGAGGTTTTTTGTTTGCCCAGATATAGGCTTTAAATGACTGTCACAAAAGTGTCAACGCTCCTTATTTCTATACTTGTTCCAGGTCAGTGACGCAGACAGCATTGAAGCCAAAGCATTAACATGACAGCCAGGAAGCGAGCATTGACAAACGAGAGCTCAGTAACAGCAGCTTCCATAATCTTCTCATGACAGCAGAGCATCAGGAACACTGGGGGGTGCATGCTGTGTTTCCTATAAAGTTCCAGAGTTACAGTAATGAATAAACAAATATTAAAATACATTTTATTAGATACATATCACAAACATAGAAATGCCATGCAAGCAGTCAATGAAAATTGTGTTTAGAAATTGTAACTGGAAATATTTTATGATTCCCAGGAATGTACTAATAAACTTCCATCAACCTTTGTATTGCTGAAGTGGCTGCAGTAGCTGCTGCAAGAAAGGACAGAATGGTGGTGAATGTAAGAAACCATATTCATTGTTCTGTCAGCAGATGTGGTGGTATCATAAGTGTTGGGTAGGACAGGTGTTTGGACAGACCACAAAACATTGAGTAGTGCTGAGATAAAGGCTAAACTCTGAGAAATAGTTCTCAGAGAACAGGAGCTTCAGTATTCAAGGCAAGGCTGCTATACTGCATGGGAAGACCAATGCAGCAAAGGAATGGGTGCAGAGAAAAAAAAAAAGGACGGCTATTATTAAATTATTATTAAATGCACTATTAAAGGGAAACCATTCCTTGTAACCATACAATAGCTCCTTTAATATACCCTGTTTCCCCCGAAAATAAGACCTACCCTGATAATAAGACCTAGTAGTATTTTTGGGAATTGCTAAAATATAAGACCTACCCCGAAAATAAGACCTAGTTGTGACCTTTCCCAGGACCGGTGGTGGCATAAGGGGAAACTTGAAGAGCCGCGGGGGAGAATCAGCGGTGCCATGAAAGCCAGCGCTAGAGGAGGCGAGGGGGCAGCAGAAGGAGCAGAGCCCCATAAGCCGATGCTTCCTCTATATCGCTGGCTCCTGTCACAGGCGGAGTGATACCAAATGCACTCCGCCTATGAGGAATGATAGTGAAAGTGTGCTTCGCTCATTCTGGCCAGCGATTGGTTACCAAATTGCTCTTGGAAAGGTACTGCACCCCTGATTGCCCTGATCACCCTATTCTTAACTTTGCCATTTTGGATTATTTAATTTGGATTTGCATTTGTTTTGGATTGTTGGACATTAAAAGAAAATAAGACCTACCCCGAAAATAAGACCTAGTGTGTTTTTTTGAGCCCAAAAAAATATAAGACAGTGTCTTATTTTCGGGGAAACACGGTATGCAGGCAAATTAAGCAAACTTACACATATAAAATGTTGCCTTTTTCAGGCTGTTCCCTGGGAGTCCTATTGAACACTCTACAGCAGGGGTGCCCATTAGGTAGATCGTGATCTACCAGTAGCTCTCAAAGCTGATGCTGGTAGATCACAAAGGGTGTGATGGCGGCCCCTTTATTCCATTTTGGTATATTTATTTAGCAGTGCACACATGATTACCTATTAGCCTGAGTCTGCTGAGCCAAGCTCCCTGACACCTTTCTGGTGGATACTGGTGGTTGAAGTGCTATGTATTACATCAAAGAATATTAGTTTACACAGCCTGTTGCAAAATACAGCAAGGTGAGCCAGGAGAGAGAGTGGGGTGAGACAGGCAGGAGAGAGAGGAAAGACAGCCAGTGGAGAGAGAGCAAGGAGAGACAGCCAAGAGAGCAAAGAGAGACAGCCAGGAGAAAAAAAATTAGGAATGACAGACAGAAGAAAGAGAGCGAGGAAAGACAGCCAGGAGAGAGAGGAGAGACAGCCAGGAGGATGAGCAAGGAGAGACAGCCAGGAGAGACAGAGAGCGAGGGGGTTTTCTTTTTATTAGTAGATTTCATGTACCTCGTCATTTGAAAAGTAGATCTTAACACAAAAATTGTGGGCACCCCTGCTCTACAGCTATGCCAGGCCAGATTTCCTGTCTGGTGGCTGGTAATGATTGATGCATTTCTCTTCAACCACAATACCCGGAGTACCACTACACATGCAAGCTGCCAATCTCTTGCAAGGATGAATGATTAGCAAACACATCTAAAGGGTGTTTGGGGACACTTCCATCACACAGCAAAGCTTTCCTCTATTCCTCAATAATTTTGAATAGCTGAACAGTTGCCAGTCATTGCTGCTTCTAGGGACTTATTTCACTATAGAAAATCACTTTTTTTTTTTTGCTACCACCTGCTCAGAATGGTTAAACCAGATAGGAGGAACCACACTGAGGAGATTTTAATTATGAAGAATTTTTCATTGTGCAGATCTCACAAATCCAAAAACTGGACATGTGAGCAACTGCACACAGATATACAGGTGAAACTCGAATAATTAGAATATCATGCAAACGTAATTGCAGTAAGTGCTGCAAAAGGGGCCCAAACCAAGTACTGAGTACATATGCATGCTTGTACTTTTCAGAGGTCCGATATTGTTCTATGTACAATCCTTGTTTTATTGATTGCATGTAATAATCTACTTTTTTGAGGTTGTGGATTTGGGGTTCTTGGGGTTTTCATGAGCTGTAAGCCATAATCATCACAATTATGACAAATCACGGCTTGAACGATCTTGCTTTGCATGTAATGAGTCTATCTCATATATTAGTTTCACCTTTTAAGTTGCATTAGTGAAATAAATGAACTTTGCACGATATTCTAATTATTCGAGTTTCACCTGTAAGTATATGTAATAAAATAAATAACAAACCTACATACCGAAAAGTACTCTTGACAACAGGATCACCTCTGTGGACCCCTTTAAGGTTAAGTTTATGTTTGTACATTCTCTCCAGCTGTTCCATGCTCTGCATGTGAGCATCCTTCAGTCTCTCCACCTTCATGTAATACTCTTTGTCTGAGTGATCAGTTCTTGAAATATCTAGAACCCAATCCTTTGAACTCTTCATCATGAAAGGCTGGTCTCCTTCATCATCAGAACATGAACTAACATCATCCTGGGGAGCAAGATCATTTGTTAGCTGTGATGTAGGTAAGACACTTATAGAACAAGGCATGTTTAAGATCACATCATACTGGTTTAACAACTCTGCAACACCTCCCCCCACCCTGTTCAGTTGTCCTTGGACCAAACGGTGGTAACCCTACGGGCAGTGGAGGCTTTCAATTCTGTACTCTGCACCGTACTGTCCACTGTTAGTGCGAATGTAGAAGCTCCATCTGTCTCAGTTAAGTAAGGAGGGTTGGGAGGTGCACCTTGACATCTTTGCATTGGGTGCCTTGTCTGAGTACGGCTGGTTTAATCATCATATCGTGGTTTATTCCCTATAACGGTAAATTCAGAAAGGGAACTGTTGGGAATTAGCGGTGCTGAAGATGCTGGAAGGAGTAAGAAGGTTGGTTGCTTGGAGACCATTAGTGTGCGCCTAGCCCCAGCATTGTTGTATACAGAGGGGGTTGGCCATTGTTACGCCTGTGTGAACTGAAAGTATGACCATGCTGTTCAAGCACACAGATATGTGCTGTGTAGAGAGTGAGGTAGTGCATGCAGGGGTCCCTGAACTGTGCAGTAGATGCTGCACTAGGGCAGCCCAAAAGCAGCCCCTGCCGGACCGATGACTTACAAGCATACTACCTAATCCCCCTATAGGCGGCCCTGGCTGTGCTGGCTCTACAGCTGCAACAGGTAGCACCTGGGTCCTGGGTCCCAGACGGTGCACCAGCTCCTTCTCTTCACACTGTCCTGGCACTAGCAGCACCACTGACAGGGATCCCCTGTACTACCCTATTGCTGACCCCAGCAAGCTGCGCCCTGTGTTCCCAGGACCCTGGCATCGCAGGACAATTATCGAAACAGTGGGACTGTTCCAGCAAATTTGATGGCAAATTAATGGCATGGCAGCGCACCTCGCGCATGGTACTGTAAGCTAGGATATCTTCCTACAGCCAGTAGATTACAATGTAGCCTGGGGGCAACTCCCGCACTGCAAGGGTTAAGTGCTCGTTTTTGTGTAGGTGTTTAAAAATTTTTTTTAAAAATCATCAGAGCCGGCTTGTTCTTAGACGGGTTCCTGGTATTCTATACACAGTGTATAGACGTGAAGACGCAGAGGAAGATTCCAATGCTGCAACATAGCGGGAGAGAGGGTTCAGTGACTGGAGAAGCCGAGGCTCAGCGGTTCGGGTAAGCATCACTTTTTTTCTAGCACCTAGACAAAAACGAGCACTTAACCCTTGCAGCACAGGGCTAGCCCCACTGCAAGGGTTAAGGACACTTTTGCTTGGAGTCCTTCTTTAAAAACGTCCCAGTACCTTTCCATGTCCCCCTACCCCCAAACACTTACCTATGGTCCGTGACCACCGCTGCCGGCTCCCAGACGATCATGCTGCTTCCCCTAAGTTCTGGGTTGTGGAGGAGGGATCCGGAGACCACTGAGGACAGAGCAGAGTAAAGGTCCCCACACACCTTACGATAATCGTGGGAAATCCCGCGATCATACGATTATCGTAAGGTGTGTGGAAGCCGTGCGACCTCTACTACTGTAAGGTCGCACGACTTTTAACTTACGGACATGTACGAAAACCCGCCGAGCATCGTACGATGTTCGGCGGGTTTGTGGCATGTCCGTACGATAATAGCCATACGGGCCGGTGTGCGCAAGCGCAACCTGCGCGTTCGGCATTGCGATCATCGCAAGTACGATCTGCCTATGCAAGATGGGCAGATCGTACGTTTTTTTAAGTACCTTACAACCATCGCAAGACAAAAGGTCTTGCGATGGTTGTAAGGTGTGTGCCCAGCCTTAGGCTGCTGCCTGTCAAATAACTGTAAGGAGGCGGGAGCATGGGCGTGGCTTGCCAAGCACTGTGTAGTTAATGGACGCGCACAGCTTGGCTCAGTTTTCCGGGCCAGGAGCGCGCACACACGGGTGTCTCCTTTGCAACCTGCTAGGCAAAGGAGACACCTGTAAAGAGGAGGGGAGGGGCCAGGGTATATTACCCACAGAAATTAAATTAAATGGGGCAGTTTTCATTATAATAAGATTAATAAGTAACTGTCGTCGTTTTTACTGAATAAAAAAAAAAAAAGGAGGGTTTAATATCACTTTAACTGTGGCAGCGGGCAGGACTTCAAGGGGCAGGGTTTACATATCAATGAACAGCTGAATTTACACATCAATGACATGTATTTGCATATTAATAAATCATGACTATTTATATGTAAATCACGGCTCATTGGCAGGGTTGGATTTCCATTTTGGTCGCCTGTGGGCACGAATGGAAATCTGTTTAGCCTGAGCCGCCGGCATTACCGCCCGCTTTCACATATGCAGAGAAGGACTCTGGCGTCGTGGAAGGCTGCCCTAAACGCATGTCAGCATCAGACAGGCATTTTACAGCGAAGCCTTACGCAGCACTGCGTTTGTTTAAGCTGGCAGTTCCTGTACGCACTACTGGTCTAGGAGCAGAAGGGTGCATTTTGTGCAGAGTGCACCCTCCTTGCTATTACCGGTGTTTTATATTGACACAACACCGGGAATTAGGCACAGTAGGTACATGCATGGCGCCCCTCCATGGAGGGCACCTGTAGGCACTGCCTTATGGTAAATCCTGCCCTGGACATTGGTATCAATGGTATGCAGAGGCTGAGCAGTGACTGAAGATGGGAGGGACACGGGCGCAGAAGCAGAGACTGCCCTGACAACTATGGTGATTGCACGGAACTGGCTGCCTGTGCAGATATTCGGGAAGTTCTCACCCCTCGTGGCAGGCGCAGTTTGTCCTCCTCCAGCCTCTCGTACAAGGTGAGCGGGGTCCGGGTGTGTGGATGGACCGGGGTCTGCACACATGAAGCAGCCAGCACGGCTTCCTGATGAGTCTTCGCCATGATATCCGCCTATACAAAGCCTGCCGCTGCCCAGCAACCGTGGACGCTACGGTGAGCAGGAGGGGACAGAAGGCTGGGCCAGCGCGGACAGATCAGGCGGCAGCAGGTAAACAATGAGCTGCTGATCCGCCACTAATCCAATCACACCATCTGCTGTGCCCCAACCGCACAACATGAGCAGGATTTACAGCAGCACCTGCAGAATTACAAGTGACAAATGTGTCTGAAAATAGCTCACCAGCATCGGCCACCAGTGGGATAGTAATACCCTTATTATACAGGCGGGGGACGTGACCACCCTCGTACTCTGTGAGCACTATTACATGGCTGCTAACATTTGTAATATTAGTTATAGGATACAGCAGCTCAGCCAGTGATACAGACGCAGGCCTGTGAGAGGTGGCCAGTAATGACAGTGCATGAATAGATCAGATCAATCACAATATAAAGGATGACAATTTATAACCAGGGGTAGGGAATTCAAATTCATGGTGGGACAGTGATTGAATTTAGACCTCTGCTTGATGACAATGTTACTCAGTCCATGTCCCTACTGCAGTGGTGTAACCAGAGTTATGGGCGCCCGGGGCAGACATTTAACGCCATTTTTATTTATTAATTTTTTACATTACTTTTAGGGTCTTCTGGGAAATATTAGGGATCTAAACAGACCCCTGATTTTTCCCTTTTAAAGGAGAACTATGAGATGAGTGATTTCCACTCACCTCATAGTTCTAGCCGACCTGTGACAATGAGACTGTCACAGGTCGGCTCAGTAGATCAGGAGGTGAGCGAACACATACCAGGTTCGCTCACCTCTCGATCCTGTCACGGCTCTCTGCCGTGACAGGGGGAGGGGCTGGATTCCCCTCTCCCCGCTCCGATCTGCCAGCGCTGACTGGCAGAACTGACGGGGGAGGGGGCAGGTACAGCTGGCTCTGCCTCTAGATAGGCAGAGCCAGCTGTCACTCACGCAGCTGGGAGGATCCCATCATCTGCATCGGGATCCGCTCCGACTGCGGCGTCTCAGTATACCGCGAGCTGTAGCTCGCGGTATACTGAGCTTAGGGTAACGGGAGGACTCTAGTTTTCACATATGCAGAGAAGAGTCCTTCTCTGCATATGTGAAATGACAGCATTTGGAGGTGATAGGGTCTCTTTATGGAGACATCAGGAGTTTATTAGACCTCTAATGTCTCTCCTGCCCTCCAATACAATCAAGCATGGGAATGTGCTTGATCACCTGTGTAATCGGCGCTTCAGCCGGCTTCTGACAGGTCTAAAGCAGGAAGCACAGTGCTTCATTGATCACAGATAAAAACTCAAAGGACAGGAGCGCAACTACCAGGAGTGACGTGAACGGAGTGGATCTAGTAGATCTATGCGATGGGGGAAGATGGTGGATCTTGGTGTGTAAGAACTGGGTGTATGCCGTACTGTTAAAGCAAGCCGACTTACAGTTGGAAGCTTCTCTGCGGTCTGTGCGGCGCCCTCATTAGACAGATCCTGGGTCGCCGAGACCCGGTGGTGTCCCTGGTGGTATGAGAGGTTGGTCTGTTGGGGGTGCGTGTCAGTATGGCCGCCCGCGTTCTTGGCTGGCCGGACCGCGTCGGTCAGGAACGGATAAAGAGTGGGAGGAGCTATACCCGGCTGGGGAACGCCGTGCGCCGGGGTGGATCGCAAAGTCTGTGACTGTCGGGTGTCTCCAGTGGCTGGCTACGCGTTTCGAGGGTTAACCTCTTTTTCAAGCCTCAAAACTGCAGTTACGAATAGACAGGGTCCTCTCCCTGTAGTGAGGAGCTTTGCACACCTACTAACATCAGCCATCCCATTGAAGTTTGCCCACAGGATTGCGCTTTATCTTTTTTTGTGTTCTCATTGATCACAGAGCAGATTGAGCCCTGGCTCACACCGAGGTGGCACTGTTTTTGCGTGTTATCAGCATGTTATTTGCATGTTTATGCGCTTTGTGCACATTTGTATGCGCGTTTTAACATGAAGACGCGCATCTTGATTGGCAGCTCATAAATCATTGTGAGCAATGGAAGAACGTGCAAAAACGTGCAACATGCTTCTGTTGCGCGTTTCTGGCCATTTCCAATCAAGCCTCTGGGGAGGAAAAGTGCTTTTAAACTGCCCAAAGAAGCTCCTATATCTCTTCTGGTGTCTTTCTGCTCAGGTGTGAACCAGGGCCATTGAAGATCATGGGATTTCTTGTGTTGGGCAGTTAATTTTCAAACTGCTCAAAAACACCTAGGTGTGAACCAGGGCTTGGAATGGACATTCCTCAGTCTGCTCCCACTCTCCATTCTGACACCATCTGCCATGGAACTGGGCCCCCAGAAAATCACCAGCGGTCCTAGCAACCAATGACTGAAGCAGAGGGATGCTGCACTGGGTTATGACTGGCCATGGATGCACCGGCCTCAAAGGCTGGTGTATCTACCGTCAGCCAGCCATAACCCAGTGCAAGTTGCCGATTGCGGTCTGGACAGAACCGCCACTCGATCTGTGTCCAGACCACAGTCCGCCATTTAGGGACCCCCGATTTATAGTATCCTTCTGGTCTTATCTGGCTTACAAGAAATAAATGGCCATGACTTTAGAAAGGGAAAGTCCAAAAATGAGTGCCTATTCATCTTTCCGATTGACCCCAGAGATAGAAGAGTCCAGGAACGTCTCTGCAGGTCACAAGTCCATATATGATGGTTTCCCAATTTGGCCAAGCAATCATTTCATACCTATATAGTCTCTAGCTGGTCATGCACAGAGCAAATTCCAGATGAACAGGCCAAAATCCGCTCAATGGATGGGTTGTCGGCAGCCTCCCCACCCAACATCCTTTGATCTGAGAATCCAGTGTGGAAGGCGGAACAGTGACTGTAACCAACAATTAGGTATTCTAACTGAAGCACACTCACCGCTATCAGAATCATAGCCACAGGA
>NW_017306279.1:2960616-2960849 GCF_000935625.1 Nanorana parkeri | reverse complement strand
GTGAAAACTCAAGTACCGATGTTTACGTTCGCATGCGTAAGGGCGCAGCTTCCTCAATGTGAAACTTCCGCAATGCTATGAAGACAAAAATGCAACGACTGGGGTTCCCTAGTGCTGCAAATACATGTGTATTATACACTGTGGGCCGATATGCTAGCATTTGCATCTGTGGGAATGAGGCCATAGTGTGAACAAGCCTTAAGGAAATGCAAATCTGCTGAAACAGTGGGAGC
>NW_017306279.1:2958650-2958947 GCF_000935625.1 Nanorana parkeri | reverse complement strand
TTGCAATTTGGCCTCACAAAGTGTAAAAGTTGCTCTAAAAGCATAAATACAAGCAAAACCATTTCCTAAATCTTACCAATGATGAGGGGAAAAAAAAAAAAAAATACACGCACAAATGTTCTCAGTTCATATAACAACTTTATTAAATTAAGTGTCGGCACAGGTGTATAGCCAGCGTTGATGTCCATAGAAAGCCATGACATCCAGACTTAATGAAATGTTCCAAGGAGGATTGCAGGCAAAAAGAAAGTCTATCGTGTGTTAACCTAGGGGAAGAAAAAAAAAAAAAGAGACTAA
>NW_017306279.1:2939931-2958494 GCF_000935625.1 Nanorana parkeri | reverse complement strand
CCCCCCCCACAAAAAAAAAATACATGTTCTAATAAATGTTTCAGAAGAACTGGTGGTCTTAACTGCCCGGTCTTTGATGACATTGTTTGCTGTGAGATCTACCTGCTCTTAATGACCCCATACAAAAGCATTGGAGGACAATAACACCCTTCTAGACCACACAGGCCGGCATATAATAAAAACACACCTTTTTATAGTAGAAATACAGAATGTTGCCTCTTCCTTAAAAATAACTCCTTTACTAAGGAAATTATCACTTTTTAAATTTGTGGAAATCCTCAGCAAAAACGAAAAAGAAACCTCTTGTAAGAGACAAAATGAGGGATGACATTGCTGACCCATGTGCAATATTCTGGCCGCCTTTGGGTTAGATACCGTTGGAGCCACTGACACCAAACAAGCATGCTGTGAGTGGTAGAGAAAAAAAAAAAAAGCAAGCCCAAAACTAATCTGCATCTGTTCCAGGTCCCTCACTCAGAAAGTGAAGCCACATGATCAGCATGAAAGCTGAGCCACTAGCTTGCTCAGAACTAGAGCAGCAATGCCAGGATTCTTTCATAGTACTCCAATTAACTGGCTCTTTCACTATCCAAATATATCCCCATAGCTTGACAATACTAAAGCACACAGGCCATCATTTAAGACAGTGCAGGGCCAAATGACAAATGTTAACTATTATAAGCCTTAAATGATACATTCTAGACCAGGGGTAGCCAAACTCAGGCCCTCCATGTGAGAATCTTGCAATGCCTCATGGGATTTGTAGTTCCATCACAGCTGGAGGGCCAGAGTTTGGCTACCCCTCTTCTAGACATTACATTTATGTCAGTTCAGGGTCAGTGTTGTGTTTTATCGTCATAGTGCTACTTTTATGCAGCAGAAACACAGATGTATGAATTAAGCTGCAAACATATAACAAAGCTGACTCATGCACCGTGTCACTGCTCGTGTTTTGCACTGTCTTCCCATGTGATAGAACTGCTAGCTCCTCACCCTCCAAGCCTCTCACTTCCCATAAGCCTTGTACAGCTGAGGAACAGGTGTAAACCCACCTTCCTGCTGACAGGTGAATGCAGTGACAGCGTGGTCCATGACTCAAGACTGCAACAGTCTGGTAACTGCTGCCATTTAACTATTTAAAATGAAAATCGTATTCTTCTACTAGTTACAGTAGAACTACTGGGAAAGTCCCTGCTATTACACACACTTGTCCAAGAAAGTGCCTCCTGCGTCTCATCCCAGATCATGCACACTGCACTGCGGAGAATAGAATTGCCCAATGACAGTACCTAGCTAGCCAATAAGGACACTCTTACTAGACAGAGGTGGGGGGCACGTTGAGGCCTTCATAGCAAAGTAAAAATAATCTCACACGGGGCACAGGTAATAGGGGACACCTTTCATTTTAGAGTAAGGGAGGATTATAAACCCAGTTTTTTTTTGCCATCTGCGTCCGATTGGGGAGATTCCCCTTTACTTCTTGCTAGCCACAACAGGATGCGAGGAGGAAATCCCTGGTGGTCAGTAGGGTCACAGTACTCGTGTCTCCATTGGAAGGTTTCCCCCATCTATTCCTGTTTTGATGACAACCCAAAATTCAGGATTTTCTTTCACTTTTAGTGATAACGTTCACTAGGACAAACAGACAGTGACTCTCCCTAATTGGGACACAGACAGCAGAAAAACTTACAGGGGGTTCTAATCCCTCTTCACTATCAGTGCTTCAGTTGCACTTTGAAAAACACAAAGCTACTCAAATTCCGGTGCGGGCGATCACACTACGGGCGGGGGTGTCAGCGGTGCCATTGACATGAATGGCACCAACACGCCCCCACTTATCCCAGAACGCTGCCTGGATTGTGTCTATGCAATCCAGTGCGTTCTGGGCTCAAACCTCACCGGAATGCACTGGATATGGTGTGACTGAGCCCTTAAAATACAAAACACACAAAAGATTGGAATACTGACCACATCATCAATCTTCAGGATACTACGAACAGTTTCTGTAGCCAAAGTCAATGAACTGATAGACACCAACAGTGGTTGAACAACCAACTCTTCCAAAATGTTGGAGATTCCTCCCTGTAAACAGAACATCCATTTAACAACATATTCCATCTTGCAGGGTGATAAAAGTAGCAAACAAATAAGAGAAAAATTACCTTGCGCACATTGATGCCAGCCGTTTTCTCACCCTGAGCATGTCTGTTCCTCAGCTCTGTTACAGTGGATATTGGGTTAAGACCGGCATTTTCTGCTAATGTGGATGGAATAACCTCCAAAGCATCTGCAAAGGCTCGAATACAGTAAGCCTCCATGCCACTGAGAGTTCGAGCATATTCATTCAGATGCAAGGATAATTCGATCTCTGGGGCCCCTCCTCCTGCAATCAGAGCTCTATGAAGAAGAAAAAAACACCATGACCATCTGCCACCTTCTCGCTCATAGGGACAAGCACAACTATTGTTTAAGCACCCCTTTCCTTTGCCAAATGTTCCATGAATCAATACCAAATATGAACCATTCATCTTCTGAAAACCTTACTAGTGCTCAATCACTGAAGAACTCTGCTCCAGTCTGTCCTCAGATCCACTCATTCCCCCATTGGGCACCAATATCCTGCCCCTCGTACAATACAGAGAAGGTGAACCCAGGCTGTCAATATCAGCCTGCATGTCAAAGATATTGGTGTGGCACTGTTCTTAATATACGTTCACCCTGGGGAAAGGGGGGGGGTAAAAAGACTGACAGGCGCATCAAACATTGAGTCTTCAGGAAGCACACCGCGGTAGGTACATTAGACCGTATTGCAGAGGTAGGCAACTTCGGCACTAGATGTTGTAGAACCACAAGTTCCATGAGGCATTACAAGACTGACTGCCACAGGCATGAATCCTAAAGACTAGTGTGAATGGTTCAATGTTCTCTAAAAAAATATTTTTTTTAAAAAGCGCTGCAGGTAATATTAGTGGTATATAAGGAACAACATTTTATGATATACTATGGCTTCAAGTAGCTCATCCTCTAAGTAAAAGTGAAAAACAATTTGATGGAACAAAGATACCTCTTCTTAACTAAGCAGCGAATAACACAGAGTGCATCATGAATAGAGCGTTCAGCTTCTTCAATGACCAGTTTGTTGGACCCCCGAACAACAATTGTAACCGTTTTTCCAGGATTGGCACAACCAGTAATCTACAGAAAAAGAAGCAGACAAAAGTAATACAAGAAAACAAAAGTTACACACACACACACACCTCTCTCTCTGGTGAACAAAGGGGATAAATGATTGTAAATTACCTTTACTAGTTTTCCAGACCCATTAAGACTAACTTCTTCAGCCATTTCAGCTGATGCCAACATTTCTGCAGTAAACTGGTCAATGTGTGCAATTGGCTTCGTTCCAACTGTCTGGAGCAATATTTAACAGGAAACAAAATATGAGTGAGTCTTTCCTGGCATATACAAAATCTTCAATTGACATGTAATATTAGGAAATATAATTTACAAATGATAAATCTTAAATTTGAGAATCTGTAAAAACAACAGCAATACAAAAATGACACTAAACCAGTGGGCCTGATCCCTGCAATGATTGCATTTTCCTTATTCTATGTGCCGGGTACCATGCTAACTGTTGTCTCACCTTGCATATGAACTCAATGTCTTCTCTCTCAATTTCCTTAACAACCATAATCTTCATTTTATTCAGGAAGTGTAAGGCAAGATCACTAAGGGCATCCCTGATAACAGCAAACATGAAATCACAATCAAATGGCATTCATTTTAATCCATGGAAATAAGTACATTTACCTGAAACTGAATTAAGCAGAACCACATGCAGAAAGAACAAGGGTGTCATGTGTAAGAACTGTATTAAAAGGGAATACATAGTGGTTTTGTATACATTTTTAAAGTAGGTTTTAATCCGACAAATACAGAATACTCTATATTAACCTTTCATTATAATAAGCTCTGTGCCGGTCATATGCATGCTACTGGTTACTATACAGCAATAACTGAAGTTCATGGATTTGATGTTTGTTGTACCTTAAAATTGACTTTTGTATAAGAAGCACATTGCATCCAGACTTCTTAATTTGCTTCACTAGATTGAGGATGTAGTTTCTCTCCTCACGCAACACTCTGTCCATCTGTGCATAGTCTGACACCACGATTTGATTGTCCATCTGAAATGAAATTTAGGGGGTTACAATTCAAATACGTGTGGAAAGCACGGGGAAAAAAAAAAATCAAAGTCCAGTAAACCTGTACATACATACTTTTGCTGTGTTTGTGTCAGAGAGTAAAAGGGAAGGAATATGGACACGGGCACTCCAGATGCAGTACAAATCCGTCTATTTTGTGACGGACATGCAGCATATCCCACTTAATGCAACATTTTAGGTGTCTCGCAGGATCCCCTTCCTCAGGCAGAGCATCACATTATATGCCTGAGGAAAGGGATCCTGCGAGACCCCGAAACGTTGCATGTTCGTCAATAAATAGATGCATTTGTACTGCATCTGGAGTGCCTGTGTCCATATTCCTACTCTGTGCCATCCGTTGATTACTGCTGCACCCACCTATTCTACATGGAAAAAGCAGTCAGGCATGCGATGGGTTCATGGACTGTTAGAGGGTAAACTTTATTGCGATCACATAGGGAGATGACAACCCCCCCCATGCGATAGCCAATTCACATGACAGGTCCACTTTATGGAGATATTAGGGATCACCAAGACCCGTCACCTAAGGAACCCCAGAGAAACTGATTAAGCAGAGATTCGCTTCACCAGCTTCTGTAGCCGGGAATGACTGCTGAATGCAGACGTGACTTAATATACATCACTTCCTGCATTTGGGGACCGAAGGAGATCAAAGGGAGGTCGGGTACTGATCTCCCTTTAATCTCCTGCGACAGTCACTGTGCCGGCCCTGGCCACAGCCAGTCTCGGGACCGGCGTCAGCGAGACACACGCACACCTGCGCCTAATACAAGTGATCTGGAGTCTGCACAGACGCCAGAACACTTGTATGTAAACAGCCATCGCTGGCCGATTACATTTGACAGTTTCCGCACTTGATTGGGGGCAGGGAGGGACAATTTAAGATGCCCAGCCGCTCCTATAAGGCTCCCGTCCGGCCGTTTAGGAATGGCCAATGGACGGGAGGTGGTTACTCTCACTCACTAGCAATATCTTACTGGCTAACCAGCATAAAGAGTGTCAGGTAGTCGCTTAGCAAAACAGATGCTGGAAATGTGTTCCCATCATCAAGAACACAGATATGATATCAGCCTAAATCTGGGATTCACAAACCCCAGTAGCCAAGTTTCCAAAATAAATAAAATTACAGCCAATGTCAAATTCTGAGCTCTCTAGTTTCCATCTGTCAAAATGGCTCTTGGCTTCTAGACTGGGCAAACTAGCTCCCAATATTCTGATTTGTCGATCACTCAATGCATGCTGCATGATACACTGCAATTAAAACAAAATTGTATATTTAAAAATATTTCTGCATGCTGAATATTCCCCAAATCTCCCACACCAGTTTTATTTCTTATTTTTTTTAGAATTAGTTGTAGCACCCCACAATAAAAAGCACATCACACACTCACATCTGTTTTTGGAGCAGACAAGCAAAACTGGATCAGGCCAATCTTTGCCTTCTCTACACGTGTTATTCCGGTGTTTGACACCTTCTGTGTTAGCACGAGTCCTTCAACCAGTTCACAGTCATCAATGGTTCCTCTAAAAAACAACAATGTATTAATATACAGGACTAGAACCTATTTTATAAGTCTACTAGTATCATGGGGGTATTGCACTAATGCTTTCTAATAAGACTAGTGAAATCTTGACAGGTTTTGATAATAAGGCTTTGGCTGCAATCACACCACTTAGGTCCACAGGGGTGTGTTAAATGCACACATTATGAAGCTACACAACAGACCAAAAACCACACATGCACCATTTTCTCTTTTGCAATGCACCTCAACACATGGTAGTATATTAGGAAGGAGAGTTTGGGTGCCCTTTAGAAACAACAGCACCGCACTATAACAATGCACATTACTGCAGCTTACTGGTCAGGTTTTCATTCAATCTCCTTCCCCCAACTTATATCTGGTTAAAGTGCATCTACAGTCAAAACTTTAAGTTATGGAGAGAGAAGGGAAGAAACATGATGACCATTGTAAGTGAATTGGGAAGTTATGGGAACATCTTTCAGTTTTCACAGGAACAGGAAGTGAGGAGATATTTGGCAATGGGGGACTCACAGGAACAGGAAGTGAGGAGCTATTTGGCAATGGGGGACACCTGGTGACAGGTG
Organism: Nanorana parkeri; assembly: GCF_000935625.1. Classification (NCBI taxonomy): domain Eukaryota; kingdom Metazoa; phylum Chordata; class Amphibia; order Anura; family Dicroglossidae; genus Nanorana; species Nanorana parkeri. The sequence continues at coordinate 2,952,158 of NW_017306279.1, read as the reverse complement.
TCTAAGAGGGTTTCTGGGACAATAAGTGAAGGGATCGCTCTCTAACTTGATCCAAAAACAATTCACTCTACTACCGTATATCCAAAACACACACAAAAAAAATTGTTTTGACCGGGGGAAAAACTTGGAATATTCATGCAATTAATGAAATTGCTAGTTATAAACATTCCTTTTTTTTATTTTCTTGAGCTTAGCCAATACATGTTTTACAAAATGCCAAGTATAGTGGATTCAGAACCTGGCTGTCCAGACATGCTTTGCAACTAAAAGTTGTACTGCATTGTAATTGAATAGTCGTTTTTATGGCTTCACATTTAAAGAAACACCAAGCATTTTTCTTTTATCTGCCCCAATAATTTACTCCATAAAGCTTCTGTACACTAATCTAAACAAGCATCTTATTTACCAAAGCAGTGCAGAGAGATTATGCAACATGCAAACCTAGTGGTCTGCTATGCTATGAAAGCTTGTAGTATTTTATTCAGGCAATGTATACCAGTGTCTGGACACTATGTGAAACTTCCAGGATCCACACAGAAATCTTCTATACACAAAAGTCAGTAAAAGGCTTTAAATCATAAAGAACTAGGATGGTCTACCCCTCGGGGTACTACTCTACAACATATTATATTATTTATATATCAATTGAGAATCATTTAGTTCTATACTGATTAGGGATGCACCGATATATATCGGCCGAAAATGGCACTTTTGGCATAATGCCAAAAGTGCAGTTTTTCCTGCCGATACATCGGCGCATCCCTGATTTCTTTCCTCAACCGTTGGGCGCTGCTCTATGTCCCAGCAGGGAGAAGAGAAAGTGACAACCGGCCGAGCGCTGCGAGCGGCCGGCATTTCCTCCCACACCGCTCTGCCGCCTATCACAGTCCGGCAGAGCGGTGTGTGGGCGGAGACAGCGCTGTCACAGGAGGCTGAGCTCTCCTCTACACCGCTCGATCAGCCTCCTGTGACAGCTGTCAGAGAGAAGAGCAAGGTACACACACTCAGCGATCGCTGAGTGTTTGTACATAATTGAGGATATGGTATGTTAACTATATCCTCAATTATGAATGAATGGGAGTGATCTACATCACCCCCATTCATTCATAATTGTAGTTATAGTAAATCATACCATGTCCTCATGTTATCAATGAACAGGAACACTCATGGAGTATTCCTGTTCATTGAGAACAGGGGACACAGAAAAAGAGAGATTGTGGACTGTGTTCTCAATCTCTTTTTCTATTTTAAAAGGGCAATATCAGGGGTCTGTTTAGACACCTAATATTTCCCCAAAGCCCCTAAAAGTAAATAAAAATATTTAATAAAAAATGAAATCTAAAAAAAATGAAAACGTTTATCAAAAATAAATTTAAAAAAAAAAAAAAAAAACATTTTCGGTCTGACATTTTTTTTAAATTTCGGTTCGGTTTTAAAATGTCCATTTCGGTGCACCTCTAATACTGATGCAAAGTATACCACAATTAATTCACCTCATAATCTTTGGATCACAGGGCTGTGGGGTCTGTGTGTCTTTAAAAGGAGAACTATGAGGTGATTTTTTTTCACTCATCCTCATAGTTAGAGCCGACGTGTGACAATGAAACTGACACGTCGGCTCTATTGATCAGGAAGTGAGCGAACACAAAGTCGCTCGCTCAGTTCCCCATCATCTCCCTGCAGAGAGCGGTCACTGCCAGTCACCACTCCCTGCAGGGATTCCCCCCCTCCCCAATCCTCCAGCGCTGATCGGAGGAATGGACGGGGAAGGGGGCAGGCACAGCTGGCTCTGCCTCTAGATAAGCAGAGCCCGCTGTCTAAAAACCAGCTGGATCTCAACAGTATTGTCAGGATCTGTCCTGGCTGCGGCACTCCGCTATATACTGAGCTTTGGGTCACGGGAGGACGTTAGTACATGTCCTCCTGTGACCCTAAAGAGAACTGTGGGATTAAAAAAGGTTACACCATAGTTCTCTTTTAAGCATATCTCTTTACTCAACTGTTGAAAATTGGTAGGATGGGCTACCAACCATTTAATGTCTGTAGAGAACCTTTAAATATGCCAAGTCAGCCAAATACCACTGTAAATCAATCGGCATAAAATCAGTTGAAGTTGGTGAACACTATCAAAGCAAGACCTCCATTTTTTTTTTTTTTTACCCAAGTTTCTTGACAATTTTAATGTCCCGAAGATCAACGCCAGTTGCGGTCAATGGATCGATCACCCTCATCACAGCGTCCACACTCATCGGGGCAAGCAAGCTAGAATACTGGGACACCACCTAAAAAAAGCCATACAAATGTCAGCGGTCAGGAACAAAAATCAAATATACTATGAAACAGTAAGAACCTGTGCTTTTCCCCCCTATTAATGGCAAAGCAATAGCTTTGCTTGAATCCTTCCTTCCCCAGCACCATATTTCTATCTGTTCTTCATTTTCCCAGCCACTCATGGTTTAGTGCAAAAGAATTAAGAAATAACTGGAACTTCTAGGTATGGCGCAGCATGATTTTGACTATGTGACAGCACTGGGCCAACCAGCACTTTCACATGGGGTTGGGGGGGGGGGATTTATCAAAACTGGAGCAAACTGAATCTGGAGCAACCAATCAGCATCTCTTCAGTTTGCACAGGTAAGATTTGAAAATGAGAGAGAAGCTGATTGGCTGCAGTGCAAATCTGCTCCAGATTTTGTCTGCTCCAGTTTTGATAAATTCCCCCAGGGAGTTTACCGTGTTTCCCCGAAAATAAGACACTGTCTTATATTTTTGGGGGGGTCAAAAAAACACACCAGGTCTTATTTTCGGGGGAGGTCTTATTTTTTTTTTTTTTTTTTTATGTACAACAATCCAAAATTAATGCAAATCCAAATTAAATAATCCAAAATGGAAAAGTCAAGAATATGGTGCTCAGGCTAATCAGGGGTGACATCCCTTTCCAAGAGCAATTTGGTCACCAATCGCTGGCCAGGATGAGCGAAGCACACTTTCACTATAGATTCCTCACAGGCGGAGTGCATTTGGTATCACTCCGCCTGTGACAGGAGCCGGCACTATAGAGGAGGCATCGGCTTATGCGGCTCTGCTCCCTCCGGTGCCGCCTCGCTTCCTCTAGCGCTGGCTTCGTTGGCACCGCTGATTCTCTCCCGCGGCTCTTCAAGTTCACCCTTATGCCACCACCGGCCCTGGGAATTGTCACAACTAGGTCTTATTTTCGGGGTAGGTCTTATATTTTAGCAATTCCAAAAAATAGTACTTGGTCTTATTATCGGGGTAGGTCTTATTTTCAGGGAAACAGGGTATAACCCACTAAGCTAGAACTCCAATTTGATTAACACAGGGCTCTCATTTGCTCCCAAACAGCTGAATAAAAGCAGCAGGGGTGTGCAAGGAAAACAAAACTGTGTGCAGTGATTCTGACAGATTATCAGCTGGGAGGCATAACAATACAAAAAATGCAAGTAGAAACCTTGAATAATTTTCAAGGCTATTTTTTGCACACAAAAGTATAAAAAGTCATCAAGTTACGATTTATTTAAGAACTAAATAAAAATGTCTACATTTTCCATAAAATATAAAAGTAGGTGTGGAAATGTAAAAAAAAAAACAAAAAAAACACTTGTGCAAGCGGGGGCCCCATCTACTTGTCCCTCATGACAATCTACTTGTCCTGATACAAAAAAAATTTTTTTTTTAACCAAAACCAGATTTGGAAGTGCCAGGAAGAGCTTCTCAGTCAGTGCCGTCAGGTGACCGCGCTGACGAACAAATGCTTGCAATTTGCAAGCGAAATTCAGAATATATGGCACAGGTACAGATAGCACACCCATATTGGCAGAGAGGAAAGACAGTTCGCAGAAAAGGTAAGTATAGCAGGAAGGAGTGGGGGCCAGATTTGTGGGCAATTCCATTTTTCCAAGTTACTTGGGAAAGTAAATTTACCCTTTGGGGCTGGTGCAGACTTGGGTGATTGTGTGCGGTTGCATACAGCGGTTGCCGCGCGGCCCCATTGATTTCAATTGAGTTATATCCACGTGGTAATATCTGTACCTTTTTTCACGACACTCACCGTGCAGGGTTTTCAACTGCGATTATGCGCGATTGCACGGGCGGTATTGTGGCGGGTAACCGCGCAATCTGCCTGCAGCGACTGGGGTGCCATTATTGCAGCGCAATCGGCGGCGGTGTGTGATTCTGTGACCGCGCGGCCATCCACACGATTGCCGTGCAGTAACTAATTGCTCACTCCGTGTGTACACACACACACCAAGCCCTATGCATGCGTTTATTCGCATGCAGATGGTGGGTGCAGCGGGGTTGTTTTTTTTTACTTTGTAAATGTTTCTTATTTTTTACTGTATCGCCTTTTTATTTTTTCCATTTTTGTTATTTTTTTAAATTTTCCACTTGACTTTATTGCTATCACACGGGGATAACAATCCCGTGTGATAGCTTTGGGGAGGTGAAGGTTCTCTTTATTGACCCCGTCACCTCCAACACAGGAGTTCTAGCACAGCACCCGTTATCCTGTGACAGGAAGGCTGCATTCCTGTGTCACTATTCACACGGAGCAGAGAAGCGCTCTCTACTCTGCTCCGTGCACTCTAATCTAATTTGCCGTGGTCCCAGGTCCCCCACAAGAGCAGGGGACTCCTAAGACCACGGTAGAAAGGAAGCAAGCGTGCAGCGAGAGAGGCAGCCAGGAGCGGTACATGGCTGCCGGAGATAGAGGGGAGGAGAGGGGGGGGGGACGAGGCAAGGGGAGCAAGATGCAGGCTGGTTACAAGTGATTTTGGACCGCTGTACAGCCATTCAAGAACACTTGTACAAAACGGCTACCACACTAAATTTAGCCGTGCTGCCTGCTCGCAGCCGGGCTAACTGTAGAAAAAAAAATAACTACTCGCCCGACACTGCCTGTCCCGGGTGATAGGAATTCCACACCCCTGATCCTGATCCTTGAGAAACAACAAACTACAGTTTTAATGTGTAGGCAATGCATATATACAAAAATATTAAGAACAGCACATCTTTTGAACAGAGAGGCACCTACGGCTACATTCACAGGGGGCATTCTAGGATACCTGCAGCAGGAATCCCATCAATGTATGTGACAGCAGCTGCATCGATCAGCAGGAGCCTGCATGTAATTGTACATGCATATCTTTCTGGAATAGATGATGGATACTCAGGGATACCTGCCAAAGGAATCCCAGAACATAGCACGAGTCCCTGTGTGAATGGGCTCTAAATTATGTCCCTTGAATAATTCTTCTGCCCCCTTTATCATTTTGTACTTGGTGTACATCAAGAAAGCAATCTTCAGCCAGTTATTTCATGTAACATACCTTCGAGTTGAGTGATGTTGTGGCACTGTTTAAGAGGGTTTCACGATCACTTAACTCCACTGGCTGAGCCATGTTGGTTAAAATTTCAATTCCTTTCTCTGCAGCCAACTGGAATGACTCGGAAATAATGGTGGGATGGATTCCTGTGCAGGGAAAAAAACCATACAACACGTTTAAACAAGGGATGCACCGATACCAGTATTGGTATCAGTGCTGATACCGAGTATTTGGGAGAGTACTAGTACTCACCCAAATGCTCTGATACTCACCCCCCTGATACCGAAACTTCTGGTCAGAAGGAGAGTGAGAATTAATTCACATTCCCCTGAAACAGCCAGCTATTTGCCATGCAGATTCATAAAAGTTATAGTCTTCATCAACAGTGAACACAAATGAGGATAGAAAATTTAAGAGGACCTTAAGAGGCTGATCTGTGTCAAGAAATCTGAGTACACATACAGTGAATTGGGTCATCTGCACCTCGTGGTATACAAAGGATTATCTGTATCTATAGCCATTTTCTTTTTATTTTCAACTTTGGATAGGTTGCATAAAGTTAGTCAAGTGTTCTTGCTAGCAACATTATTGCAGTAATGCTGCTGGAGAGGTTCCTTTAATTCCTGTCTGGTGAAAACGTTGCCCCCAAGACAGTAGTAAGGAGTATTCTCTCATAGGGAGGCAAGGTGAGAATGGCATGTCCCTGCAAACACAGCCTCCTAGGCTGCAGGAGCACGGACTCAGCAGCCAGTGGGTGACCCTAGCCATGTGCCTTCATGGGGGCAGCTGCAGAACTGGAATAAGACTACTGGCTCACGATGAGGCCAGAACAGAAGATGGTGTGGGATGCAAGCTGCGTCACAGCAGGACAATGCCGGATTTACTTGGCAGGGATGTATTTGGTGAGAACCCAGAACAGATGAGAGGGGACAGACCCGAGGGGAATCCAAGTCCCTCTTTAACATTAATGAGGCTGGATTTTAAAGCAAGTAAAAAGATGGAGTTTTTTTTTTCTCTTGAAGTTATTCTATAAGCTAGGTGAATGGGAACCTGTAACAAATATAAAAGTAGGTGTTATCTAGGGATGTTCAGATACCAAGTACTATACTCAGTACATGTACAGATACTTTTCTAGCTCCAAGACTAGACTAGAGAGAAATTCAAAAGTTAGGAGGCAGCTGTCATTTGTAAGGAGCACACGGAGCTCCTGGGATTTGTACATCTCTGTTTTAATGTACGATTTTGTTTTTATAAATAAATATAAGTGATGCACTGATACCATTTTTCCAAGTACAAGTACTGATACTTGTCCAAGTACTCACAGATACAAGTACTGATACATTTTTGTTTATCGTCATGTGACAGTTTTTTTAAAAACAATACAGACTAATGATTTCAGGACAGTGCTGGAGCACCAGAGCCAGGTCCCAGCTGCAACCTCGATAGTTCTCATGAAAATGCCAAGTATCGGCACTGGTATCTGGACATCCCTTGTGTTATCCTAATTGGGCTGCAAAAGAGGAAAAATACTGCAAGGTGAATGCGCATGGACATAAGATGTATTAATACCTTTTTGTAGCAAGTTAGAACAAGCATCCAGAAGAGCCCCGGCAATGACTACAACAGAGGTTGTGCCATCTCCAGCTTCTATATCCTGAGCCTTGGACAATTCAACTAACTGAGGAAAATCACAAAAGAATGAGATTGACATATGAACATAACATCACATGCAACAACCAAACCACATAAATCGATTAATTGTTGCAGCTCTAGTAAGTCGATTAAAATCGACGATTGAAAACGCTGGCAACGTTTTTCGATCGTCGATTCGTCGGCTATCGATTGCTTAGCCTGTTCGGGGCTCCACACGTGGCCTGAGGTCGCACGTCACTCCCGACGTGCCCACAGCACAGGCCGCCGCATAAGCCACGCCCACCGAACAGGCTGAAGCCGCGCACACAGCTGGTCTCCTGAGCCGTGAGCTCCCTCACCCATCGATTAACCAAACTTAATAATCGGCCAACTAATCGATTATGAAAATAATAGTTAGCTGCAGCCCTACCACATACCCCTTTAGATTGTAAGCTCTCATGGGCAGGGCCCTCCTTACCATCTTGTCTTGAACTGTATTGTGATTGTAATGTCTTCCTTATATTGTAAAGCGCTGCGCAAACTGTTGGCGCCATATAAATCCTGTACAATAATACATAAGCTCAAATAGAATATTGCTTTAAATAAATTGTATTCCTCATGTCCAAGCTAGAAGGAAAGGCCAAGTCAGACAACTTTTAGGCCGGAGTCACTGTTTCAGTGCGGTTATGGATATACAGTATACCTAAACCAGGCCTGGTCAAATCTCACCCAAAAATAAAAGCCAGCACTACGCAACCTGCATATGACTAGTGGGGTAACAAAGATACATAGCTATGCAAGAGTTCAAAAGGAAAAGATTTGTCCCGTTAAGAGACATTGAAAACAATAAAATGCAGACTATGACTTTACTGTAAACACAATACACATGTACCTATGAACACAAGAGAAGGAACTGTATATCACACATGTCAAATACGAGGCACGCGGGACAGAAACAGCCCACCAATCCTGAGCCATGTACCGGCAAGTAGGATCTTTTTTTTTTTTTTTTTTACTAGCCAGCGACTGGAGCGGTAATTCAGCCGGCCGCCCTTTGAGAACCCCACACCTCCATGTTTGTCCTGGCACTTCCCTCCTGGGCCGCAGGTTTCTTCTTGCCTGCATGTTTATCCTCAGCCACACCTCCCTCCTAAGCCGCAGGTTTCTCGCCAGCATGTCCCTCCGTCTCTGGTTTCAGTAGCACTACAAGTGTCAGCAGAATAGACAGGGACTGCTGACACTTGTAGTGCCCTCACATACAGAACTATCATATGATTATGGGGTCTATGCTTTGTAATGGGGCAAGCAGCAGAGTTAGGGGGGAAAGGGGAAGTGCCTGAGACATACTTTGTGGTTCAGGCGCGTACACCAAGACAAAAACGAGCAGGTAACCCCGCTGCAAGGGTAAAGAAAAGTTTTGCCCGGAGTTGTTCTTTAACCAAACGGACAGTCCTGTTGCCGATTACAATGGGACTGTTTGTAATGCTGAAAGTTTTCCCCTTCTAGAACAGATTACACCATGTCATGAAAACTCACCATCCTTGCTGCCGGGTGTAACACTTGCATTTGTTTCAAGATGGTGGCTCCATCATTTGTAATTGTTACGTCGCCTTTACCATCCTGGATCTGAAACAAACAAAAGGACATTAAGATCGGGAATCGCTCAGAGATTCTGATATCTTGTATGTAATCTGTATGACTTACCATTTTATCCATGCCCTTCGGTCCAAGGCTGGTCCTGACAGCATCAGCAACAGCTTCACAGAAGAAAGAAAGAGAAGTCACCAATATACTCTCCGCTCTCACACCACAATATGACTGAAACCCAAAGTGAAGAGCGCCGTCACCTTCCATTCATCCCATTATTGTGTCTCCCTCATGGAAATATAGATCAGTCCTCACACATCATAGGCTGAACTGTCCCATGTGATCCGAGCACCCCAGGAGAGAACTCTGCCTGTCAGCATCCGCACAGCAGCCAGGAGACTCATCCCCGATGATGGATTTTACATGATGCAGAGTACAAGAGGGATGGGGAGAGCCCCTTGTAAAGTTATTGGAGAGCGCTTGTACTTCACCTCCTACCCATTCTTTGCAACAGGCAGAGCCCCAGTAGACCCCCCAAGGTTTTGGGGAGCACATGACCAACTCCCACTATGTAAAGCCCAGTGCCTGAACAGCCAGTTGCGTGGCTTAAACGGTGGGAGGGTTGTGTGAAACTCAGGGCTGGACAAACCCCAGAATCTAGGTAGCCAATGCTCCTTCAAAATCAGAGCTGAGCTGGCACCTAACTTTTGAGGTTCTCTGTAGTTATGGTCCATGCAGCCGACTGCTAAATAAATCCTCCTGGCTTCTGGATTGGACATACCGGGCTTCATATTCATTTTTCCACCCCGCGTTGAAGCCTTGATTTGCAGCTTAGACAGCAATGCTGGGAGGGCTTTGCAGAGGAATGCGAGGGACTACAAGCATTGGAAGGAGCCTGCTCACCAGCAAACCTGTTACTTTGTCCATCATCTTAAAAGAAACCAGGAAGTCTGCCATTGCTGACTCACTCATTACAATGCTGGTTGCCATACACAAGAGCTTCACTGACCTGAACAAGTGTGTGCATCAGGAATTCTGACTGCAAGTGCTGCAAACCCGTTCCAAGTCAATGACTTTGCACCTACAGCTGGCCATACCATTTACGATTTTTCGTAGTCAGCCCCCCCGATTAACTGCGTAGCTGGAGGAATCTCCCCTGCAGCCTATTGTATTCTGACAGCTCGCGGCTGTCACAATACCTGAACAGTGATTGCAGCTGACTGGCTGCAGGATCTGTTTGGGTGACAGTTTTTCACTCAGCTCCTTTGACAATTGATTAAAAAAAGATTGTCTTTCGTTGAACTCTTTGTTTTTTGCCAGCAGAGCCACCGATGGATTGGATTTCGGCAGACACAACAGGAAACATACAATTCAATACATGCATGCCGAGCGCAAGTCAGACAATCAGATTATGGTCAGGCAGTTAGCATTTTCAATAAGTCATCAACAATGGCAGCCTCCAGGTCTCTCCCAGATCACTGTTGCTTTAACGTGGAACTACACTCTCCTATCCTTTACAGCCAGGGAAGGTGCCATCTTAGCCTCTATTTGGATTACAGTTGCCATGGTGCTGCACATGTGTTCAGCTATGACACCAGCCATTTGAGGGCTGAAATAAGCACACTGGCAACCTTGAAAGTGTCTGTTTTGGGAGACATTCCTTTGGTGCGTCTAGTTTAGGGCTGCAACAACTAATCGACATAATCGATTTTAAAAAAAGTTGTCAACTTTTTCAATAATCGATTAATCGGCTTCAGATCAGTTGGCCCTGTTCACGGCTTCCCACATGCTGCACCTCGCACCTACTCCCCTCACACTCGCCGCTGCCAGGCCCGCCCGCAGGCACGCATCCACGCTCTACATGCCGCACCTCCTTCCCACCTCACTGTATTCGGCATTGCACTGTATAATGTATTATTGCTGGGTTTTGTTGTAGTCCTCTATAGCTTGTGGTATTCCGCATTGCACTGTATAATGTATTATTGCTGGGATTTGTAGTCCTCTATAGCCGATGCCATTCTGCATTCATTGCTGTATAATTTTACACTTTCTCTATATTGCACACCACACTTTTTTTTCTTATTTCCACCGCTCCAAGCTTGCTCCTGTGATGGACTACAACCTCAATACAAACTAGTAGTCCATCACTGAAGCCATTTTTTAAAATGTATTTTATTGTTTATCCGATTAATCGAACTTAATAATCGGATAGCTAATCGATTTTGAAAATAATCGTTAGCTGCAGCTCTAGTCTAGTTCCACTTTAAAGAACCTTTACCCAGATCTTTGAAATGACATTCTACAAACACATACTTCTAGATAAGTGTTGATGTAGTCTTTGCATATCTTATTTTTCTTTCGCAGTCTTCTGACAGTGGCCATGTGTCCTATGAGCAGATTACTAGCTCTCCATTTACTTCCTGGACCTCTGGCACATGTGACTAGGACATGTGACCATGCACATCATCTCAGGGGAGGAAAATGCCTTTCTGTGAGATCTCCTGAGATTACAGATTAGATTTCCCAGCAATGTTCTCCTGATGTAACTTTCCCAGGATGAAATGCTTTGGCACATCACATCACTAATGGCCAAGAAGACCAGGAAGTAAATGAAAAACAAGTTTAGCTAATGAATGTAAGACGATTTCATATCAGCATGCGGAGCTGTCTGCCAATGTGATTTTTAGTGAAACGGGGGTAAAGGTCTGCTTTAAGGCTGCCATAGATATTAGATGACAGACAAAAGTGGAGAACAGACACCATTACACCGGGGCCCTCACCACCAATAGCGGTTTCATGTTCGGTTTATGGAGAGGAGCAGGGTAGCAAGCTGCAGACTCCTCCAGCGTGGACCTAACAGGCATTATGATCGGCCAAAGTTCTAACATGTCCAATCCTTCTCCCCAAAACAAACCTCAGCCAGTAGTGAATGCCGATCACCAATCTGATCCAGGCTGTGCATCATCTAATGTCTATGGCCACTTTAATGGATGCGCAGAGATGAAGCTGTCCCAGGAACAGGCGGGGCGATCCTCCAAACACTCCCATTAGAATGAAGAACAAGTCTTGTATGATGAATACTTGTGTACAGCAAACCTGGCTCTGCCACAACGTGTGCAATGCTGATCATAGCACCGTCCTTCCCGTCTATACCATGGGAGGTTCCCAAACATACACATGTAGCCATGACCGTGTCAGCCTGGGACAGGGCTTGCCCTTTGTCTTCTCCAAATTGGGGCTATATATAATAAAATACTCATATCATCCCAATGAGGGAAATGAAGACTAATGAATGGGGTGGGGACTGCCAATCTGCTGGAATCCCTACACTTCACGATCGGTCTCCATTCATTGGGCGTTTTTTCAATCAACTTTGAATACTTTCAGATATGTTGCGATTGGATTTGTTTAGGTCTGGCCTCATATAGGTGTGGGAACTGTAACGCATATAGTGTAGAGATTGAACAATCAGATCGTATGTAGGGCTGCAACAACTAATCGACATAATCGATTATAATCGATTATTGAAAAAGTTGTCAACTTTTTCAATAATCGATTAATCGGCTTCTGATCAGTTGGCCCTGTTCACGGCTCCACACGCGCTGCGCGCCGCACCTCCCCACCTCACGCTCGCCGCTGCCAGACCCGCCAGCCAGCATCCAC
>NW_017306279.1:2928946-2937560 GCF_000935625.1 Nanorana parkeri | reverse complement strand
TCCCAGCAATAATACATTATACAGCGCAATGCGGAATACCACCAGCTATAGAGGACTACAAATCCCAGCAATAATACATTATACAGCGCAATGCGGAATACCACCAGCTATAGAGGACTACAAAACCCAGCAATAGTACATTATACAGTGCAATGCAGAATACCGCCAGCTATAATGTACTATTGCTGGGATTTGTAGTCCTCTATAGTCGGTGCCATTCTGCATTGAATGCTGTATAATTTTACACTTTCCTTTTCACTATATTGCACACCACTATTTTTTTTTTCTTTTCTTTTTTACTTCTACCGCTCCAAGCTTGCTCCTGTGATGGAGTGCAATCTCAATACAAACTAGTAGTCCATCACTGGAGCCATTTTTTAAAATGTATTGTTTATCCGATTAACCGAACTTAATAATCGGCTAACTAATCGATTTTGAAAATAATCGTTAGCTGCAGCTCTAATCGTATGGACAGCTTAACACGGACTAGCTGTCCCCATTACAGACACGAAACCTGCACACTACAATCACCACTTCGCCATACAATCATCGCACACATCGGCCGAGCTCTGCTCCAGTCACGTGTCAGCTCCATTCGGCCCCCAACCACGCGGCCTACAGCAGGCTCACCTTTGCCGGCGGAGATGTTGCTGTAGCGGATTTGGGCCGGCTTATCCCGGTCCTGGTAGACTGACTTATTCCTGCCGCCACTGTTTCCTCCCCTGGGCGCTGACGACATGACTTTAGGAGCGGAGATATCAGGCATGATGGACAGAACGTTCCACACAGACGGACTTCACTGAGCAGCTCGGCTATGCGGAGGATGACAATAGATTAGGCTCGCCCCTGTCAGAAGTCGGAGCCTGAAGCTTCTAGAACAAGACGCCGGTTAGAGGTGGAGCTCACAGGACGTAAGAGAGCCTCTACAGTGCGTGATGACGTTGAAGGCGCCTTTCAGCGCGCCGAAGCCTTGTTTTGCCAACCAAAAACATGGCGACGGATGAACCTGTCGGCCCCACTTCCGCCATGGAGTGTTGACAATCACGTGATTGAGGTTCGGCTGAATCACGTGGTCGTGTAGCTGTCATGGCTGATGCAGAGAATGTCAAATCTCTGAGTGGTTTGCTGAATGGGATTGCTCAGAGCCGGTATTATGGGAACACGGAGATCAACGAGGAGCTGCTGAAGAGCGAGCTGTACCCGGATCTGCCGCTGGATGAGTTCCATGCGCTGCATGACAAGATGCAGGGCATCATCAAGGTACTGAGATAGAGATCACTGGGCGAATCTAGTGTTGTCTACTGACAGGTCTAAGATTGTAATGATGAGTGCTAACTATTGTATTCCTTGCACAGAATGCAAATCATATCATATGTAGCGGCACATCAAGTGTGTATAAGCCCTTGCTGGATATCATTTAGATTGTTAATGCCCTTTGCATCGTAAACATGTGTCATGTTTTTTTGTTTTGGAAGACACTTTTTATTCATCCATGTGTGCATCTCAATGTTGCTGATTTCCTGCAGTCTATTTTAGCTTTCTCCAGTCTACATGTTCTTCCTGTCTCCAGCAGTGGTTGCAGGACATTGCTCTGGGTGTACTTCAGCATGGAGACAATAGTGGACTATGACTGGGCAATGTGTGTTGGCAAAACCACCTGTAGCCTGTTTGAAAAGGTGGCACCACAGAAAACTAGGACAGGGGGTTGACACCTGATAACAGGAATCATACCTCCCAACTTTCTGAGATGACAAAAAGGGACACCGTCCAGTGCAATAGATTTAGACAATGGACAAACCCCTGGCACACCCGCAGTTATGACTACCATTGAGGGTTTATATGCCAAAAATGATTGGTTAAACCCTGAATTGATTTTTTTTTTTTTACCATTACTTTTCCTTTTATACTGGCTTTTCAAAATAGTAAACAAGATAATTAAGATATTACGTTTTTAGTGCAGAATAACACCTTTTGGTAGTTAAATAGAACCTTTTTATAGATATCTGTACATCAGACCAAAAAGAGGGAGCAACTGAGGAGGGACAGAGGGATTTGGTTCCTGAAAAATGACAGTCCCCCCCAAATCGGGGACAGTTGGGAAGTATGCAGGAAGTGCCTAAATAAGGACCTTCTTGGCAGGATCACCAGGTATTTTTTTAATGATAAAGACTGGACATTGTTTATTGCAATAACATAAATGAATGTATCAGTTTGAACGTGTATGTAAGCTCTGCCAACCAACTTCTCTTTTTAACTCCCTTTTGGTTTGTAAAAGGAGTCTCACCAGACGTTAATAAGGCTTGTTAAATCCTACAAGGGTCCCTGTGCACATAGCACTTGTCCCCATTAAAGGATATGCTCGTACTGAGGTACGGAGTTTCAGTTAGGAGAGATGGGGAAGGACGGCTGGACTTCAAACTGCATGAAATCACCTCATACAGCGTCCAGCCGTCCTTGCTGTAGGTAGAGCTCCCATATTCCCGCATCTACCTAGACACCACTCAGTCCACAAAAATTGTTTGTGTTTTCTGCCCTCAACATTACTTAGGCATTGAGTGCATTTCTTGCAGATCAAATAGTATTTGTTAAAGGGATAAAGTGTGCGAAAACATGCAGTACATCGCTGCACATGTTTCTTTTTTTTAAATTTTGCGTGGAGATGCACATTATTTACATGGATTTTAGATTGCAGCGCTGAATACTGAAAAATGGCCTGGATGGGAAGGGGGTTTAACACCGCGGATGTCAACTGGGTAAAAAAAAACCCTTTTTTTTTCTTGTCAGTTTATTTCAAGCAGTCCCTATGACTGCTTGATAAATTAACTTTTTAAAAAATTTTTTGGGCTATTAGGCTGCTTCAAACTTAGGAACAGCTAATAATAACCTTAGAGACTGATCCTGACTTTAGTCAGATTCAGATCTCACTAAAAGCTCTTTGATAGTGCCTAGAGGATCAGAACTGATACATTTCACTCAAAAGTATCTAAACATCGGCTCTCGAGCTGTCAAAACAAATAGCAGAGAGGTGAGTCACTGCTACCTCTCTGCTATTTTCAGCTGTCAAATACAGGATCGCAAATTGCGGTCCTGTATTTGCGGTCCTGTATTTGCATGTAACGGCTTCATTCTTTCATTAATGAAAGGAAGAAGCTTTTATAAAATAGTGAGGCATTCTTTAATGACTGGTAACTGCTGAGAATCAGCAGTTACCGGCATTACAAAGCCTGATATAACTCTTCACGTACAGTGTACGTGGCCAGTCATATAGGCACAAAGTGCCGGGACGTACACTGTACGTCTCCCGTCACAAAGGGGTTAATTGACCCTCTTTTGGAACCACATCTCATGCCTTTGTTTTCTGTTACCTTTTTAGTATAAAGAAAAGAGATAATTACACTAAACTATTCATTCAACCTCTAAATCACTGCATTGTAGACTATTAGAGTTATGCATTATTTCAAATCATTGAATGTATTTTAAAATGGAGCTCGTGTAAGTGAATTTGTTATAGCGTATGTAAATGTGAGCTCTTATTAGTCTCATGCAAACTCCCATAGAACAGCTCTAAAGGTGCCCATACACCTTACAATTATCTGCAGATTTTCTGTGGTCAGATGGAAAAAGTGCAACAGATAGGCCCAGGTAGAGATTACTCCATCCACACAATTTAGCATAGATGGAGGAATCTGTTGCACCTTTTCCATCTGACCACAGAAAATCTGCAGATAATTGTAAGGTGTATGGCCAGCTTTAGACTGGGAGAGGAAAGAAGAGCAAACCCTAGGAGCAAATCAGGTGTGCTAATAGGAACATGCTGATAGGAGAAAAGAGCATACAGAAGTATGCGCTCATCAGTTTGTTGCTACTTCTTTCCTGTATAATTACAGGCTACAATTAGGAGGTGAATGCAGTAAAGAAAATTCTCTGCTGTTTGGCAAGACTGGGTAAACAAAGAAAAATCCTTTAATCCTTGTAAAACAGCTCCCATATATTTCAGCTGTTAAAGTGTGTTTAAACCCAAAACAAAAATGCTATGTATTGCATCTTACCAATCCTTAAGCTGGGCACACACCTTACAACCATCGCAAGACTTTTGTCTTGCGATGGTTGTAAGGTAATAACAAAAAAAACGTACGATCTGCCTATCTTGGACAGGCAGATTGTACTTGCAATGATCGCAAGCTGGGCGGGGCTTCCGATGATCGCAATGCCGAACGGGTAGTGTGCGCTTGCGCACACCGGCCCGTCCGGCTTTTATCTTACGAACTTGCTACACACCCGCCAAACATTGTACGGTGCTCGGCGGGTTTTCGAACATGTTCGTAAGATAAAAGTCGTGCGACCTTACAGTAGTAGAGGTCGCACGGCTTCCACACACCTTACAATATTTCCCGCGATTATCGTACGATTATCGCAAGGTGTGTGGGCAGGACACCTTTTTAGATGTGGTGCTTGCATTAGTTCCCCCCCCAAGCTCTCTCTCTCTCTCTCATCAGTTATGGTTTAGATCTACTTTAACAAAATGTAAAACTTGAACAATACAACTTGGTTTTCTGACCAATTATTTAGCATCTATATGTAGTTGTGTTGAAGATTCTTTTGATCTTTGGTTACAGCAGATAAAGATTGCTTTTTAAAAAAAAAACATTTTATTCATTTTTCAATAAAACAGCATAATGATAAAGTACAAAAAGGAAATCACATATTCACGTCACATGCAAATAAAAAGAGATAAAAATGGCATGTTAAATTGTCGACTTCAAGATGATATTACACCGATTCTCCATGTTTGGACATCTTTCTACCAGCATACATCCGTATGGTGGCTATGCCTATTATTGCAATACCTAGCCAGGAGTACAGTATAATCCTCCGATAGTTCCAGCTGCCCCAGGGTTTTGTCTAGCCTCTTCTCTAGGTACCATTTCGTGAGTTTGGCTGGATAGATTAGAGCATACAGCTCTACCCCTGTATAATGATGTAATATGAAAGATTCCCATCTCATAAAGAAGTTTGTGGTGTAACAATCAGGGTCTAAAGTGGCTTCGAGTGCCTGTCTGTATTGTGTATTGGAAATGGAGGTGCACCGAAATGAAAATTTCCAAACGAAACCGAAATAAAAAAAAATGTCAGGCCGAAACCGAAATTTTTTTTTATTTTAACCTTTTCAAATATTTTATTTTTATTTATTCTTTCAGAAACTTTTTACAATGTTTTTTTTAATATTTTTTATTTATTCATTTTTTTAATAAATAATTTTTTTTTTACTTTACTTTTAGGAGCTTCAGGGAAATATCAGGGGTCTAAAAAGACTTTAAAATAGAAAAAGTGATTGAGAACACAGAGTGTTTGCACTTGTCTCCTTCCTGACAGCTGTCACAGGAGGATGAGGAGTGGAGCTCAACCTCCTGTGACAGCGCTGGCTGTCTCCGCCCACACACCGCTCTGCCGATCTGTGACAGGAGGCTGAGCGGTGTGGGGAGGAGAGATGCCAACCGCTCACAGCGCTCTCCTCCCGCAACGCTCGGCCGTCTGTGACAGTTTTTCTCCTCCCCGCTGGGACACAGAGCAGCGCCCAGCGGGGAGGAGAGAAAGAATGGATGCACCACTGTATCGGCCAGAAAATGGCACCTTCGGCATTATGCCAAAAGTGCCATTTTCGGCCTATATGTTTCGGCAGCTGATATATCGGTGCATCACTAATTGGAAATCTCACTTTTGGAGAAAACTGTCTACCCAAATTCTCTGTTTTAAGGTGGCCATACACTTTACAACCATCGCAAGACCTTAGTCTTGCGATGGTTGTAAAGTAATTTAAAAAAACGTACGATCTGCACATCTTGGACAGGCAGATCGTACTTGCGATCATCGGGGCTTCCGATGACAGCAATGCTGAACGGGCAGTGTGCGCGTGCGCACACCGGCCCGTTCGGCATTTGTCTTCCGAGCATCATTCAAACCAGCCGAAAATCGTACGATTTTCGGCTGGTTTTCTAGCATTCTCCTTAGACAAAAGCAACTGTAGACGTGCAACCGTACGGTAGAAACGCTCGCACATCTTCATTCACTCTGCACGATTCTCGTACGATCGCAGGATTTCCCGCAATTCTCGTACGAGAATCGTGCAGTGTATGGACACCTTCAGAGTTCCGATTTTCATTGAGAGTTCACATGGATTTTCCAAAACTTGTATTAGGGGTTAAAGGAGTTGTAAAGTCCCAGCATATACTATCCTGTTATAATATCAGTATTGTAATAGGAATACAGACTCGAGTTGTGTTTGATAATACAATCAAAGCTTACTTGAAAAAATCCCTTTAATGTAGTGAATGTTGCCTTCTGTCTGCCCATCACTTCCAACAACTTCCTGGATTCCCAGTGTGCTTTGCGTCTCTCTCCCTGCTGCTTAATGTGATGCAATCTCATTTTCTCAAGACTACATATCCCATCATGCATTTCTTCCAGCAAGCAATGATCATGTTACATTGCTCAGACATAGAGTTCAGAAGGCAAGCTCTGCGAGAGTTGTAACACAAGCAAATGCATATTCACAGGGTTGAGTGGAATTGTGCCAGTGCATTGGGAAGTACATTCTATTGGCAATTGGCATCTTCAATAAGTATGTTTACAAACTTCTAGAATGATAAGGTTATGAAGAGTGGGATGGAACTTATAGAAATTCAATCTAAAAATACATATTTATTTTAAGTATTGGACTGACTGTAGATACCCGGCTGTGAGAATCTTGCAATGCTTCATGGGATTTGTAGTTTCACCACAGCTGGAGGGATGGAGGTTCCCCACCCCTTCTCTCAGGGGAATTAGAAATCGTTTTTCCTAACATGGTTACGTTGGACTGTTGCATTGTAGATTGTGACCACTAGATGGAAGCAGAGAAATAGAAAACAAAGTGCTGGGAATAGAGCTGTATAACAAGTGCCTGTCAACCAAGATGACCTACTTTGAGCTAATATAATTGTCGTTGCTTGCCTGTAAAGCTTTTGCCTTTATTTTAGTGTAAAACCTATAACATCTTTATCCAGGAGCTTTAGAAACAGGGCACCTACCTGTTCTTAAGGAAGAAGCACTCAGTCATGGCCGGTGCTAGACTATTTTGCGCCCTAGGCAAGACCAGCTACTGCACCCCCCAGCCCCCCCCGCGGCGCTAACCCCAATACCCCCCTGCGGGTGGCGCCATTCTCCTGCCGGATAGCTTCCGCAGGCATCAGGTTGATGTAATTTAATTTAAAATAACCAATAGCAGACTAGCTATTGAAAACCCACCCACTGAGCAGAGGAGTGGACCTGAGAGAGAGAGAGTTGCCTCTCAGTTCTGCTCCTCTGCTCAGTGGGTGGGTGCATTAGCCAGCCTGCTATTGGCTTTTGCAATTTTAAATAGACGGGGGGTGCCATGGGGGAGTGATCAAGACTGCGCCCCAGGCAGCAGTGCGACCTAGGCGGCTGCCTAGTTTGCCTGGTGGCAGTACCAGCCCTGCACTCAGTAACTCCTAAATAGGTTAAAGGAGTTCTAAAACCATGTACAGCATGGTATGCTTTACATCTATTTCCCTGCGGTTTAATGTAATGCAATCTCGATTTCTTAAGCCTAAATATCCCATCATGCATTGCTTCCAGCAAGCAATTATAATGTTTCATTGGTCAGGCATTGAGTTGTGGTTCAGAAGACAGGCTCTGTGAGAGTTGTGACACGAGGAAGTGCATATTCACAGGGCTGCGTGAAATTGTGTCAGTGCATTGAGGAAGTACATCCTATGGGCATCTTCAATAAGTATGTTTACAAACTTCTAGATGGATATGGTTATTAGGAGTGGAATAGAAAGTACGGTAATTCAATATAAAAATATATATTATTTTTTACTTTTCGACCATAGATACCATTTAAACTGGATCCAGAATCTGCTGTCTGCATTTGTGCTGGCAGGGAACATACTGATGGGATGAGAGGGATGACCTCAATAATCTACTGCTGCTCATTTATTATCCCTTATATCCCTTGCAACTGAAGCCTAAACCTTTTGTTGCAGATTCACCCTCTCTATTTGTCCTGGTGACAGTTATCACTGGATGTATAAGAAAATCAGACACAGACCCCGCTGCCTCTGGACATGGCAGCGTGGATCCGAGGGAACACAGACCTGTACCCAGCGGGGAGAAAGGTTCAGGGTGCAGAGTGGGGAGGAGACAGCTCAGGATGCCGCTTGAGGAGGTGCAGGGCGCAGACAGCTGTCACTGGAGGCGAGCTCTCCTCCCCCACTGCCCCACTTGGCTCCTGTGACAGGCGGGATGGAGAGCGGCGAGCAGTGAGCTGTCAGGAGGCTGAGCTCTCCTCCCCGCTCAGTCTCCCGCGCCAGCGAGTCAGGATAATTAGTGGAGTAGGGCTGCAACAACTAATCGATTATAATCGATTATTGAAAAAGTTGTCAACTTTTTCAATAATCGATTAATCGGCTTCCGTTCAGTTTGCCCTGTTCACAGCTCCACACGCTGTGCGCCGCACCTCCTCCCCACCTCACGCTCGCCGCCGCCAGACCCGCTCGCATCCACGCTCCACACGCCGCACCTCCTCCCCGCCTCACATTTCCTGCCCATCCAC
>NW_017306279.1:2919811-2928767 GCF_000935625.1 Nanorana parkeri | reverse complement strand
TTGCTGGGTTTTGTAGTCCTCTATAGCCGGTGCCATTCTGCATGCATTGCTGTATAATTTTACACTTTCCATTTCACTATATTGCACACCACACTATCTTTTTTTCTTTTTTACTTCCACCAGTCCAAGCTTGCTCCTGTGATGGACTACAACCTCAATACAAACTAGTAGTCCCATCACTGGAGCCATTTTTAAACTTTATTTCATAGTTTATCCAATTAACCGATTAATCGAACTTAATAATCGGCTAACTAATCGATTTTGAAAATAATCGTTAGCTGCAGCTCTATAGTGGAGTACAAACACTCACAGATCAGCTGATCGCTGATCGACTCGTCCCCCTTCCCTTCGTTAGCCGACGGAGCCACTTGGGGAAGGGGGGAGGAGTCCGGTGACGTCGATGTCCGTGACGTCACCGGATCTCCGACGGAAGACCCGGAAGCCGGCGGAGAGGTGAGTACCGATCAAAAGAATTTTAATCGATCAAAAAAAATTAACGATTGATCGAGGAATTAATCGTTAATTTCCGCAGCCCTACATTTTTGGTTTCGGCCTGACAATTTTTGTTATTTTTGTAAAATTCAATTTGGTGCATCTCTAGTTATAACCTTCCCTTACTCTATCCAGAACTAAACACATTTTTGGCTTCATTTCTAGTTGAACAGGATGAGTGCAATGAGGTGTCCAAGCTTTATTGTTTGATTGTAACATAGAAAATGAAGACACCAACCTGGCTCTCTGCTGTCTGTCAGGACTAGCTGCACTGGCTGGGGCATATATCTCCGTTCTTGGGGCCCTAGAGATAATTTTATAGATAGATAGATAGATAGATAGATAGATAGATAGATATCTCTTAGGGATGCACTGATATAATTTTTTTCCAGACCAAGTACAAGTACCAATACTTGTACAAGTACTCACAGATACAATTACTGATACATTTTTGTTTATTGTCATGTGACAGTTTTTCTAAAACAATACAGACTAATGATGTCGAAACAGTGGTGGAGCGCCAGGGCCCTGTTACAGCTGCAACCCCAGTAGTTCTCGTGAAAATGCCAAGTATTGGCACTGGTATCTGAACATCCCTAATGCAAGCATTTATACATTTTATGATGACATTTCATATACCGTATTTTGCGGTCCATAAGACGCACCGGACCATAGGACGCAGTGGGGTCCGGTGTGCCTTATGAAGCACTCGACAGACCGTAGCTTCTGTCACCGCTTCTATGACAGAAGCTGTGACAGAAGCTGCAGTTAGTGACCGCTGAAACAGGTGGCGCTGTGATTACAGCACCACTGTCTCAGTGATCACACAGAGCAGACGAAGAACGTCTGTTCTTCGTCTGCTCTATGGTGATCTCGATCGCCGCTGCTCGGTTTTAATACGAGTGATCTCAATAGATCACTCGTATTAAACGAGCAGTGGCTCCTACTACTGATCTCGATCGCCACCGCCGCTGCTCAGTTTTAATACGAGTGATCTCATTAGATCACTCGTATTAAACGAGCAGTGGCTCCTACTACTCGCCCGGCGCCCGAAACTGCATGTCTCGGGATTCGCTCCATAAGACGCAGGCACATTTTCCCCCCTCCTTTTGGGGAGAAAAAAGTGCGTCTTATGGAGCGAAAAATACGGTATATCCTTCTTCCTGCACATTCTACTACCCGGTTCCACCCCACCCACACCTACCCAATCTATGCTTTCAAATGCTCGGTGGACCTCTTTCGGTTTCATTGCAATGTCAAGCTTCACGACGAAGTGAAGACTTAAAATGAGGACTTGGAGGTAATGGATTCTCCCGAAAGCAAATAGGCATCCACATCCCCAGGAAGCATCATGGGCACTGCAGTTCATGCTCTCCCACAGTTCAGAAAGAAGAAAGCTAACACTCCTATCAAGTGACAGAGGTTTTAGGTAATTAAGATTTTTGGGTGTTTCTTTTTTTTTTTAACTAACATATACTATACAGTATACAGGTGAAACTCGAATAATTAGAATATCGTGCAAAGTTCATTTATTTCACTAATGCAACTTAAAAGGTGAAACTAATATATGAGATAGACTCATTACATGCAAAGCAAGATAGTTCAAGCCGTGATTTGTCATAATTGTGATGATTATGGCTTACAGCTCATGAAAACCCCAAGAACCCCAAATCCACAACCTCAAAAAAGTAGATTATTACATGCAATCGATAAAACAAGGATTGTACATAGAACAATATCGGACCTCTGAAAAGTACAAGCATGCATATGTACTCAGTACTTGGTTTGGGCCCCTTTTGCAGCACTTACTGCAATTACTTTTGCACGATATTCTAATTATTCGAGTTTCACCTGTATATATATAATATACTGTATAGGTTGGATCAGGGCTGGGCAAATCCCAGGACCCAGGTAGCCACTTCTCCTTTACAATTACAGCTGGCCTAAGCACCTAACTTAAGGTTTCTTCCAGTTGTTGTCAATGGAGGATGTTAAACAAAATCCTGCTGACTCCTGGATTGGACAGACTACTCCCTGAATTCCATATTCATTTGTCCACCCCTGAATTAGGAGTGGAGTGGGAAACTGGATTTTTTGCCTCCTTAGATATGATTTTTTTATACTGACATTGTTACCTAAGCTTATAAAAGGCAAAGTGACAATTTCTCTGCAGAGGGCCTTCTTGTGCTTGGATAACTGCACTCACCTTTTTCTTCTCCTTCCTCCATCACAGCTTTCAATGAAATCAGCAGCATTGGCGACCACAAGGAGCATGCAGCAATTTCACTCCCTTGGCCTGGTGACAGTGCTTGGGCCTAACGGTTGATTGCTAGGCCTGAGCACAGTCACAGGTAGAGTTGCCACCCGTACACCTCTTCTCACCCGGGGACATTAGGAGGGGTGAGAGAAGAGGGAGGGGGGAATGGGGGGTTTGTATAACATTACAGTATGTCATGCTGGTTGTAATATTGTGAAAGGGGCCCTATTGTTTTGGCTGTGCAAGCACCCCTGGAGGTGTTAGGGTCTTGTTTACACCCATTGCGGTGCGTTCCAGAGCTGTAGCTGCTGGAACGCACAGCAATCGCACAGTAAACTCCCCCCCTTCGTTCTGGGCGGGTGCATGGCGTTATATTGAGGTCAATGACACTGCAGCCACGCCCCTCATCCGCAGTGTGATCGGACGCGTGACAAAACATTGCCTGCGTTCCGGTCCAGTGAGAACGTAAAAAAATGCTGCATGCTCTATCTTTTTGCGTTCGCACTGGACCGAAACACAGGCAATGTTTTGCCACACTTCTGACTACACCGCAGTTGGGGGTGTGTGGTTGCGGTGCCATTGACTTAAATGCACCGCCACGCCCCCTCCTACCCCAGAACGAAGAGGGGAGTTTGGTATGCGATTTAACTTAAGTGCATTTTTCTGTGGAAAATGCACTTAAGTTAAATTTAGTGCCCCAAAACACAATAAAATACTTTTGTTTTAAAAAATTTACATTATTTTTACATTTATTTTATTTTTAAAACTGTTACGTTTAGTTTTTTTTAAACTTTACTTGAATTGCTATCACATAGGGGGGATTACAAGCCCCCCATGTGATAGCATATTGGCAGTGACAGGTAATCTTTAAGGTGATGCTGGGGGTCCAATAGACCTCTAGTGTCTCCACTCCAAATAAGCTATTTAAGTGAAGATCACAGGCTTCGGGAGCCCAGCATTGACAGCTATGGGTCCGGAAGCGATGTAATCTGCATCGCTACCGCTCCCATAGTACAGGGAGGAGTCGGTGAACCAAGGCTCTCCGCTCTCCTCCCTAGCTTCCCACCGACACCCGAGAGGCCGGTCCTGGGCCCGCAAGAGGAGCAGAGGAGCCTGGGAAACGCAGAGGGGGGCGTTGGGCGAAGAGTTTACCGGCCCATAGAAGCGATCTGGCGACAGCTGAGTTGCCAAAATCTTCTACTGTAAATATGAACATTGTCTGTTTAACTCCTTAGGGACCTATGATGGAATTATCCTGTTATGGGTCATCAAGGGGTTAACCTCCCACAGTAGGGTATTCACCCGGACAGTCCGGATTTGGAATCCTGTGTCCGGGTGTGAGCCCACCTCACAGCCGGACACATTATACACACCGGACTTGTGGCTAGTAACTCGAGGCGGGTGCCGGTGTGTTTTCAGTCCCTTGACTCTCCCTTCCTCTGTTTCTCCTCCGCTGCTGGAGTTGGGTGAGTCGGGGGAAGTAACATCAGAGAGAGAGCAGAGAGGGAGAAATCATCCTCCGTCAGCTGGCGTGAAGCGCTTTCATCTGGGACTGCATCTTAACAGGTATTTAAATATCAATTGAAAAGAAAGGGGGGGGGGTATTGTACGTAAAATATGTCCCCCAAAAAATGCCATAAGTAACCTGTGACATTTTTTGTGGCGGCATCTTTTATCTGCAATAGTACATATCGTCCAATACAGATGTCACCAGCACTAAGATTCCATGTTAGTGCAAAATCCATTTTATTGATAGTTGTCATTCAAACGACAAGCGCTTTAAGGTCCACGCCGGGTCCCCTTCATCAGGCCCAGAAATTACATTGTATAAAAGTACCAAAACCTTTATATAGACATTCTAGAATGTAATTTCTGAGCCTGATGAAGGGGATTCTTGAATGACAACTATCAATAAAATGGATTTGCACTAGGTATGCACCGATACTATTATCAGTATCGGTGCAGATTCCGAGTATTTGGGTGAGTACTCGTACTCGTCCAAATGCTCCAATACCGGAACTTCCGGTCAGAGGGAGATCTCGCTCTGACCGACATTGCCTAGGGAGCATGGAGCCGGTCTTCCTTTCCAATCAGGAAGTCAGGTGGTGGGTTATGACCTGCGTCCCGGGTTCCAGATTGGCAAGGAAGCCAGCTTCACTTGTTGGTAGGCAGCCTGGCTTACTAACCAATCAGGAAGCCAGGTGGTACATCATGACCCGCACCCTGGCTTCCTGATTGGTCAGGAAGACACTCTGCCTAGAAACAAGTGAAGCCAGCTTCCTAGCCAATCAGGAAGGCAGGTCATGACATGCCGCCCCGGCTTCCTGATTGGCTAGGAAGCCGGCTTCACTTGTTGCTAGGCAGTCTGCAGTCTGGATTCCTGACCAATCAGGAAGCTAGACAGCACCTCATGACTTGCCGCCTGGCTTCCTGATTGGTCAGGTAGCCTCAAGTGAAGCCGATTTTCTTCCGATCAGGAAACCGGGCGACGGGTCATGATCCACCACCTGACTTCCTTACAATTAGGGGTACAAGGCACTGGTACTCGGTGTCGGCGCGTATTGGAAAAGACATATAAAAAAAAAATATCGAAAACCTGGAAATCGGTGCATCCCTAATTTGTAGGGATGTTCAGATACCGGTGGCAATACTTGGCATTTGCACAAGAACTACCAGGGTTGTAGCGGTTGCAGCTGGGACCGGGCTCTGGCGCTCCACCACTGTCCTGAAATCATTAGTCTGTATTGTTTTAGAAAACCTGTCCTGCGGCACACTGGCATCTTATGGGGGAATGGTTTATGTACAGAATATATATCTGGGGGCCTGGGGCACACGGGCAAGTTGTGATTAACTCCAATTTTATTTAATCACAAAATATGTACATAATGTACCGTATTTTGCGCTCTATAAGGCGCTCCGGACCATAGGACGCAGGGATTCTGTGACAGGGATTCTGTGACAGAAGCTGCAGTTAGTGACAGCTGAGACAGGCGCTATGATTACAGCGCCACGGTCTCAGTAATCACACAGAGCAGACAAAGAACGACGTTCCACGTCTGCTCAAGGGGCTCTATGGTGAGCTCCTATGCCGGTCACGGTCCCCCAGAGGAGCGGGGGACCCCGAAAATCACGGCGGGAAGGGGGGGCGGACACGATTGCCGCCGCCGCTCAATTTGATACCAGTGATCTAAATAGATCACTGGTATTAAACGAGCAGCGGATCCCACTGTACATTCAGCTCTGCTTGTCAGGAGCAGGGCTGAATGTACAAAAAGAAACTACTCGCCCGGCACCCGAAACTGCATGTTCCGGGCGTCGGGCGATAGGTATTCGCTCCATAAGATGCAAGCACATTTTCCCCTCCTTTTGGGGGAAAAAAAGTGTGTCTTATGGAGCGAAAAATACGGTATACTTTACAAAAAAATTGCCGTGAGGCACTACAGTGTTCGGGTTTGGCTTGAAGAAAAGGTGGCAACCCTAGTCACAGGGGAGGAGGTCACATTGTCTGTCATACCTGTCAGCGCATGGCAGTGTCGCCCGCCTTTCACAGAGAAAGGAGCGGCTGGGGAGAAAAGGTAAGGTAAGTATAAGAGGGTTGAGGACATCTTTGCAGGGGCATTGTCACTTTGCTCTGCAAGGACAAGATGAGAGGGTCTCTTTAAGTTGATCACATTATGAATATACTGTCAAATATGCAGTTTGCTTTAGAACTTCTCTGAGGGTTCTTCTTTCTAGTGCTGAGAGCGCAGGAAGCTTTGAAGAAATCCGTCTCTCCTTATAAGGCTAAACTATTCCATATCTGGCAGCGCTGCTTATATTTTCATGACTGTTCATCCACTCAGATTGTTAGCTGTGGGTTTGTACTTCTTAGTGTTTATGAGGATGTTATCTTGCGGTTGTAGTTTCCTGTGTTATACTGCATGACATTCATGCTTTCAAAGTACACAGAAATGTTCCAGTTGTTTCTTAAACTTCATTCCATCCTTTTTTCTCACAACCGACTTCCTTTTCCATATATGTTTTGTTAACCGGTTTAAAGTGACCCTAAACTGAGGCATTAAACCTTAAAAAAACATTCAGGTACCCTAATTATTAACAAAAATTTATCTTATTTGTGTATCAGCTGTAGATCCTAAAATCATCTCTGAATTGGTGCTGACATTGTCCTTCCCTCTGGAGTGTGGCAACTGTTCCCCATGGTCCCTGTGTGTGTTGTAAAGTAGACACCACTCCAAGCTCCAAGTATTTCATCCTCTAATCATTATGAAGATCGGTCACCAGTAGGGCTGCAACAACTAATCGACTAAATCGAATATAATAGATTATTGAAACAGTTGTCAACGGTTTCAATCATCGATTAATCGGCTTCCGATTGGTTGGCCCTGTTCACGGCTCCACACACGCTGCATGGCACACCTCCTCCCCGCCTCACGCTCAGGTGTGGGGGGATGACAGCCACCGATAGACAGGCCCGATCTCAGAAGCAAGTTGCTGGAAGACTGCTTAGGTAAGCCTGCACTTTCCCACACATGGTGCTCTACAATGTATTGCTGGGATTTGTATTCCTCTATAGCGGATGGTACATTGTGCTGTATATTATACAGCACAATGTACCATCCGCTATAGAGAGATACAAATCCCAGCAATACATAATGCACTGTATGTATAATGTATTGCTGGGATTTGTTGTATTCCTATATAGCTGGTGGTATTCTGCATTGCGCTGTATAGAGGACTACAAATCCCAGCAATAGTACATTAAACAGTGGTGCAATGCCAAATACCACTAGCTATTGAAGACTACAAAACCCAGCAATAGTACATTATACAGCACAATGGAGAATAACACCATCTCTAATGTACTATTGCTGGGATTTGTTGTATTCCTCTATAGCTGGTGGTATTCTGCATATGCTGTATAATGTACTATTTCTGGGTTTTGTAGTCCTCTATAGCCGGTGCCATTCTGCATTCATTGCTGTATCATTTTACACTTTCAATTTCACTGTATTGCACACCACACTTTTTTTTTTCTTTTATACTTCCACCGCTCCAAGCTTGCTCCCGTGATGGGACTACAATCTCAATACAAACTAGTAGTCCCATCACTGGAGCCATTTAAAAAAAAATATTTTATTTTTTTATCCGATTAACTAATTAATCGAACGTAATAATCGGCTAACTAATCGATTTTGAAAATAATCGTTAGCTGCAGCTCTAGTCACCAGCACTCCAAAATGCAAACAAAATATTGTTTATTGCTAATTACGTCACATAGGTCAAAATGGCCCACGTTGCAGGGCCGCGCAGGGTCCATTCCTCAAGGCAACACAGTGGCATGATAAATGATATTTTCTTTGCATTTTGGAGTGCTGATTACTTATTTTTAATTCTCTGATGCTCTGCATGGCGCCATCCGTGGCAGTCACTACAAGCACCTATCTTCTCTACACTGGCCAAAGCTGTTCTGGTGTGCAGCAGGCACTTTAAACAATCTACTGATCATTGTGATATTTGAAATTTCACTGTATGTAACCTCTACTTGTGCATATTTTCATGCAGATGGCTCCATTTGTGACAGGTTTTCTTTAAACACTTCAGTGCATTTTTTAGCTCTTTATCATGTTTTGTTTTTGTTAACAGAGATGTCCACTGTGTTAAAACTGTATTTGGAATGATTTCACTTTCCATGTTGGAGCCGTGAACAGGGCCAACTGATTGGAAGCCGATTAATCGATTATTGAAAAAGTTGACAACTTTTTCAATAATCGATTATAATCGATTATGTCGATTAGTTGTTGCAGCCCTACTTCCCAGAACTCCGTGATTCATTTGAGTGCATGACATGTTATGACCATTTTAATTTTCCAATGCTGTAGAAACCTAGTTCTTCATCTTAACAAGCAACAACTTTATTACTTTATTAAAGAACTTTCTTAAAGCTGAAGTTTAATCTTTTATGTTGCCTTCGCTGGTTCCCCCTCTTATCAACATGCTAATGGAATATTTAACTAAAACATTCCATTTTCATTACATACCTTATTGTGATCACTGGGTCTCTGTGCAAAGCAAACACATCACAGTTGGTGGGAGGGGTACCATCAGGGTTCTATTTATAGTTTCCTGAAAACATTACAGCACCCTGTCTCATTGCTTTTTTTTGTTTGTTTTTTTTTGGGGGGGGGGGGGGGGGGGGGTGGGGATTAT
>NW_017306279.1:2914218-2919610 GCF_000935625.1 Nanorana parkeri | reverse complement strand
TTTTTTTTTTTTTTTTTTTTTTTTTTTTTGGGGGGGGGGGGGGGGAGGTTGAGGAATTATGACAATTTTAAAATTCTTTGATGGGTGGATGTCAGTCTGAAGAAGTGAGCATTCCAAGGTAGGCTGCATTTCCATATGGACTGCCCTGGGTAATGCTTATGTGATGTTGAGCCTTCATCATTGACATCCAACAAGCAAAAAGGCCAAACAAGGGACAGTCAGGCTAGGGAATAAAGAGCTAGATGATCATTTGTGTCCTTAAGCCAAGAAATGAGGGGGGACTCTGTATCACTTGTTTCAGCTTCTAATGCACACAGTGTGCTGTGATAACAGAGTAAGTGATTTCGATACAGGAGAGGAATCTGTACAGCTATGCATGACTACAGGTAAGGCTGGAGTTCAGCTTTAACATAGTCCAGGGGTCAGCAACCTTAAACACTCAAAGAGCCATTTGGACCCGTTTCCCACAGAAAAGAAAACGCCGGAAGCCACAAAAGCCCTTTGACATCTAAAATAAAGATAACGCGGCTTATATAGTTTTTTACCTTTTTTTACTTACCTGAGACCCCGCAGAGCCCACCTGAGAGTGAACCTGCAGAGCACACCATAGATCCTGCACAGCCCATCTGAGACTCTCTATGGTGGGCTCTACAGGGCCTCAGGTGGGCTGGTCGCCAGGGTCCCTTTCCCTGTAGCTCCTCCCAACTCCTCTTACCTGCTACTGTTAACCTGGCCTCCTCCACCCCCTCCCCTGTCACCTCGGCCATGCCACCCCTGGTACAGCTGATACTCATGTAAGAGGCCCCCCAGGCTGCCCAGACCCCTCACATGAGTACCGGCTGTACCCCCCTGATGGCGGTGTTCTATCAAAGTTTGAGACTACGTTACAATGTGTGACCGGTGACGTAGTCACACATTTCAATGTAATCCCACCCTGCTTTGCTGTCTAACTACGGTCCCTACACATCCCTTGTCACATTTCTACCCTCTCATTGAGCATCTTGCTGTTGTCACTTTTAACTCTGTTACATTGTGCGATAGTTAATTTATATGCAAATTATATTATTTACTTATCAATAAATTGTAGTGTAATTTGCATATGAATACACCCCTGCTTATTACTCCACTTTTTTACACCCACTTTGGGGCATATTTTGTCTCTCTGACCTGCAGTAAGGGGCACATTATTACTGACCACTGCACTCTATACACAGAGCTGTATCTTATATAGTCCTGACTCTACCACTGCATTCACTATGCTGTACGGTATATTCCTGATCCTTGCACTGTATACTCTGTTATGCATTATACAACTGACCCCTGCACTGTATACAATTTGTTGTATATTATACTCATGACCCCTGCACTGTATACGCTTTGTTGTACATTATACCTTTGACTCCTGCACTGTAATTACTGTGTTGTACAGAATACTCCTGATCCTTGCACTGCACACCCTGTTATAAATTATACGCCTGACCCCCTGCACTGTATATGTTTTGTTGTACATGGTATTCCTGAACCTTGCACTGTATACTCTGTTGCACTGTATTCACTATGTTGTACATTATAGCTGATCCTCCATGGGGAAACACTCGCCATTGCTTTGCAGTCACATGACCATTTGAATAAAGTTAAGGGGTACTTGCATTAACATTTATTATAAATTGTATACAGGATAGATAAGAGCAGTGTGTAGGCAACATTTAAAAGCTAGGTGGTTGGATTGCCTTTCGTTCTACTTTACCAACTCTTGAGAAAGGATATTTGCCACATAAGGAGTGTATTGTTTTGTTTTCACTGAGTCAGCTGACTCATAGACTTGTGAGAAGGAATAGTAAAGCACAACAAATCTTTACCACTGCAAAGTAGGAAGCCCACTACTATTTGTAAAGAGAAAATATATGTGCCCCAATGCACATGTATAATTACAAATTATGAATAGAAACAAAGATTTCTGTTACTTAAAAGAGATGCACTGGAATAGTAAAATATAATCTTCCAAATACTTAGAGCCGGTGTAGGACACTGTAGCTGTCACGCTGGCTCTATACCGAGAGCTGAGTGAGCATGTAACTGATGACCGATCAGCTCATTGCTTCTCTCTGCAGAAAACAATGACTGTCAGTCACCGCTCCCTGTAGTGATTCCCCCACCCTTTTCTGACAGACAGGGGAGGTGGCTTTGGCTCTAGAGAGGCAGAACCAGCTGTCAATCAGGCAACCGGGTGGATCCCTTTTATAAGTGAGCTTGTTTTTACTTTCTGTTCATTATTAATGACTGACACACTTTTTAAATTTTTTCAGTGTGATTCTTCCACGAGAGAAATTTACATGGGCCTGATGGTTCAGGAAGCTGGCCAATCAGGAAGCCCGGCGTATATGTGTATATAATATATATACATTTGTATAAATATATATATATATATTATATTGCCAAAAGTATTGGGACACCCCCCCCAAATCATTGGATTCAGGTGTTCCGTGAAATTTCCTTGCTACTAAATATTCCACGGTCACCTGTTAGTGCTATTATAACAAAGTGGAAGCAACTGGGAACAACAGCAACTTAGCCACGAAGTGGTAGGCCACGAAAAATGACAGAGCGGGGTCAGCACATGCCGTAGTGCACAGTGCCCGGAAGTCGCCAACTGTCTGCATAGTCAATAGCTACAGACCTCCAAACTTCATGTGGCCTTCAGATTGGCACATCAACAGTACGTAGAGAGCTTCATGGAATGGGTTTCCATGGCCGAGCAGCTGCATGCAAGCCTTACATCACCAAGTCCAATGCCAAGCACCGGATGCAGTGGTATAAAGCAGGTCGCTACTGGTGTCTAGAGAAGCGGAGACGTGTTCCCTGGAGTGACACATCATGCTTCTCTGTCTGGCAATCCGATGGATGTGTCTGGGTTTGGCGGTTTGGCGGTTGCCAGGAGAACGGTACTTGCCTGACTGCATTGTGCCAAGTGTAAAGTTTGGTGAAGGGGGGATTATGGTGTGGGGTCGTTTTTCAAGGGTTGGGCCTGGCCCCTTAGTTCCAGTGAAGGGAACTCTTAAGGCATCAGCATACCAAGACATTTTGGATAATGTCATGCTCCCAACTTTGTGGGAACAGTTTGGGGGTGTCCCCTTCCTGTTCCAACATGACATATTGGCATTGCCTAATCCTGATGTGTACGGCTGCTTAACAGTGATAGTAGTGCGGTACATACCGCACTGCTATCACTATCAGACACCTGATCCCTAAAAGCGATCGGGTGTCTGTTAAAGCTTAAAACTTTAATTAATGGATGCCTAAATACTGAGGCATCCATTAATGAACAGTAACTACTGAT
This sequence comes from Nanorana parkeri, assembly GCF_000935625.1. NCBI lineage: Eukaryota > Metazoa > Chordata > Amphibia > Anura > Dicroglossidae > Nanorana > Nanorana parkeri. The sequence goes on along the minus strand of NW_017306279.1, from coordinate 2,916,273 downwards.
TGTCAGCGGTTACCAGCATTACAGAGCCCCAAATAGCTGCTCACGTACAGCGTACATGAGTAGTTATTTGGGCAGGGACGTACAGTACACTAAGGGGTTAAACAGACTTCGTCGGGACTCTGTTTACATTTTGTAAAGCTGACCGTAGGCTTTGCAATGGAAGCAATTCAGGCAGCTGAGCTACCGCCAGATCGCTTCCAGGGGTCAGTGTAGTGCGCCCCCCGCCCACTGGCTCTCCTGCGTGCTTGGGGCCAGCATCACGGGTGTTGGTGGGAAGCGGGGAAGGAGACTGGCCATCTTTGCCGATCTCCTCCCCGCTGGATGGGGCCATAAACGACACTGATTGCATCACTTCCAGTCCCTCAGCTGTCATTCCCAGAGCAAATAGTTATGGGTCTCTCTAAACTGATGGGCTTACAAAGTGAAATGATTAGATGCACACTCATTATTAAGTGATTCTTTCATTTAGCTACTGCTGAAATAAACCGTTTTGTGGAAGTAACTTTAGGTGCAACAGGGCCGGCCTTAGGCCTTTAGGCGCCGTGTGCGAGAAAGCTTTACAGCGCCCCTCAGTGGCCACACCCTTTAGTGGCCACACCCCGTAACCACACCCATTTTCCCCAATATCCGCACCATTTAAAGACTCCTATTTTGTTAAGCCGCAAAGAAACATATTAAAAAGTATGATAAAAATAAAAAATGTTATTCAAAGGTATTAAACTTGTAGGCACAATAGAAGTATTCTTATCAAATAAAACAACAGTGGCCGCACGGCGCCCTTGTTGCCATGGCGCCCTGTGCGGCCGCACGGCTCGCACACCCCTAAGGCCGGCCCTGGGTCTTGACCTAAACCATTTGGAAGAGGGGAAAATACATGTTCATACCTCCGTCATTTGGAGGGACTGTCCCTCATTTGGAACCAAAGTAGTGGTGACAAAAAAAAATCTTTTTACCCGTTTACCCAATCATTTTTGGCATATAAATTCTTAATGATCCAAATAACTGGGGGCGTTGCAGGGGTGTGTCCATTGCCGAAATACATTGTGCTGGAAGGTATTCCTTTTTCTCATCTTAGAATGTTGGGAGAATGCTGTTTTACTATGGAGACTTTCTGGGTTCTGTGGACATCAAGAGTGCATATATGAATGTCCCCATCTTTGCAGAGCATCACCATTTCTTCCACTTTGCTGTGGGTCCATTGCTGTGGGTTCATTGCCCTGCCATGCTATGTTCTGCCTGACTTCTGAAAGAGGTGGTATGCTTCCCACGGAGCCAGTATCTCTCTCTCTCGCACGCTCTCTCTCTCGCTCTTTCTCTCCCCGTCTACTGTACGGCATGTGCTCCCCCTCAACGGGAAACGGCTCTCTAATTTGGCGGCTTGATCCCCACTGGGGCGCCGTGTATGGGCAGAAGCAGCGGGGGGTCGGAGGGGACACAGGTCGGGGCATGCAGCCAGCTCCCAGCAGGGAGGAGAGCAGCTGAAGTAGCGGCGGGCAGCGGCTCTGCTGCCTGCTTGCAAGCTCGCGCCCCATGCTGACCTGATGGGGCCCGGTACAGGGCACCACAAGCTATTGTGGTGCCCATGAAACGTCAGGGCTGCGCTTGAGGCCCTGTATGTTTACTAAGTTGACAACCACTGCATTAGCTGCTATGCTCTCATGCAGTGCTTGTTGTACCTAACAATAGCCGCAGCATTTCAGCTGCCGCCTACTCACTGTCAATAAGACCTTATTTATGAGAGTGCGCCGTGCAGAAACCAGTGAGCATGTTGTGGGCATAACCCAAAGCGAGTCTTCAGGTATCATGATTACAGCAGAGGCTGTGTCTAGGCCTTAAGGTGCCCATACACTGCTCGATTCTCGTACGAGAATCGCGGGAAATCCCGCGATCGTACGAGAATCGAGCAGTGTGAACGAAGACGTGCGACCGTTTCTACTGTACGGTCGCACGTCTTTTGTCTAAGGAGCACGATAGAAAACCAGCCGAAAATCGTACGATTTTCGGCTGGTTTGAACGGTGCTCGGGAGACAAATGCCGAACGGGCCGGTGTGCGCA
>NW_017306279.1:2909700-2913955 GCF_000935625.1 Nanorana parkeri | reverse complement strand
GGCCGCACGGCGCCCTTGTTGCCATGGCGCCCTGTGCGGCCGCACGGCTCGCACACCCCTAAGGCCGGCCCTGGGTCTTGACCTAAACCATTTGGAAGAGGGGAAAATACATGTTCATACCTCCGTCATTTGGAGGGACTGTCCCTCATTTGGAACCAAAGTAGTGGTGACAAAAAAAAATCTTTTTACCCGTTTACCCAATCATTTTTGGCATATAAATTCTTAATGATCCAAATAACTGGGGGCGTTGCAGGGGTGTGTCCATTGCCGAAATACATTGTGCTGGAAGGTATTCCTTTTTCTCATCTTAGAATGTTGGGAGAATGCTGTTTTACTATGGAGACTTTCTGGGTTCTGTGGACATCAAGAGTGCATATATGAATGTCCCCATCTTTGCAGAGCATCACCATTTCTTCCACTTTGCTGTGGGTCCATTGCTGTGGGTTCATTGCCCTGCCATGCTATGTTCTGCCTGACTTCTGAAAGAGGTGGTATGCTTCCCACGGAGCCAGTATCTCTCTCTCTCGCACGCTCTCTCTCTCGCTCTTTCTCTCCCCGTCTACTGTACGGCATGTGCTCCCCCTCAACGGGAAACGGCTCTCTAATTTGGCGGCTTGATCCCCACTGGGGCGCCGTGTATGGGCAGAAGCAGCGGGGGGTCGGAGGGGACACAGGTCGGGGCATGCAGCCAGCTCCCAGCAGGGAGGAGAGCAGCTGAAGTAGCGGCGGGCAGCGGCTCTGCTGCCTGCTTGCAAGCTCGCGCCCCATGCTGACCTGATGGGGCCCGGTACAGGGCACCACAAGCTATTGTGGTGCCCATGAAACGTCAGGGCTGCGCTTGAGGCCCTGTATGTTTACTAAGTTGACAACCACTGCATTAGCTGCTATGCTCTCATGCAGTGCTTGTTGTACCTAACAATAGCCGCAGCATTTCAGCTGCCGCCTACTCACTGTCAATAAGACCTTATTTATGAGAGTGCGCCGTGCAGAAACCAGTGAGCATGTTGTGGGCATAACCCAAAGCGAGTCTTCAGGTATCATGATTACAGCAGAGGCTGTGTCTAGGCCTTAAGGTGCCCATACACTGCTCGATTCTCGTACGAGAATCGCGGGAAATCCCGCGATCGTACGAGAATCGAGCAGTGTGAACGAAGACGTGCGACCGTTTCTACTGTACGGTCGCACGTCTTTTGTCTAAGGAGCACGATAGAAAACCAGCCGAAAATCGTACGATTTTCGGCTGGTTAGAACGGTGCTCGGGAGACAAATGCCGAACGGGCCGGTGTGCGCATTGCAGTCATCGGAAGCCCGCCCCTTGCGATGATCGAGAGTACAATCTGCCTGTCCAAGATGGGCAGATCGTACGTTTTTTTAAGTACTTTACAACCATCGCAAGACTAAGGTCTTGCGATGGTTGTAAAGTGTATGGCCACCTTTAGACTTTGTTAGCGCTCTGTGGTTAACAAATCAGAGTGCCAGCAGCAGAGCCCAGTGCTTGAGGATCACAATACAGGACATTCAAATCAACTGGATTACGAAAACGCTAAGTTTTGTGCAGTTTGTAAGAATGTTCTGTCATTTAAACAAAGCAAAAGCCATGGATAAGAATTATGAAACACAACTGTCCTTAGCAAGACCTCTGCCAACTGAGACACTGGTAATAAAAGAATGCTGTGCTTCAGGAATAATCTATATGACATTTTTTTCTTTTAGGTGTCTGACAACGTTACCATTGCCTGTCTGCAGTTGCATGCTGCAGAAAGTTGATGGCAAGGGAGACTAGCAGACTGCAGTTATGTTTGCTCTGTTTTGTAACAGTATGCAGCAAAGATGGTGGATAGAGGTATGGTTCGTGCTTGTGGAAAGTGTTCATGTGCAGTTCACATTTTGCATTTTTCAATAAAACCACTGCAAGGATCAAAGTTTAGTATACACCACATCCAGGAGATTTGTATCTTTTAACATGGTTAACTTATGTAAAGTAAGTTGTTTACTTTACCTTTTAGCTACTAGTTGCTCCGTATTGAGTGATGTGAAGGTTGGAAGCACTGTAGCACACCAAGGCTTTGTGGTACAACAAAATATTACATTTACATCTGTAATGAGGGTAACAGAGCTGAAAGATGAACAATGTTTGCTTAAGGTTATACAGCATGATATGTTTTGATGTGGTATTATAAATCATTTGATAATTATAGGCTTACTGTAGGAAGAGATTTATGATCGGCCTAGATTGCTATGTATTCATGTGTTGCTTGTTTCTAGGACTAGGTTATGGTGCTGCTTTGCATCCTGCATTCCATTAGCAGTGAAAGCACTGCAGGTATTGAAGAATGAGTGTCATATGCCTTAGCATAAAGTAAACATCCAGATCTTTTTTAATGAGTCTGGGAGTAGGCTGCGGTGTGTATCCATTGCCCTTCAGTACTGACAGGAAAGCAGATGAAACATTAATTGCTTCCCGGGCTTTACCCTTTCAGTGATCGAAGTGGACCAGTCATAAAGCCATGATGCTGACTTTTGGTGTGAATTATGGAACTTTCATATATACATGGGAGTAGGGAGGTTCAGATACCATGCAGCTGTCATTTGTAAGGTGCATACAGAGCTCCTGGGAGTTGTGTGTCCCTGTTTTAATCTATTATCTTTTTTTTATAAATGTGTATCAAGGATGCACCGATACCATTTTTTCAAGTACAAGTACTGATACTTGTCCAAGTACTCACAGATACAGGTACTGATAAATGTTTGTCTATTGTCATGTGACAGTTTTTCTAAAACAATACAGACTAATGATTTCAGGACAGTGGTGGAGCGCTAGGTCCCAGCTGCAACCTCTGCAACCCTGGTGAAAATGTCAAAGTATCGGCACTGGAATCTGGACATTCCTACATGGTAGCATACATTCCACACTCTGTAAGCTGTCTTCTAGAGAGCCGAAGAGCCCCTGAACCTTGCGCACTTTAATATGCAAATATAAGTTTCAAATTGGCTTATTGTTTGGGTATTTAGGCCCCATCATTTTGATGGGCCAATCAGGAGGTTGTTGGAGATAGTACATATCTAAATACCTTTTTAACATCATGCATAATATAGGTCACTTTAACAGTAATGCCAAAAGGGCAACTGGCCTGCTCCTATCAGTGCAGCCATGCCCCCCTCTTCTCTCTTCACTTGTGGTCATGATATGTCACATGCCAGGACACAGGGAAAGAGAAGAAGATTTTCCTTCACTCCCAAGTGGGGATGTATGCACTTTTCTTCTTCGTTTAAAAATTGTGCACCTGGCAGTTGGCACGACTCAACCATTGAGTACATCCCCAGAAACTAAATCAGGGAGGGACATATGAGAGGCTTACTTGAGAAGTTTTAGGACCTGTAGGTAATGTAGAAGCAATTTATACAAAAGCTCATAAGAGTATAATTTTGAACTTGAATATGCTTGAGTCCATGATCTGCTGCCTGCCCAGTGCTGTACCTGGGATTTTGACAGACCTGGTCCCAAAAGTGCTCAGAGCTGAGTACTTCGGAGTTCATTCTAAGAAGAAGAGCTTAGTTAATGGGAATTCACCGATCTCTTCCACCACATGGCATCCAGAATCCCCCCTGGCACAGTCCTTGGCTCACAGAACAGTAAGCCTGGCCCAGCTTACTTACAAGAGGGGTATCTTATCTTCCCTGTCTGTGGCATGATATAGAAGTGATCAAGTAACCTTGCTGTTAACTTTACCAGTAGCTCAGAGTAATCTCTATAGGCTGGAGCTGTACAGAAAAGAAAGCTTACATCATAGCAGGTGGCACTGTCAAATACAATGGTCATACAGTGGAGTGGCACAAAGCAATTAAATACATGTAACAATTTCCCCAGTCGTCAGACCTAACATCCTGGCTACTCACACAGAAATGCAAACATTTTGGCCTCTCTAAGACACATTGGAAGGGAATTTATCAAAACTGGAGCAGACAAAATCTGGAGGAGTTGCCTATGGCAACCAATCAGCTTCTCTCTTCAGTTTAAGTTCAGTTTTAAAAATGAAAGGTGAATGCTGATTGGTTGCCATGCACAGCTGCTCCAGTTTCTGTCTGCTCTAGTTTTGATCAATTCCCCTCTATGAATTTTAGAACAGTACATACTTTATTAAATTTTCCACACTAGGTCACCAAGAGGTGACGTCTACTGAAATAGGTGATTGCTACATACATTTAAAAATCACTTAAACACCAATGTAAAAGGAACAGGAGGGAGGGAGGTACA
>NW_017306279.1:2878632-2906219 GCF_000935625.1 Nanorana parkeri | reverse complement strand
GGGGGGGGGTAGAGAGAGAAGTGTATCTATGTGCATGCTGGGACTTATAGTTGCACAATGCTAGTAACTTGGTTAATTGGCTCCTGTCTAAATTGGCTCTTTGTGTGTACAATAGGGACCTTAGATTGTAAGCTCCTTGAGGACAGGGACTAATGTGAATGTGCAGTATGTAAAGTGTTGTGTAAATTGTCAGCGCTATGTAAATACCCATAATAAATACATTTCAGGGGTGTGGAAATTAATAATGATAGCGTTGGGAGGCGACAGGTTTTCTGTATGGAGCCTGCCCTCCAATACAGAAGATCGAGCACAGTATTGTGACTGCTGAGACAGGAAGTGCTGTGAGTATGGCACTCCTGTCTCACTGATCATGCAGAGCAGATTGGAGAACAGACATTCTCCGCTCTCCTCCCCACTCTCTATCCTGAAATCATTGCCGCTAGGGGGAGTCCAAAAACTGCGGCGGGGGAGGGACCTTGGAGGAGGGAGGGCGATGGACAAGTATGCTGCTATACAGGTGATCTGGGTCCAGATTACTTGTACAAAAAGAGCGACTGCTTCCCTGCTCTAAATGTAGGAAAAAACACTGGCCCGACGCCCAGAACTGCATGTTCTGATCGTCGGGCGATAGGAATTCCGCACTCCTGATAAATGCAGGCACCCGGGCTTGTGTGCTATTACCTTCAAGTGACTGATTGCAAAGCTTCATACTCATGCCCGCGTCTCATGTTATATAATACTTTGTCATTAGTATTGCATTTGATATTGATAGCTCACCTAACAAATAGTCTTCCTTCAATGTGCGGGTTGCAAGACTTATTTTCTTCAGCCCTGAACAACCCCCGATACTGAACAACCAAACTCCCATCATCATCGCAAAACAAATCAACCTATCCCTTTTCATCAGGAAACAGTTTATTATTGTCATTCTGTTCAGTGGGACTGTAATTGGATTTCATTGAAGGAAAAATATTTGGCAGACTTGCTGAAAATATTTAGCTGCAGATAATCCTGTCCTCCCTGGCAAAGAGCACTCTTGGTACATTTCCACTACGGTGCACAACAAAAGGTTTCTTTCCAAGGCTTCAAGCCTAATATGTAATAAGCAAACCACTCTATTATGAAAGAGCTACCAAACAAGAAAATCCATTCTTGTAATAAAATTTCCATCGTAGCTCCCTGGCGTCCGGCTGTGTGGAAAAGGAGGATTGAGGCTGTAGTGTCTCTTAGATAGATACTTAACCTGAAAGTGGCGTGAGGAGCGACAAGATTGGCAGAACTCCCACCTATTCATACAGCTCAGTAGTGCCCTACTCTTAAATAATCTCCTCTAGCTTTATCTGGGACCAAAAGCTCTGAGCTGTGTCCCCATGGGGCCTCATATCCGAAGCCTGTCATATAACACTGATCTTAGTACCCTTCCCTATCTCTGCTATGTGCGGCTCAAACGTTATATATAGCACAGAAAGCAAAGCAGTAATCTGTCACCATTTGCACCAATCTACCCTAATCTCCTTTGTAGCCTGGTGCTTCTGGAACACATCTGCTGGGGATGCAGGGATGTCCTCCCTGCTGCCTTTTGCACAGAGAAATCTGATGCAAAAAAAAATGCCAGTATTAAGAAGTCTCTCACAGTCAGCAATTTAATTCCAACCTCCTTTGAAAGTTTGAATGATATTGGTGATGCTGAAAGCAGAGAGAAAGTTGCACTGCATAGTCTTCAGACTGTACACTTCTACCACTACTGACTGGGTAAAGAGACGTGGGTGCTTATTCTGCAGGGTTATACATAATGGGGGGAATTCTTCATAGCAATTGCGAGTGCTTGAACTTGCACGGATTATATTTGATGCACTTTGCGCCAGATTTATGATGCTAGTATAATGTTGTTCATAAATGAGGTTAAATAGACTCCAGACAAAAAGCTTAACAGTCTCTTCTTGAAGAAGTGGTCATGGGGACATCTTAAGTTGTGATTGTTCTGTTAAGCTGCCCATACACCTTGCGATCATCGGACGACACTTTTCGTCCAATGATCGAACCGTTCTACGAGTTTCATACGGCGGCCCCATCCTGCCCCGGTTATCACAATGTTGGATCTGCAGTAATTAAAAGAAAGCACTTGGACAAATTGCGGTAATCGACCGCACGTATTTTTGTCTGCGCATGTGCAGTGTAGATGGTTCGAATTTTGACGTACAGAAATGCCACCAACCTTGCAAAAATCGTACGATCGACCGAAGTTTTCTAACCTGCTGGTTAGTCAAAAGTTGATTGGTTGTACACTGCCCATCAACCTTACGAATATAGGACGAAAACGCAATCGCATACGAAAATCGGCCAATTTTCTTAAGGTGTATGGAAAGCTTTAGGTGATGCTCCAGTTTCAGACAGCCGCAGGACAAGCGCAGATGTAAACAGGTGCTAAGTGGCAATTGCTTTGATAAATTCCCCCAATGTATGAATTTTGGCTTTCTGCATTATTAGCTTTCTAAATTCTTTTCACTTGTTGACTAGGATTACTTTTCAATTCCTTCCAAGGTTTGGGAGAAGTTCGCACGTCGTCACTGCTGCTGAAGGGCCTTCCAGGATAGCAGTCAAGGGCCTGGATGGAGTAGTTGTGGCTTTCTTTAGGTACAAAGGCAATGCTCAGGCAAGATTAGGAGCAATAATACCTGTGCCTTTTACCAATGATGTGAAGGATCTAATACAATTTATTAAAATGAGGAAATGCATGTCAGTGGACATCAAGATGCAGCATGCAAACATTTTTCTAATACACATTTAGGGTCCGTTTACACCAGATGCAGTGTATTCTGGCCCGATTCTGGCCAGAACACACTGCCTCGCATTGTGGCCGGCTCACTTTTTTGTGGGGCAGGAGGAGGTGTGGCGGGCCATTGAAATGAATGGCACCGTAGACACTCCCTCCGGCCCCAATGCGATCAGCCGCACGGGATAGCATGGCACATTGTGCCTGCGGTCCGGTCCAGTGCGATCAAAATAGTGCTTGCAAGGGATAAGTTCCCGTTTTTGTCTAGGTGCTAAAAATAACAAAGTTATACTCACCCGAAGCTCTGAGCCAGCCAGCTGTCCCATCGCTCCCTCCAGCCTCTCTCCTCCTCCGCTGCAGCATTGAAATGTTTCTCAGCATCCTCACATCAATGCACAGTGCATAGACGTGATGATTTTGGGACCTTTGACCGCTGCAGAGGAGGGGGAGAGAGACTGGAAGATGCGGTGGCTCGGAGCATTTGGTGAGTATAACAGCATGCAGTTAACCCTTGCAGTGTGGGGGTAGCCCCCACTGCAAGGGTTAATTTTTTTTCCCCCTGGAGTTTTTCTTAAAGGGTATACAATATACATACAATATTAGTTCCACTCTGCATAGTTCACAGTTATCAGTTTTTCCCTCCTTTTATTTTCAGTCCATAGTGTCCGCCGATATGGATTCAAACCAGATTGAGGCTTTCCTGACGGCTCAGACCAAAAAACAAGGAGGAATCACTGTTGAACAATCTGCAGTCATCGCTAAGTTTTGGAAGAACCACAAAAGGAAGATTCGTGAAAGTGTGATCAACCAAACCAGATGGGAGAACACCCTAAAGAGCCTAAAATGGAGGATAGATGTAAAATCGCAATCCAGGTACTCGGACCAAGTCAACAATGCTGCTGCTGTGGTAGAGATGGAGATTGGGACAAATGGCAAGGTAAGCAACATCTGAGCCTTTTAGTGTCCTGCACACAAAGCCTGTCATTGGCAGGTGGCTGGATTCATTATTATATTGTATGTCTTGCTCGATGTTCCTGGCTAGTTTTACAAGGACCTGTTACGTCCTGACAAGGCAGCAAAATGCAGTGTTTGGCTCTGTCAGTCAGTCTGCAGGTTTTTGTACTCTAATTTTGATAAGCATTTTGTTAATGAGATTTGGCATATCTGTATGACCTGGAATTATTTGCTGTAATAGAGTTTGGTAAGTGTTATGCTTGTTTATATTGTTTTTATACCAGACAGTATAGATTTGATGGATCCTAAAACACTGAAATAAAAAATGTCAGTAACTGTTAAAATGTAAAGTGTGCAGGTGAAGCATTTTTATGTAAGTTTATGTGATGCTCGGTCAGAAGCACTTCTCATTGGGCAGCGTGTGAAATTCAAAATACAGAGCGCAGGGATGCGCTACACAACAGTACGGGGCAGGGATAGTAGACCAACACTGGTGGAGGGGAAGGAGTGGTCGCCCAAAGGTAGGGATGCAGTGATACTGATACCAGTATTGGTGCCGATACTGAGTATTTGGGCAAGTACCCGTACTTGCCCAACTGCTCCCCCCATTCTCCCCCCCCCCAATACCAGAACTTCCGGTCAGAGGGAGATCTCCCTCTTACGGCTCAGAAGCTGGCTTCACCTATTGCTAGACAGCCTGGCTTCCTGACCAATCAGGAAGCCAAGCGGCGAGTTATTAAGTGACGCCCGGCTTCCTGATTGGTCAGGAAGCCAGACTGCCAAGCAATAAGTGAAGCTGGCTTCCTAGCCAACCAGGAAGCTGGATGGCACGTCATGACCTGCCTCCTGGCTTCCTGATTGGCTAGGAAGCTAGCTTCACTTAGCGCTAGGCAGCCTGGCTTCCTGACCGATCGGGAAGCTGGGCGGGTGGATCATGACGTGCCGCCCAGCTTCCTGATGGGTCAGGAAGCCAGGCATCCTCAGTGTCACGAGGGAAGTGAAGCCAGTGTTCCTTCAATAGAACACCGGCTTCCTGATAATCAGGGCCCATGGATGCTGTTATTGCTATTCATTATAGGTGAGTACTGAAAAAAAATATCGGTACACGATACTGAAAAACTGGTCTCAGTAGATCCCTACCGAAGAGTAAGTATAGCAAGTGGGAGGAGAGGCGACCAGATTGGAGGGAGCAATTCCATTTTCCCAAATTCACCTGGGAAAGTGAAATTACCCTGTAAAGTGAATGATATATAACTTTTAGGTTTATTTATCGATTGAAGCTGCGAATGCATATTTTGTAGTTGAGGTGCCACTTCCATAGTTATCTAGGGCGGCTGAAGCTTTCCAGGTTGTTAATGTCTCGTTCATGAGATTCCATGTAGCAGAAGAACTGAACTGTCATCGGGGGAGGCCGGGAGAGAGGGGACAGTTTGACATGAGGTTCCACAGGCTGAACCACAAATTCCCCCTCTCTATTCAGTCTCAGGCCGGTCTATTCAGACATGACGCCGCGACCCACTGCAGAGGGTGTCGCGACCCACTTTTGGGTCGCGACCCACGAGTTGAGAACCACTGATCTATAGTGTCAGATTTTTGAATAGGTTCCATCATCTGCATTAGGAAAAATGCGACAATAAATGTGAATGTGAGTTAAGAAAGACAAACCTATTTCTCACCCTCTTTTAGATATATACATGAGTAATACTAGGGTGATGTTATATAGTCTAACATGTTGTATGATCTTACATTTGTCAATTAATGGCGTCTTGCTTCATTTACCAGATATTAGTGTCCTATTATGCAGTCACCTGCTGTGCACAGTAATTGCTTTTAAATGCTTTGCTTGACTTTAAATCAGTTCTGCTCTTGATATAAAATATCCAATATGGCTGATCTGAAAAGATAGTTATGCTTGACTGGACTTTAAATTAATCACTTTTCAATACCTACTATGTGTAATCTTCCCTGGTACATCATTTGTGTGTGTGACTATATAGAACATTAACCACATAGCAACCAGTCCATGTTAGAGAGGCTTGATGGTTATTTTAGTTTTATTATCATCATTATTATTATACAAGATTTATATAGCGCCAACAGTTTGCGCAGAGCTTTACAATATAAAGGTGCCCATACACCTTACAATTTATCTGCAGATTTTCTGTGGCCAGATGGAAAAAGTGCAACAGATTGGCCTAGGTGGAGATTACTCCATCCACACAGTTAAGTGTCGATGGAGGAATCTGTTGCACCTTTTCCATCTGACCACAGAACATCTGCAGATAATTGTAAGGTGTGTGGCCAGCTTAAGAAAGACATTGCAATACAATTCAAGACAAGAGGGTAAGGAGAGCCCTGCCTGTGAGTTTTGGATAGAATAGGAAATACTTTTTGCTTTCTTGTTGCTGTTGGGGACTAGAACTGGGCTGGGTGGGGTGGGGGTGTGGGGAAGTTCTCTAATAGGGTGACTGGCGCCATTAAAATGTAACAGAGGATCAAGCCCTTACCCATTCTATCCAGCCGGTGTTACATTTTAAAAACAATTTAAAGGGTTTACATTTCTTTGTATGAAATAAGATCTTTGCCACACCAATGTGCTTTAATGAAGAACTCCAGGTTGTAGAAAGCTTAACCCTTGCAGTGGCGCTACCCCTGCACTGCATGGGTTAACTTAACTTTCTCTAGGGGCTCACCTGATCCTCGGCCCTGCACCAGTGACTGCTCACCTCTCTCCCGCTGTGGTATGTCCCTCAGCGTCCTCAGATCTCATGGACAGTTGAATGGACTGTATTAGATGTGATGACGTCAGCGGAGCTTAGACTTCTGGAGTCCAGGGGAGAAGAGGCTGCCGGGATCAGTATAGCAGCCAGGCGGGATCAAGGATCGGTGAGAGTTTCTTGTTTCTTTGAGCCCCTAGAAAAAAGCAAGTAGTTAACTTTGGCAGTGCAGGGTTAACTTCGCTCCCATCTCCCATCAGGATCAATCCTCCCACTGCAAGGGTTAATTTTTCTACAGCCTGGAGTTCCCCTTCAAACACACATAGAATCAGGGTAAAAGTCCAACACATTAACTGCAAGGGCAGTGTTCACACAAGTGCAAGTGTGTTTCAGATAACTGAAATTTTTTGTAATTTGGAAGTGAGGGACAGGGGCATGTTGCCCTATTGTGATGTAAAAAAGTAATACTCGCAAGCCAGGGTTCATCTGCAGTTTGCAATTGTGTTGGTTCAACGGGGCTATGGAACGGAAATTCCCATGGAAATGGGAAGAAGTTCCTCCTTTTAGTCTGTTTGCATAATTTAAAAGATATTATTATTATTGTACAGGATTTATATAGCGCCAACAGTTTGCGCAGCGCTTTACAATATAGGGAAGACATTATAATACAAATCAAGACAAGATGGCAAGGAGGACCAAGATAAAGATATATTGAATCCTTGTAAAAAAACTGGTTATTTGATTCTATTACCAAAATAAAGAATTATTAAAAAGCACCCCGCCAAAAAACAATAATAATACTGTCCTGCCGCCTGTGCCTCGGATCTTAGCACTCTAATGCAATGCCATGGCGGGCAGCAGAATCTTCAGAATCCGATACTTCTGGGTGTGCTGGATGTCTGTGTCCTCCTCCGTACAATGTGGTTCCACCTGGTGGCCACAATATCACTACTGTTTCCTTTTGACACATGAATGGCATCTCTTTAGGATAGGTTACTGGTCTCTGCACCAGTACCTTAGCAATGGAGTTTTATAGATTCATAACTTACCATGCCGCTTGACAAAAGTAGTAACATGGGATAACCGTTTAAAGCTGAAAAGGGAACTATACTCATGCAGCGATAGAGCAAAGCTTCCCATCCACCAGCACCGCCATCTTTTCTTCTGTGTCTTCTTGGTCCACGTGGCTCATCCCCTTTCATTAGGTGGCCACTTTTGATGTAGCTTTTGTGCATGCGAGCGGGAGTTACATGGTTCTCGGTACCTGGCTGCATTCCTGGAATCTTATAGATGTTGGGAATGAGCTGGATTGTAAACTGTGCATGTGCCACAGACAGTGTACGCTTTTAAAAATTGCTACAAAAGAGGGAGGGAAGGTTTTTTGTTTTTTTTTCTTTAGGAAAAGAGACATAAATCATCCCTTCTGCTAATAAACTATCTTTTAGCAATTCTTTAGAAGTTACCTAAAGTTCAGCTTTAACTGCAGACAAACAGCATCCAGTTCTTCTGTGATTTACAGAGCTGTGCCACGTAGGGCAATAGACCTAATTTATCTTTTCTGCAGTTAAATAAAACGTATAGGTCTGCTGCCTCCCCCAGCCTGTGACTGGACAGTGAAAGGAGAAGCAGCAAATAATGCAATCATCCCTCTGTACCTCTATTCTCTCCACCTCTCAGCAGCTCCTTGTTGGCACATGAGCACTGTAGCACAACTGACTGACTCCGTCTTTCTCTCCCATTCTGAGCTCTGCTGTAAAGGCTGATACCAATTAACTATTTGCTATCCGCCCATTGTAAATACACGAGCAGACGGCAGCCTCTTCCACGTCATTTTTTTTCCTGCCCGTGTGAGCAGGTTCCCGCTGTGCATGTAAACAGCCTATTACATACAAGCATTCGGGCGGCTCTACAGCCGTCCAGTCGCTTGTATGACAACAAACAGGGTGCGTCACCCCTCTACTTCTGCCCTCCACTGCCGGTTATCCCGAGCTCCGTAGTGCCCCCTGTGGGCCCAGGACAGCGGCTGTTTACAGTGATAACAGCGGAGAGATCAAAATTCTCCTACTTGCTGATCTCTCCTCCAATGCTTCCAGGCGGATCTGATGTGTTTTACATTAATTCCACCTCTAGCTGTCATTTCTCTGGCTACTATAGCCAGAGGAGAAGCTGGTGAAGCGTCATCAGCTTCTTTGGGGGTCCCTAGGTGACAGAGGTCTTCGAGACCCCTAAAGCCTCCTTAAAGAGGGCCTGTCATTGTATATTTGTTATCACATAGGGGAATTGTTAATTATTTTGGGGGGGATGCTTTTTGTCGCGCTCAATCAGCTGAGACAATTCACTCTCGCTGTGAACCAGGCCTCATTGGTTTATTTTTTTGTTTATATCTTCCTTGAGTTTAGCTTTAACACTGTAATGTAGACTGGGAAAACTAAAATAGAGGCATCCCTGCTAGGAAAACAGTCTATACACTTCTATACCATGGGCCACACCGCCAATCTCCACTGCTTTGAAGAGGAGAACTTGCTGAAGCACATTCAGCTTTCAACACTTTTGTGAGTTTCAGATGCTGGCATCCCCCACTGCACTCTTTGGTTTCCTACATCAGCCTCTATATTACTGCAGCACACAGTAGTGACACAAGGGCCAATGGAAGGAACCACAGAGTGAGGGGGGACAGGGCTTTTTATAAACCCCAAAGTGTGCCATATGCCAAAGATCATCATTAAGCTTTGCCCTTCAATGCTGCAAGTTCTGGCCACAAGGGCAGTGAACTGGTAACTGTTAAAGCAACACTCTAGGTAGATTTTTTTTAACCCTTGCAGCGGGGCTACCCCTGCACTGCAAAGGTTAAATGCTTGTTTTATCTAGGGTCAAAAATTAAAAAAAATATTTCACCTGATCCTTTTGAGCCGGCTCACTCTTAGACCGTTCCCTGGAGCCTTGCTCCCGCTCCGCTGCAGTGGTCTAAGCTTCCTGAGTCATAACGTTCTATGCACAGTGTATAGCATGTAAGGACGCCGAGGGAGATGCCATCGCTGCAGCAGAGGAGGAGACTGGATGGAGGGAGCGATGTCACAGCTGGACAGCTCAGAAAATCAGTGACTATAACTTTTTTTACCCTAGGCGAAAATGAGCACTTTCCCTGCACTGCGAAGGTTAAGAACATTTTTACCCAGAGTTGTTCTTTAAATGTTTTCTTTGCAGGGTTTTCTTTTTTGTTCATTTTGAACAAGATCCAGAACTATAGATGTGTTTTCTTTTTTTTGTTATGATGGGGAGCATGTTTTACAAAGGAAATCAAGGATATCACCACACCTTTTATCAAGTGGACTTGGCAGTGTGGCTGCAGAAAGCTCTAGTTACAGACAATGGAATGATCTGTATTTGCGGCGGAGTTATTAAATAAAATCACCAGAAAATGATTCCTGATTGTTTGGCCTTGCTGTGCTCAGTGCTAGGAAATCACCCACGCCTATGTCTGAAAGTAATCCTCATGTCATGGTGAATCTTTCTCTTTTTCTAAAGAGGAAATGAATTGGTCCTATTGCTAGACGGGAGGCAGTAGTAAGTCTGTCTCTTTAAACGGGCCATTTTTGGCAGTTTTATTTGATGTAAGATACAGGCACATTAGTCACTGCGTCTGCTCCTATGTACTAAGCACGTTTCCTGGATTGCACTAGTATGGGGCTAACCGTAAAGCCTTTAATTTTTATAGCTGACTCCATTGCACATATAAAAACTGATATGACCCTCCTGTAATCCCATTTACAGCAGCACTTACCAGGGTAGAACCTGAGCCAGTCCAATTTTGCCGCAGTGCACATGTGCTAACAGTAAACATGAGGAAATTACCTGAGATTAGGGGGATGACTTCATTAGTGCACTGATGCTCCTTCATTGTCCATGTAGGACCCCCTTCACACTGAGCTACATCAGAAAAAGCGCTTTTGAGAGACATTGAGCTACAGTGCACATATTGTCCCGCTACGTAGCGCTACTTTTGGCATGGTCTTCGTAGCTGCTACATTGTGCTGTATCCAATCAAAATCGGTCTTGTTGTGACATCATTCCTCTTCCTGTTTCCTGCTTATGTTCCTTACATTTATGTGCAAAACTGACACTTCTGTAGCGCGACAATGTCACGCGAATCCGTGGGACATTGAGCTACACCATTCTGCCGAAAAATAGGTCATGTTCAAACGACAAGCTTGAGCTACAAGCTACAGGCGACATTGAGCTGTGAGATGTGAACAGCTCCATTGAAATGCATTGGACGAGCTACATTCCGCTAATGTTTGAGCGATTTTTGAGCTGAAATTGCGCTACAAATCGCTCAGTGTGAATGAGGTCTTACAGGCCGGGGGATATTGTTGACTAGTGTTCTTGACATACTGTAGCTGTGCTTCTTTTGTAGTAGTGGAGGATGCAGAATGTGAAATAGTACATTGCCCACATCGACAAATTCAGATGTTGTCTTTTTTTTTTTTTGACCCTGTGCAAATTTAGTTTCTATGACAGCAAAGAGACTACTTTTTTTTTTCTTTTTATCTATTTCAGTGTCAGACACCCCTACCACAGAACTTAATTCTAAAGACACATCAGAACACAGATATCAAAGATTAGAATTATTCTGCACAAGTTAAACCAAAACAGATAAATGTCTGCAAATTAACTCTATAAAGTCCATCCGGGCAAAAGCAGCCGGTACTATAAAAGTCCAGTACTGAGATGTAATTTCTTTTCTTTTGGAATGTATTTCTCTGGATAAACTGATGCATGAAACGGATTCTATCACCAGAGTTTCTAAATGAAAGCCTTCTTGCATTAGCTCTTAAAGTGGAACTGAACTTAAAAATGGAAGATTTGCTATGTTATAGGGATTATATATATAGAAGTGTTAATTGTACGTTAACAATACCCTGAAAAAGTACCTTTTTGTTTTGCATTCCTTCTGAAAAATAGCACTCCTGTGCCGTAGAGCCTCATTGCTGTATGTTTGAAGTGTGAGATCTAAGGCACTGCTGCCTGTGCCTTATAGTCTAAGGGGATTTGGATTGAGGTTTGGTGCTTTCAAATATGTTAATTGAAGTAATGCCGCTACCGAAATGGCCTCCGTACAGAGACACAGTGCAGAACAAGGCATGGTTAGTCCGTAATGGGAAAAAGATCAGCTTCTGGGAGACGACAGGCACTAGTGACTAGTCCTTTGCCCTCTGACTGCCTTTTTTGAGCATAGCTTCTAGACTTCAAGCCCATTTCCACCTTTGTAAGGGATTAGCATTTATTGTGGAAATGCAGGGGTGCGGTGACGATGTATATGTGTCCACATTTTCATGACTCACATTGCAGGCTTTCTTTAATTTCTTTATGAACAATTTATGATTCCTAAAAATTCAAAATGTTATCCACAAGAAATCCATTCTGACACCAGGGTCGGACTTTAAAGCAGGCTGTAAACAGCTGCCCCCCCCCATGTGTATCCTTGTAACATGATCACTAAAAACCAGCTTTGCCTTTTACACGCAATACACTGTCTGGGGGGTGTGCCATTATGAATACTAATGAATAGGGGGGGGTAGAGATCTCAGAGAGAGCTCAGTTGTAATTTACACAGAGCACAGAGGCGGCCATTTCCATGAGGATATAAAGAGGAAAGCTAACAAAAAACGTAAGTTTCTGTGTTCATATACAGCAACTGCATATGCCTGCTTCGTGTACACTTGGTGTACATTGCTGGCATATGTTTTTCTTTTTAAAATACCTCCGCAAAGGTGGAAATGGGCTTTCGGTGCCTTTTTTAATTCAAACTTGTTAGAATTACCACCGTTTCTCAAAAATGTTTTTTCAGTTTTAGTGTATTCACCTCTGCAACTTTCTTTGTAATTCAAAACTTCCGGGAGCACTGGCAGTTTTTCCCTCCCCTGGTTCCAGTGTCACTATTACATGTGCGCCTCCCAGTTCAGGTTTGCGTTGCCTCTTTAAAGTTGACATCGGGAGCGTCCACATGTGACAGCCGGCATCACGGGGAAGCAAATGCAATTAGGCCAGTATTTCTTTTCTGGCAATGACACTTCCAAAGCTGCCATCACAACCAAGATGGAAGCGCCTAGCATTGGTTTTATGCTTTCTGGCTTCTAGGTTTAGTTGGGCCTTTGAGGGAGATTAAATGCATCATGTAAGATAAGTGGACATAACTTGAAATAAGAAATATGTTATTTGGTGGAATCATGTGTGAGCAAGGCCTTTTTAAGGTTTTATCCTTTTGCAGCGTGTGTCCCTTCTTTTAGTATCCAGAGTCTCTCCCAACTGTACATCTTTATTGAATCTTCTGTAAGTCAGATTCAAATCAATGATCACAGGTGACAATTGTGTCTACATGCTTCCTACAGAAGCATTTTTGGAAATATACCAGATGGAAATCCCCTTTTTGCAAGTAAAAACAGAGCTTCTAAGATACAGTGCAGATGATGTATTGAAGTGGATTTTTGTCTCCTTTCAGTTTCTCTGATTTTATATGAGACCTAAATCCATACAAAGCTATTCACTAAGCTGCGCATACACCTTGCGATCATCGGAGGGAACTTTTCGTCCGATGATCGAACCGCCGTACGCTTTTCATACGGCGGCCCCATCCTGCCCCGATTATCACAAGATTGGATCAGCGGTAAAAGAAAGCACCTGGACGAATTGCGTTAATCGAGCGCACGTATTTTCGTCTGCGCATGTGCAGTGTAGATGGTACGAATTTTGACGTACAGAAATGCCACCAACCTTGCGAAAATCGTACGATCAACGGAAGTTTTCTAACCTGCTGGTTAGTCAAAAGTCGATTGATTGTACAGTATTTGCGGTTGCACACTGCCCATCAACCTTACGAATATCGGAGGAAAACGCGATCGCATACGAAAATTGGTCTATATTCGTAAGGTGTATAGGCACCTTAAGTCTCCGTTCACACCAGGGCGTTTGTTGCTTGTATTTTTCAGCACGAAAAAGCTCCACACAAGAAATCACATTGATTTCTATAGTCCCCGTTCACGTCTCAGCGGTGAATGGGGACAATAGAGGCGCATACTTACAGGCTTGTGCTTGTGCGGAGCTTTTCCGTGCTGACAAATACGAGCTACGATCGCCGGCGGTGTGAACGGCTGTAAATAACCTGTATTGTGCTGCCTACCACACAATGTGTACCAGGTAATATCTTTAAATTATGGTTTGAAAATTCCCAATCAGTTCAGTCAAAGTACCGCAGTGAACATCTCTACCATGTTTGTGGCACATAGTCCCATACCATGTTTGTGGCACATAGTCCCATAGATTTTATGATGAAGCTAAATGAGATTTCAAGATTTTGAACTGTGGATAGGACAGAACATAATCGTGCCCAACTATTAATGGTCAGAAGGCTAAAATAAGTGACATAACTTAGTTTGTATGGCCTGAATATATGTAGCAAAATACAGTAAACTGTATAAGCCAATCACACTTCAGTTTTCTACAATCAAAGAGCAGAGAGATTAAGGCTGGGCATACATGGGCAATTTTGTTGTGCTGGTAAAATCACCAGCAGTGGCCCACCAGTAATCGCTACATATAGTAGTGGTAGCAATTGATTGCACATATTTGGAGTATTGTGTAATCATTAGTGATTCATTGATGCAACATACTACACTCCATTGTTGCTATGTGTAATGATCGATAGTTAATGGCTAGCGATTGGTGAGGGGCAATCACGGGTGACTTTAGTAGCCCATGTGCTCCCAGTCTTTCTAATTGATGTGGGTTAATACACCTTGCATTTTGCACCGTATCAAACAGGACTGTACATGTATTAAATTAGTAGAAGGTATTAAAATGTAATAGAGTAATAACAATGTGGTAGAATTGACTGTATAGGGCAGAAGAATGACATAGCAGACATATCACAGCCATGGAATAGCACATTTATGCAGAAACTCTGCAGTTTATCAGGAACACCTTCCTTACTTTTCCACCATTTTCTTAGTGTTATTTGCAGCTGCTCCAATGATGGAAATCTTTCTGTTTGTTAAAGTGATATTTAATGGAACATTTTGGTTTCATAGATAAAGCTCACTTAAGAATTGGAAGTAGTCCAAAGATGATTAAGAGAGCAATAACCGAAAATCATTTGCATTGCTTGCCTTTCTATTGTCAGTTGATGGCATTGTGGCATTCAAATCCTGTCCTATCGGTTACCACTTTGTGCATATTCTCTGGACTTTCAAAATGTTTAACCACTTCAGGCGGGTTCACGTATATGTACATCCTCTGCCTGAAGTGGTTATACCAAGAACACAGCTGCTGCTGCTGCAGCCGTGTTCTTGGTATAATTTCAAACAGCCGATGATGGCTGTAAGACCCCATTCACACTGAGCTACAAGCTTTTTCACCACTGATTTGAGCTGATCGACTTTGAGCGACATTGAACTACATTGAGCTACAGTGCACATATTGTCGCGCTACGTAGCTCTTCTTTGGCAGTCTATCAAAATTTATTGGGGGTCAAATCGCTTGAAATCCACCAAAAAATAGCTCATGTTCAACCTTCAACTACAAGCTACAGGAGACATTGAGCTGCAAGATGTGAACATCTCCATTGAAATGCATTGGAAGAGCTACATTAAGCTTCATGTTTGAGTGATTTTTTAGCGGAAATCGTGCTACAAAACGCTCAGTGTGAATGGGTTCTTAAGGTGCAAGCGATTGTACTGAGTGGCAGCGTGTGTGTGTCCTGCTGCCGCTATTACCAGCTGCCCTGGACTCTGCTGTCCCCCGTGCGGGCCCATGTCCGGCACGGCGGGTCTCCCCTCATTGATCGGAGGGATTGATCTCTATTCCAGTCACTGGACTGTGTATTACATCACTGCCGGTGTCACTGTTTACATTCTCCGGCTCTTAGAGCCAGGAGAACAAGCTGGTGAAGCAGATCTCTAGGCTCTGGTGAAGCCTATAGGACATTTTGGGTATTGTAGTTTTCACATATGCACGCAATTTTAAGACTTCACATGTTTGGTATCAATTTACCCGACGTGACCCCATCTTTTATATTTTACCCCAAAAATGGGTATTATATTCTGTTTCTGTGCACTACATTTCATTTTAGTGTATTTTATCCTAAAAATACTGGTTTGATAAACATTTGCGCAAATACCGTGCGCAGTAACAAATTGCAACTGGCATTTTTTTTATTCTACAGGGCCTCTGCTTTCAGAAAATATATAATTGTTTGGGGTTTTTAAGCTGTTTTCTAGACAAAAAAAATCAGATTTTATCACGTGTGCAAATAGTAAGAAATTGCTCCGGACAGCAAGTGGTTAAAGTCTGTACTGTGCAGTCTTTAGTCACCCAGAATGGGAAAATGCATGCATAGACTGGTGCAAACTCTATCTAGCACAGTAACCTTTTTGTTGTGGAAACATTTATTGATCTAAAACCTGCAATATCATATCTAGAAGATAAAGAATGTGCCCACAGGAGTCTTCAGAATCCTTTCTACTGTGTCACAGATTGCCATAAACTGTGACTAAAGAGACAAGTTGAATGTGCAAACACGGCCTCACATTATGATGTCTTCTGTCCTAGCTTTAGCCATACACTGGAATGCCTCAGTCATATGAGGGTTCTTCGTTAGGGCATGTAGGTAGGGAAGGAAAGGTTGAGCTTGAAAAAGTATTGTCTTGGTCCAAAACATGTAGCACTACTGCACTGTTTTTATTGTTCTTTCAATTTAAATCAGATTATAGTATCCTTGAAGAGTGCGGATCTACCTGTTTTGTGTATCCAAGATGCCATATGACTGTTATTTAAGCATCTACTGAATGGTGGATTTTACACTTGGCCTTGGATGAGTCAGTGTTTGTATACGGAGAAGGGAAGGTGTAGCTTGCATGATTCTACACAGCTTGAATGATATACCGCGAGCTGTAGCTCGCGGTATACTGAGCTTAGGGTAACGGGAGGACGCTAGTTTGTGTCCTCCCGTTACCCTAAGGAGAACTATGGGGAAAACACTGACCCCATAGTTCTCCTTTTAACATGTCAAATAACTTTCTCTTCCTATCAGCCAAGACTGGCCATAAATATGAGACAAAAATGGCCAAATCAGAACTCTGTCTTCTCCCATATGTGGCGGCTCATACAAGCAAAGCACTGAGAACAATAAGTCTATACAGGTATCCAGTACCCACTGCTGCCAGGCCAAACACAGGATCAAATGCAGAGAAAATGCTGCATGCGCACAATTGGAGGGGTGTAAAATTAAAAGCTCTGCATATTTAACAGTGTGCCTCCTTTGTGAAAAAGGGTCATAGCCTTATCCGAGAATTAGCAGTGTTAATATACTCCTTTGCTGTACTCATGACATCATTGTACATATTTCTATGCTGTGGTATGCTTGAGGTTCAAATTGTTGACATTTTAATAAAAAGCTGCTATGGGGTCCATTGATAGGTGTAATGAACTGGTGTTAACAGTCATACACTTTTGGAAGAACTGAAAAAAAAATTACCCTTACTACTGATTAGGCTTTATTAAGGATTAAAAATAAAACCATGCTTGCCATAAACTATTGGATTTCCTTTCTGTGCTTTGTGTGTTTAGTCATGGTGGCCTGTGCAGAGAGGCGACTTCCTCTGATTTTCCATTACCTTAGGCTGGCTTCACACCTATTTGTTGCAGTAGCACACAGGTTATTACCACAATGCACGTACTGCATTGCAATGTGATTCATTTTGAATGGCACTTCAGTACACTAAACCAGCACATTTGCAATATAGCAGACACAGATACAGAATGGCTTTCGCCGGCTCCCAGTTATCTTAAAGTGATTCTGTGTTTGCCCATTCAGGTTAAAGAAACATGTTGGTTATAATAGTGACACCAGCAGTAGCACATCATCACCTTCCCTTCACCATCACCCCATTCTCCATCACAACAAGAAGTGAGGAATACTAGGTACCTCTGTGTATGGGAGATCATGTGATTTACTTTAATTGCTCCCACATGATGGCTTTGTTGCTTAGTAGTTGGCCACTCGGGCACCATGCACTGTCGTATGGTAGCAGTATACTTGGAGCTTACACATGGCTCACTGTCTTTCCTCCCAGCAGGTGAACAGAGCTTTGGAGCGTGAAAGGGTTGCTTTGCCTTCATAGACCAACGCACACAAATTCACTTTATTGCAGGTGGGCACACACAGATGACAAATTAATCTGGTTAGGGGATCTGCTAGCTTGCATGTTAGCAGCCCTTCCAGCTTGAGACATGGAGATAAAGGATTTGGTACCTTCAAGGATAGTAAACTTAGCTGCATTACCGCATCACAATATCATTGGTATATTTAACAGACCAAAATGGAAGCACGTAAGAGAAGTTTGATGCTAGGGTTTACATACATTTCAAGAAAAACTTGAGGACAAGGTCTATTAAACAGGAATCTTTTGGGAGTGTTCTCTCCATGTGCTTAGCTCTCCACTTCAAACTTGAAAGCTTTAACAAAAATAAATAAAATACAGAGACAGCGGCACTCATTGACTTCTTGGTAGATACTTTACTGGCTGAAGAGGGTACATAAATATTCCCTGCTTACATGTAGTGTTTGGTTTTCAATCTGGCATAGCTCACAAGGTGGAACTTTTGTGAAAAATTTAATTCACTTTGGAGAGACTGGCCAGCTCAGTTTATGGATAATGGCCTCCTTAGTGTTTGCTTTTTTACTGGCCTTGAAATTCTGATTAACATCCTGAAACCTTTTTACTGGATTAGTTGGTGCTTTCCTCAGAAATTGTGCATAATGTAGTTGAAACTACAAATTCATTGATGCTGACTTGTAAAACAGGAGCAGAAAATGACATGGCTTTTGCTGGTACCTATTTATTAGATTTGTATGCTTTCATTCTGTAATCTGCTCTGGTGGAATAAAATATATTATTGGCAGCACTGCCCTATGCCACCCCTGCTCTTTTGTTAAAGTTTTTGCAAATTACCAAGACATGAAGCAACAATTAAAGAAAAAATGCACTTTCTGCAACCTCCACTAATATTACAGAGCCCTCCTCCCCTCTTCACAGAAGCATGCTTACCGAGACCTGGCACCCAGAAACTTACTACTGTGTCTGCACATAGACTTGTATGGGGCTCATCAACCTCTGTCTCCTGGCCAGGAGAGGACTTTGGAACTGGATGTAAACAATCCACGGGGTGGCGGATCTTGGTAAGTATGCATCTGTGGAGGGGTAGAGTGGGCTCTGTGATGTCAGCAGGGGGGGGGGGGCAGAAATAATTGGTGCTCTTATTCTTTAAGACTATAGGCAGAGACCTTTAAAGTGGAAAGTAAAGTCAATAAAATAAAAAATCGCTTAGAGGTAAGGATTTTTGGCAGAAAAGGAATGCAAAGTCTTTTCTGCCCAAAAATATTTTATGCCACCCCCATCAGTGGGGGAGAGAAGATCGATCCAACAGCACTGGAGAAGGGCACACTTGTAAGGTAGGTGCACTGTGTTTACTTACACATTAGGGTAAAACCACAACATTTACAAAGCGGTTTGCTTCCACCTTAAGTAAACCTGTGAGAAACCTGCTAATTGAAATTGAACCTTTCATTAAAGGGTCAAGCTTGACTCCACCTCTTCCGTCCTATGGAGTCTCCCTATTGGTAAGTTAGGGCTTCTGTCACTATAAGGTTAAAGTCATACCTATTTCCCTGCGGTAATGCAATGTTTTGCCACATACCCAAAATGACTCGAGGCTGTAATTGCTGCCAAAGGTGCTTCAACAAAGTAATGTGTCTGAATACTTAAGTACATGTCATATTTCAGTTTTTTCTTTTTAATAAATTCACAAACATTTCTAAAATTCTGTTTTCACTTTGTCATTATGAGGTGTGGATTAATGAGAGAAAAAAAAAGAATTTAAACAACTGTAGTATTAGGCTGCAACATAAAAAAAAAGTGAAGAGGGTCTGCATACTTCCTGAATGCACTGTATATAATTACAAACGTCACTTAGAATCATGTTTATTTATTTTATTTTACATGTATTATTAAAAATAAATAATTAAATATATATATTACAGTACCTCCTTTGAGATCATAGTGATTCAAAAATAGTCCGTGGAGCTTATAAAAGAAGATACAGTCCAATGACCTGATCATTTTTGGTTGGTGTCAATAGAGAATAATCTTCCTCAGGGAATATGATCCTCCCAGTAACCGTGGGGAAGGAATAGAGGGAATGCATTGATTTAAACCACACACGGAAAAAAACAAAACATTTTTCTGGGTGCTATCTGTCCCTATGAGTTAGGCTACCACTGATCCATAAACTACATTTCAGGTAATACCAGTGTAATATATGCAAGGCTAAACATTATTTAGGACTTATTCAGATGCTGTGCGTTAGCGGACGGGCTAGTGCGCTGTCGAAGCTCTGGCAGTGTGCATTGTATTGCACACTTCCCGAGCTGTCACTGGTTAAATTTTTTTAACTTTATGTGGCGTGTACAATGTGTGCATCCATTCAGGTCCCTGCTCAGCACCGAGGTGCAATGCGCTGCTGTGCGACAACCTGCGATGGCATCCTTAGTGCTGTAATAAAATCTAGCATGTTTGCATTTTATCGCAGCTCACCACTCATCACAACGCGTTGTGGTGTGAATGGGAAACATAGACAACAATTGTTTCCATGTGTCTTTGCAGTGACCTATGTTGATCTGGTGGGGTAAAACGCAGGTGCTATATGTGTGAACGGGTCCTCACAGTCCATCAGTCAGGAATCGGGTGATCAACTTCTCACAATATATTCAGAGTTACAGAAAACAAATGTGTCGGGTTTCTTTTCTACACATTTTATTGATCCCCATTCTTTTGTTGGAATACATTAGGCTGCCTCCCACTGCCAAGTTGCTAGCTAACGACATCTCTTAGTCAATTAAGTTAATGAACATTTAAAGCTATATTAATATACACTGGAAATTTGCAGCACCAATGCATTAAAAGGGAGTTGCCTGAAAGATTCCCTTTTCACTTGATGAAGAGCATTGTAAAATGTCAGCCAGTGCAAAGAGCGTTGTTTACAGTAACCCATGTCAACTAATGTTTCATCTTTCATTAGATAAGAGCAGTAAAGGTTATTTCTGATTGCTGTGGATTACTCTGTGTTTTTTTTATTTTATAATAAGTAACCTGTGCTGAGAAAACGATGTAGGCGCCATTTTGCTTGCACACATGTTAACTGTCTGGCAGCTATTACGCTCAGGGCCACTGATTGGGGGATACAGCCAGTCCTGTATTTGGCCCACCTCCCAATAGATTAGCTGGGGGGCCCGGCCTGGCAAATGCTACCTTTCAGTGTCTCTAGTGCAGCGCCTTCTAGCCACCCACTCTGCTTCACACACAATACCAATACCATCACCCCAGTGCTGTCACCGGAGTCACTAACTGTAATTTTAAACCTGCCAATAAACTGGGGCTTGAAGAGAGTGCTGGAGAAGGGCTGCAATGTTTGTGAACAGGAGGATGATGTAAGCAACAAGTCTGCGGCACTCCAGAATCCTTACTGGGCTAAGTTTGGGTGAAAATTAGTGTTTATAATCCAGCAATCATATGTATGTCTTTTGCTGATAGTTCTGTGTTTCATTCCTATATGCAATCATACTGTTATAATGTGTGTTTCTTGCACCTAGTAGCTGTACTAGTCTTTACATGCTTGATGTGCTACGCATAGAAAAGTAAGTATGCATCGGGGTAGAGGAATCTAGGCTACATTAGTTTAGGAGACTGGTGAGTACCCCCTTAATAGTTGTTTATCAGTCGTGAATCCAACCTTAAAGGTTAGCTGTAAAGTGCATCCCTAAAACAGGTCAGGACACCCTAAAACGCCAGTGGTGATTGCTCCCTCCATTTAACACGTGGTGGTCAATGCTCAATTACTGATTTTAAATGGTGGTGGTCAGTGTTCCATACAATATTGGTGTTCAGTGGCCAGTTCCCCCTGCAGCATTGGTGATCATTGTCCCCGACAGCATTGGTGATTAGTGTCCTCTGCTGCATTGGTGGCCAGACCCCTCTGCAGCCTTCTTAGTCAGCGACCCATGAAGCCTCGGCGGTCAGTGCCTCCTGTAGCATTGGTGGTCAATACTCTCCCTGTATTATTAGTGGTCAGTGCTCACTCCCCCCCCCAGTACTAGTGGTCATTGCCCCACGTAGCATTGGTGGTCAGTGGTCATTGCCCCTCCATCAGAGCCCCTTTTGTTGATGATCAGTAAATGCTTAGAAAGACTAACCATTGGTGCTCAGTACTTAGGTGCAGGCATCTTGAGCCACTGGCTTCCTGCTCCCAAATCTTTCCTGAGTGGCACGACTATGTAGGTAGCGTCAAGGGGAATATCACTCCGCTCGGCACTGCCTGCACGTCTCTGTCCGACTTTGCCTTGTGTTAATGCGTATAATTGTATTTTCATATCTCTATACCACAATGTTTCACACAACAATCTGTAAAGAACATTGTAGCATAGCGACAGAGAACACAGTAAGGGCTTGTTCACACCGAAGGCGTGTGTGTTCCAGATCGGTAGCTGCTGGAACGCACCGCGATCGCTAAGAAACTTCTCCCCGCGTTTTGGGGCAGGAGGGGGCATGGCGGTGCATTGAATTCAATGTCACCGCTTCCACGCCCCCCGCCTGCAGTGCGATCGTACGCGGGAAAAACTTTGCCAGCGTTGCCTTCCAGCGCAAACGCAAAAAATAGAGCAAGCCCTATTTTTTGCGTTTGCAGTGAAACAGAACGCTGGCAAAGTCTTGCCACGCGTTCCATCGCACTGCGGGCAAGGGGGTGTGGAAGCGGTGACATTGAATTCAATGCACC
Organism: Nanorana parkeri; assembly: GCF_000935625.1. Taxonomy (NCBI): domain Eukaryota; kingdom Metazoa; phylum Chordata; class Amphibia; order Anura; family Dicroglossidae; genus Nanorana; species Nanorana parkeri. The sequence continues at coordinate 2,883,893 of NW_017306279.1, read as the reverse complement.
GCCATGCCCCCTCCTGCCCCAAAACACGGGGAGAAGTTTCTTAGCGATCACGGTGCGTTCAAGCAGCTACCGCTCTGGAACGCACACACTTTCGGTGTGAACAAGGCCTTAATGCCATGATCACTGGGCATACAGTGCATGCATTCGCTTAGGGCTTGTTCACACCATGTCCGGACCAGATCTGGAGCAGATCTGCAAACGTAGTGCAGTTTATTTTTAATGCATTTTTGCCATGTGTTTGACACGTTGCGCTGCAGTTTTTTTTTAAGCTTAAAATGGGCTTTCATGTGCAGTCCAATGCGTTTACATGCATTTTGGTGCGTACCAAGCCAGAAAAAATAGTGCATGCAGCATTTTCCCCCCTGCATCAGAACAGTCTGCACTGGTGTCAACAGAGCCCAGAAATACCATAGGAATACATTGGTATGCATTTCTGATGTGGGCTGGAGCTGTAAGCACCTCTGCAAGGTCTCCAGAGGGCTGCCATGAGGTAGGTACTTATTAAAATGCCCAGTATCTGCACCAATACCGGTAATGGCAGGTGAGGCTCTGCCTCACTGGTTTAGGGGCCGCCCCCTTGGCAAGTGCCACCCAAGGCAAATGCCTTGTGGTAGATACACCTCTGGGTGGCATAGATTAACATTTCTTTAGCACGGGATATTCTGCATAGGGACATTAATGTACATTTTCAAGGCAGGAAGATGTTAATGCATTTATGATAAATTTAAACTAAGCATTTGGAAAAAGGGAGAATTTACACATCAGTTGTATGTACGTTACGGATGTTACAAAGTTTTAGTTTTTTATACTCTGTAGGAGATCAGTCCACTAATGACTGTGACCTGAGTTCTTTCATTTAAAACGAGACATCTGATCTACGAGATAAAAAAGTGACAACTGCTGCCTGTTATTCAGAGCTTACATTAAATTGTTAGTTATGCTGCCTGTCTTTATACCAATAGGATTCAGTAAAAGGACACAGGTTTAGAATGCATTACTGTATGATTTTTTCACATGCAGTTTATTGGATGTACCTATGTTTATGCGTTTTGAATGCATTTTTTTCTCAAACATTTTGCAAAGTAAGAAAAAGACCTTTGAAGGAATCAGAGTTTCCATGACAGAGTCATGTGTCAGTGCAATGATATCAACAGGTCTCTTTGAAATGGATTTTCCACATGAACCGTGTTTTCCTAGTAAAACAAATGCGTTTTACTGCAGAAAACAGCAGACACTTGAACAGGGCCTTAACCCTTTGGTGATGAGGACTATTTCAGACCATAACTAGCAGAGCAAAATAAAGCCATTTTGCAGCATGAATTTAAATGCTAATCATTTCTTAAAGTGGACCTTGTACTCCAAGCAAAGTCCATTCATTCAGTGCTTGGCCCCCACCTTCTTCTAAAACACTGCTCAATCAAAAAATCAATCCTTTGGGGGGATAAAAAGTTATTTAGTATATTTATCTTACCCCCAGCTTCAGAGTAGCCCAAATCAGGCAAGATGGCACTCCAGCACAGTGCACAATCCTTGGCTATTCCCTGGGACCTTGATGGAAGGATAGGGACATCATGGGATCACCGGAGATTGTTTGATGTCACTGGAGATGTGCGGGGTCAACAGGGATGTTGCTAAAGAAATACGTTATTTTATTTAGAGTGATTGCTGGAGACAGAATATAACAGATTTCTTTAGCAATCACAACAATCCTCCAACTGTAGTCACAGGTAAAAAAAATCTCCCGGTCACTCTGCACTGCCCAGGAAGGAGGGGAGGTACCACTATGAATATTAATGATGCACGTACGCGAGAGAAGCAAAGCATTGTTATTTTAAAAAAGTAAGTTTTTGTGTTTTTATCCCGGATCTGCATATTCCGGCATCATCTACACACCATGTACATTGCTGGCATATGTTTCTTTAAAAATGCCCCCGCAAAGGTGGAAATGTCCTTTTAAGTAACATTTCCCCATCTCCCTCCTACAGTTTTTATTTTCCAGTTTAAAAGAGCGTTTTAGCAAGGGGAAGGGGTGCATTTAAATCTTGCTATTTAAATGCAAGGCCTGTTTTAAACATTTCCTTGTATTAGTGATGAAATTACTACTTTTCTAAGCAAATATTTATCTTTATTATGGTAGTACGCTTACATAATACATTTTTCTTAATTAATAAGAATGACTACGGTAATAATTTTTTCTGACCATTTGTCCTTGTTAAATGGATACCAAATATGTGCATTTTGAAATGTTGTATATTACTTGGTCTGACAATTAAGCATGCACATTTTGTCTTATAAAGCATATTTACATTTTTAAGGCATATCAATGAAAAGTCTCAACATTGCAAAATCACCATACAACCCAAAATATGCAGTCTATTTACAATAGCAGACACCCAAATGCATTCATTTAACCTCCACCATGGTGAAAGCGCTCCAAAGTGAGGGGAAATCCTGCCTTAGACATTTGTCCTCTTTGGAAGATATCCCTTTACCTCCATATTTTGTGACTGTTCTGAAATGTTGGCTTTCTTATCACTTTATTTCCCAGAGAAAATAGTCACCAGGACAGCTAAAGGGGGTAAGACCCCCTAGTGTGGACGCAGACCAATATGAAACGCTTAATGGTTTTACCAATTTCAAACTACCCGAAACGAAAAAAAGAGCATTGACCAGAGATACATTGTAATACTTAAAAAACACTTTATAATGTTCCACATAGTAAACAGTGCATTACCCTGCTCTGTCTCCCTCTGTGTTTTCCTTGAATTGAGGATGTAGGTAACAGCCCGATCATAGTGGAGTTAGAATATCCATGCACTGGAGATCAGTCTGCAGGTCTACGGCCTATAGGAAAGGAAAGATAGTGGTATATAGTTGCAGTAGTATGTATATAGTTATACATTATGAACCCCACTTCATGCTTGTAGCTCTCTGTAGCCATTATACAGATTGAGACCATACCTAAAAGTGTACCCTCTTCTCTAATTAAATCCACTGACATACACCAAATTAAGGCCCCATTTACACCAGGACGTCATGAGAATGTATGTTCCCGCACGTTTGGGAGACTTTGTTTCCTGTGTTTGGCATGAATCCACATTGAATCCCAGGACGCACGCAGAAAGTGTGAATGTGCGGGGTCGATGGTATGAGTCCTACTCCATTAAACTCATGCAATCTGCTGCGGGTGGGAGGCGCTGTGCACTACAATGACAGCTGACAGTGCCCATACCCGCAGTCTGTTTGCATGTGGGGAAGATCCTCCGAAAATAATTGCAGCATGTGCGCTCACATCGAGCGTCTGTAGTTGCTGGCTGCTGTCTTTGTATTGTACAGCGCCTCCCACTTGCGGCTTTTCACATGAGTCTCATGGAGCAATTTCTTAGACTCATGCGATTTGCTCCATTCCCAAGTGTGAATGGGGACTGACCGAGCTTTACCCTTCCTTCCTGCTCAGGAGACAGGTGTCAGAACAGGAAGAAAACAGATATCCCCGCTGGAAAGATTTTCCATCATTTCCTGTTCCTCTAGAACAGGGGTAGGCAACTTTGGCTCTCCAGCTGTGCTGAAACTACAAATCCCATCATGCTTCTGCCTCTGGGAGTCATGCCTGTGGCTTGCAATGCCTTATGGGATTTGTAGTTTCAGCACAGCTGGAGAGCCAAGGTTGCCAACCCCTGCTCTAGAAGCTTAAAGTGACCCTGTGAACACATGGTCGTCTGTGAAGAATTACATATTTGTGACTCTGATGTCACCAACCCTCAACCAATACCCTAGTATTCATTGAGAAAAATACTAGGTATCCTTTAAATGGGCACTATACTAAGCGATCAGTTCTCTAACTATCAGTTCTCGCTAACCAGAGGTCCATGAATGTCCCATCTGTCCTTGAGTTTCTTCGGGATGGGGTAGGCTATTAGTACTCTGAAGGCGTAGATTTCGGCACTCAATGTTTTTTTGGACTGTAAACTAGCTTAATACTTTAGTAGCAAGGTTTTTTAAGGCCTTAGGTAGGATAAAACCCTTGCCAGCGAAAGTTGTTCCTAAGTGGGATCTATGTACTGTACTGCAGGGTCTACTCAAGTCCCCCTTTGAACCGTCTGAGGATCTGAAGTTTTGTACCTTTTAAAGACGGCTCTCCTAGTCACACTCACTACTGCCGGGGGAGTTCACGAAATTCAGGCCCTCTCTATTAGGGAACCTTTTTTCAGGCCTTTGAGGATAGTTTAGTCTTAGGGACTGACCCGGGTTTTATTACCTAAAGTTTCCTCTAGGTTCTATAGGCCCCGAGATATTGTTTTACCTACCTTCTGTTCTAGGTCAGCAAGTGCTAAAGAACAGGAATTTTTCATTTATTTGATGTCAGAAATGCAGTTCTGAAATACTTAGACCATACCAGGGTCTTTAGAAAATCTGAGGCTCTATTTAATTTGAATACTGGTAAAAACAAAGGTCTACAGGCTTTAAAAAAAAACTCTGTTGCTAGGTGGATTAGACAAGCAATTATTTCAGCTTACTGTGCTATGGCGGAGGTTTGCCCTCTCGGACCCCTGGCACATTTAACCAGGGCCTTAGCCACCTCCTGGCCAGAGCGGGTTGGGGCCACTCCTGAACAAATCTGCTGTGCGGCCATCTGGTCCAGCTACTCCACTTTCTGTCGTCATTATCGGTTGGACCTTCTCACCTTCGATTAGGCTTTTGGGAAAAATGTTCTTCAAACGGTGGTCCCGCCCTAATGGTAAGTTTCTCGCTCATCCTCTCATGTGCTGTCCTGGAAAGACGACTAGAGGAAATCTAACCCTGATTTGTGTGTGTGTGTGTATTTATTTTTTTTTTAAGCTGGAGTTTTACTTTAAAGGAATGTGTGGCAAATGCATGTGGTAACTTAATAAATAATAACTTTTAAACATTTAGCCAGCAGAGATGGGAAATGTCATGTATGATTACCATTTGTAATTGTTGTGGTAAAAATAAACCAGCATTCCCTAGAGGGAACAGGATACTAGTGTTTCTTTGGGAATATTTCAAAATCTGACCCTTGGTTATGGATGTTTGAGTATAATTTTAAGTCAAATGTGTTTTCTTAGGATGAAAGAACACTTTGTTACATTCATGAAGCATGTGAAATATTTTACAACTTGAGTAAAATGCTATATTTGATATTTCACATGCTATAAACGGCACTCGGGTACTGGGTATAAATCCTCCATAAACTTGCTGACCATCCAGATTTTTAAGCTTTATGGAGAGAAATAAAACGT
>NW_017306279.1:2875743-2878541 GCF_000935625.1 Nanorana parkeri | reverse complement strand
GCTAGGGGACCAACTTGGCCCTGTTCAAATTTGTCCTGCCATTGCCAACGGCGTGGTCGGACAGTTTAGGCACCTCTATCTGTCCACACTTCTAGCAAGGTCTGGACGGGTGATGGCGCTGGTCTCTGCCAGCAGGGCCAAAACACAGGGCCTTAACGTAGCCCTATACTGAAATGATAAAGCTCTTATTAAAATGGCCTTAAGGGATGAAGAATGCCTTTTTCTTACAATTGTATGGTGGCACCATCCTCCAGTTTACTATAGCACCCTGCATGAACTGTGGGCAATGATCCTTAAAGGCAATGGGATCACTTCCTGGATTCCACAATGCTATAGGTTGTGTTTGCATCAAACTTGGTTTTGTACCCCTAACCCCATTTCTCTGTACTAGTGATCTCTCTTATGTGTGCATGAAATAATTGGTTGTAATTTGTAATTCTTTTAAAGAAAATAATGCTCAGCAAATGTATGATGCGTTCCCATTGATCCAAAAAATTGTGATACAGAACATAAAAACTTTTAATATAATTTCTCTGGTTACCTTTTGGAAATTGATATGCAAAATTTCTCAGTGCAAAGCCAGGATTGCAAATGCATTTCAACGCTCATTACTGTACTTTTGTTATAATCCAAGTGTACAGTGCAAAAAGCATCATCATATTCCAGATTTATATGTCTTTCCTTTCAGCAGCTGCTAATGCACGGCATATTTTGTGTGGCTTAATGGACGGTAATGGTTCATTTTTTTTGTTGCAGAATAATGAAAATTACTGTCATCAGTCTCTGCTCTTTCTACTTGTTTATCAAAATGTTTCATTTGTGAAAATGTCTTTAGAAACCAGTATTCAGAATGAGTTTTCTTCATTTGCTAAGGCAGGGTATAATTTAGTTTGTATATTAAAGTGGACCTGAGCTCAAAAAGTTAGGAATTGCTGTTATACAGAACATCTGAAAATGTTCATTTTGCCTAAGCAATACCCTGAAAAATGTACCTTGTGTCTGTAATTTCTCCTAAAATATAGCAGTGCCCCTCCTGTTGTGTGCCTAGGCACTTTTGTGTCTACAGTCTTATAGCTGTATATACGCTTTGTGAGATCTAAGGCACTGCTGCCTCTGTCTGTTAGTCTCAGGAGATTGAGTTTGATTTTGTAATGTCACTACTGTTAAGGTGCCCATACACCTTACAACTATCGCAAGACTTTTGTCTTGCGATGGTTGTAAGCTAATTAAAAGCTTGTACGATCTGCCAATCTTGGACAGGCAGATCGTACTTGCGATCTTCGAAAGCCCGCCCCCCCGCACCTCCCGAATGGCGGGCCAGTTACGACATGTCTCATAATGATGTTCCCTTGCTGCTACAAATAAAATAGAGCAACTACTGATATAATTGGGGACGTCTTGGTTATTTCATTCTTCAGCTCAGATACCCATAATGAAGTTATTCAAAACTATGTAGGCATGGTCTAAGAGGACACTTTCCTGGTTGGATATGTCTATGGAACAACCCCATGTTACTTCACCTTACTTCCATTACTGACTCGGAAGCATGTAAGGCTCAAGTAAAATGGGTTCTGTCAGATACATACCAAGATGGACACGTGTTCATACACTCAGTTCTAGGAGAAATATGATGTCCTACAGGGAACCAGGGATACCTACAGATGTGCCATGCATTAAACACTTAATTTGAGAACGGAGATCTTTAAATCACAAAGTACCCTCGGATTGGTATTATTAGATCACAGACACCAAAGGGTCTGATTTCTCGAGTTCACCTGTATCTCCTGCACAATAGGTAAAATGCACCTACTAGTCAAGCATAAATAGCAAGTCCCAATTCCAGACGTGACTGAAGAAGAATGGGAGAACATCATCCCATCCAAATGTCTCCCCAGGCCATTAATAACAAACGTATTCATATATTGAACACCAGGCATATCTGTGCCTTTCTCAGATTTATAAAATAGGTTGAATGCTCAGTTCTAACATGCCCCTCAGTTATAACATCCCCCTCCGCTTCAGCAGTCTTAGAACCCGAGAGGATGCCGAGGGTACATTTCATCGCTGGGGCAGAGAGGCTGCAAGGAACGGTCTAGCAGCCCTTGTTCGGGTAAGCATATCAATGGTTTTTTTTAAGACCTTAGACGAAAAACGAGCACTTAACCCTTGCAGTGCAGTTAGGTTTTATTCTGCCCGGAGTTCTTCTTTAACGTTGTACTGGATTGTAAAATGTTTATAGACATGATTATATTCTGAATGATACTATATATGTATACTATAATTTATCGATGGTGTTCATTAAACAAATAAACAATCTAAAGCTAGGTGACTAAAATGGAATGTGTGATGTGTTGACATCCATCACTTACAAATTGTGACCTTGGCGCATATGGCACATTTGAACCGCATTGTCACATACCGTATGTTTGTGTGTCATTGCTTTAATGAATACCCACCTCTGATCTACGTCTCAAGCTTACACACAAAGCGGCCTCTTTGTAACTTAATAACTTCAGGAAAGGTCAAGGTGCTGAAAGTCATGCATGTCAGAAAACTGTCAGGGCTGTAATCTTGTGCAATTGTACCATAGTCCTGTGCATATTTTTACCTTGTTCTCCCTTGGGAATAGGAGACATGGTCCGTGTTATATTCTACATAAGACCTTTTTCACATGGGGCGTGTTGCCCCCTACAGCCGTTTTTGATGCGCTCAGTCAGAGCTGCGGGAAGAAGCGTGCGGGCAACTGATATAACTCCATGGAGATGCAGGAGCTGTGCCCCCCCCCCCCTTACACACTG
>NW_017306279.1:2870175-2875573 GCF_000935625.1 Nanorana parkeri | reverse complement strand
AGGGAGATGCAGGAGCCTTCCCCCCCCCCCCCTTACATGCTGCTTCCTGCGGCTCTGAGTTCTGACAGCTGCACACAGTGTACTGCCCTGGATACAGACCTGATGGACTCAAGTCCGTGCACCGTCTGTGTGGGGCTGTCAAAAACTCTGAGGTGCAGGAAGCAGAGCGTGAGGGTGCACAGCTCCTGCGTCTCAGAGTTAAATCACCTGCCCGCACGCTTCTTACCGCAGCTCGGGGCGCATCAGAAAATAGCCCTGCACGCTGTACATGGCATCACACCCTGTGTGAATGAGGCCTTAAAGTAAATTTGTCACAAACATGGACAAGTTTTGAGGAACAAAATGTGTAAGCAGAGGTTACCATCAGTATAAACAAATGATCAGTAGATCCTAACATATAGGCAACTGAAAATGTATGTAAATTAAGGATGCACCAATCCCGGTTTTTCGGTATCAAGTATGAGTACCGATATATTTTTTTTTCGGTACTCGCCAATACAGAATACTGAATAGCCGCTGCCCGGCTTCCTGATACCAGAAGCTCTGGTATCGTGCTAGGCATCGGAGCATTTGGACGAGTATGAGTACTCAAATACTCGGCATCGGCAACGATACTAGTATCAGTATCGGCGCGTCCTTAATGTAAATCTTGACTTTTCCTGTAAAAGTCAAGTTAGTCCACTATCACAGTAACGGAGCAGTAGGAAGGCTCCACTCAGAAGGGCTGGAACTAGCTCAACTTTTATGGGAAAAGTCAAAATCTGCCTTTCAGCTATGCTGAATATATCTGTATTTCATGATCATTTCAGCTGTGGTTTTCACTAAAGGAAACTTCATATACCCTGCCTGTCCAAAAAAAGGCACAACTGGAATTGTGAAAGCCTTCCATTGGATAAAAGATCAGTAACTTTATGTGGCCAAAACATGAGGTCAGCTGCCTACCTTAATATACTGAATGTCCAGGTTTTTCGATCAATTGAGTTTTTTCTTCCCTGATGGCACGGGCATATTCCAAGATGACAATGTCAGGATTCATCGGGCTCAAATTGTGAAAGAGTGGTTCAGTGAGCATGAGACATCATTTTCACATATGGGTTGTCCATCACAGAGTCCAGATCCCATTCAGAATCTTTGAGATGTGCTGGATAAGACTTTACAGAGTCGTCCGATTATCCCATCATCACTTCAAAAAGGTCAAAAATGAATGCAACTCTGGATGGAAATAAATGTTGTGGCATTGCATAAGCTTATGGAAACAATGCCATGGTGAATGCATACCATAATCAAAACTAAAAGAGGTCCAATGCAATAGAGTGTGTGACTTTTTTTTTTTGGACAGGAAGTGTTATCAAATGCTCAGTTTAAATTGCCCAGTTGTGTAACAGATTGGGGTGGGATGGGAAAGCCCAATTCAACCACTGGAAGATCTTCCACAAACATGCCTGCTTGGGCCTATAGAGGAGAAAGAGGAAGCATTCAGCAGACTGCCATGTCAATGGCTTATATCTGAGCGAATACAGCTGTGACCTGATCAGCAGAAGTTGGTGTCATGTGAGTAGGCTGCTTAAAATATGCTAAAGCAAGAACTTTTATTTAGCTTTGTATAGTGTAGGGAATAGACCCCCTAGGTTTTTTTTCCTGCTTTCTGTGCTCTGTTTAGGAGATATCTCTTCACCTTCTTCCTGGGAATTCACCTTCTTCCCAATGGGAAGTGAGAGTAAAGCTGGTCATATACTGTATGAAGTTTAGCTGGTTCTTGATTAACCGGTCAAAATTGGCACAGTGAACGCCCCTGTCTGCACCCTTCCATCTGCCATCTTTTGATCAGAAAATTGAAGTAGCTGGTCAGAAAATGTTCATGTGAACAGTCGATTGGCTGCTGTTACTGTCCGGGTATTTTGACAGCCCAATGACCATCTCTGTCAGAATACAGTAGCCCAGTGGGAGATAAGTCCATACATGCTAAACAGAATCTATATTCAGCCCGCAGTTTAACCAAAAAAAATATAACAGTGTATGGTCAGCTTTTAAATTGAGGAGAGATCCCACGAGAAATGAGAAGGAGGTCAGAAATGGCAGTATTGGTGTTTCTCTGAGTACAGGTTTGTTTTGACATGGAAATAAAAATCTGACACCATGTCCACTAGAACTTTTTGGTGTGCATCAATGAATATGTGTTATTCTTGGTGTCTTCTCTTTTTAAATGCCAAATCCCATCCTCTTAATGAATAGAGTTATGTTATTAAAGGGCTGCTGTTCTCAGTTTTGTCTTTAGAATGTTCCCTTCTCTTACATTTTCTCCGAATAATCACAAAAGGTCATTCAATCCTTCCCAAATACTATTTACATTAGTTTGGCTCAGGAAATGCCAGCAATTATTCTATCTGTATCATGTCTAGAAAACATAGATGCACCATTTAGGGACTTTATTTGTCTCCAGTGTAATCTTTTTTTCATGGACTAAAATAAGTAAGTTTTCTACTGTTCTATGAGAGAACTGATGCCTTTTAAGAGACATGTTTCCATAAAATACTAATTGCAGCTAATTTACCCATGAGATTCCATGTAGGGGGCATGAAGTACTTATTACTGGCAATACTGTTTAACATATTTCAGGCTTCAGCTTGTAGAGAGGTTTTGAATACTGCAGTACAAATATACGCTGGAGTGAATTTATCAAACCTGGAGCAGTTGCCAATAGAAACCAATCAGCTTCTGTCCAGTGACAGGGTCACCCCAATAAGGGTGGGGAACCACAGGAGGGGATAACCCGAGGTTAACAGAAGTCAGGGATTCCTCCCCAATATCTTGCTCTTGTGGTCCAATGGTTTCTGTCCTACAGGTGGTGCATCTACCGTGTGGTCCTCTGCCCTTTTAGAGGTGACGTTCATTCTTTTGGCTGAGCTATGTACTTAGCTTGTTGAGATTTGATTGTGTGTTATCATCTTCCTCCTGAAGACACCCTTTGGGGCAAATTGCATTGAGAGGTAAACCACTACAGCGTCACCTGTATTTAACACTTCACTTCAATCTGCAGCATTATGAATTCATTATAATTTTTGATAGAATAAAGACCTTTCGGTGATACGCACAACAGATCAGTTGTTTACAGGAGATATTTACAATTCAGTTTGATGGATTGTTTTAGTATTGCTTTATGTAGCTAATTGTATATCATCTTAAAATGTAGAAATTGAAATCTTGGGTTTATGTTTATGATAGTTGTGGCACTGATGGGCACCTTACAAACCCTGTAATCTTTTTCCTAGTTGTTTTAGCTATCCTATTGATAGTTGTCTATACTTGGGTGAGTTAACAAGCTCCCGTCTTATCTATTTAGCTGTTTGCCTAGAGTTCAGCTTTAAGCTCCTCATAGGGGGGTTGCAGAGCAGCTTTTGGTTTTTTTTTGTGAACCAACATAGGTAATCGAATCCAAGCATTATCTTTTGAATAAAGTTTTAATTCACAGAAAAGGAAATGCAACAGAAGTTCATTCTGAAAACAGTCTTTAGTTATTTATACCCTGCTTCATAGAGGCTTTTGTGAACCTGTCAAACGCATTTTTTTCAGATCTCTCAGTAATCCTTTTTACAGACTGGCTGCTTCTCCAAAGCCCATTCAAAGGACCAGCACATGACTGCTGCTGATAAAGAAAATCATCAGTCTCCGAGCAAGAACCCGCTACCAGATGATTGAAAACGGAACTGTAAACCTAAGTCATATGCTTGTCATTTGATATAGAACACACAGCTAGAAATGGAGAATAAAGCTTCATTGCATAATAAGTAGAGGCTTGTTCCTGAAATCATCCCCTTAGATCCACATTTAAAAATGACGATCATGGTTAAAAAATAAAGGCAGAGATTGTGCTGAAAAGATATTAGATCTTACAAAACATATATATGGAACATTTTTAAAGGTGACCTGTAATGTATTTTCAGGATGTTCACATTGGTTATTTCACATTTATCTGAATTTTTTTTAAATTTCTTTTACTTTTTAGCTTTAGAGAGGCCAGTTCATTGAATTTGTTTTACCCAGTTTGTATTTAACGAATGTGAGAAATACGCACTAAGTTTGTATACTTGTTTGTATTTTGTGGTTTTCCTTTCCACCATATCATCCTGAGTGGCAGCAATAACAAAGCAGAACATCTACCAACATAATGGCTATGACAAAAAAAGCTATAGTATGTAAGAATTCTTTGCAGTAATGAAATTAAACAGAATGTCTAAAAAAGAAACAGTGGCAATGAAAATCATTGTGCTTCTTTTTACATTAGTGGTCATTGTAATAATTCCTCCCTATGTTAGTGGCCAGTGGAAGAAGGACAGCCTGACAAACAGCCCAAAAAACATTGGTGTTAGTAGTTATCTAAGAAATGAGAGGAGAGGCACCATTGACTCAGCCTGTTAGTTATTTCTGGAACAATGCAGGCACTGTCAGGTGAGAGATTAATCATGGATCCCCTAGCAATCTCTAGAGCAGGGGTAGGCAACTCTGGCCCCTCTAGCTGTGTTTTAACTACAACTCCCAACATGTCTCTGGGAGTCATGCCTGTAACTATCAGTCTTGCAATGCTTCATGGGACTTTGTAGTTCCACAAATGCTGGAGTGCCACAGTTGCTCTAAACCTAACCTAAGATAAAAACGGCTGTTATAATCCACTGGCTTGGCAAACCCAGGAACCATGCCAGTTCTTTGTGCCAGTGTAACGCAGACCTTTTTTTAAATGGTAATAAAACTGGTCAGCTGTAGTTTGTAACTTTCTGACAGGCATCAACCTCTGCTATGAGGTGTTTAAATGGTGATTGTTGACAGATAGTAAGAACACTTTATATGTACACTCACACTCACACACACTGTATGTGTGGACTATGGATGTTCTTTCAGAAAGTAAGAGGACCAAGTCTGTGGTCCCTGAGAGAACTAAATGGATAATATACAGGAATTAGTAACTTTGGAGTCAAGTCCGATGTGACCTCTAAAAAGTCAACCGAGTATTGAATTCCTATACAGTATTTGCCATTTATCTGGAACAATTAATTGTCAAATCAGCTATATGGAATCCAGCTTATATGTTATATATACAGGATGCATACAGAATTTTTGTCTAGTGGAGCAGCTCTGTATAGGTTATGAATCACATTATCTTGTTTTTTTTATAATTCAGTTGACTGACAACTGGGCAAAATGTTTTAACAAAGTATAATTTTGGGATTAAAACTCAAGTGGTGCCAGCATTTACAATTTCCTTTTGTGTTAGCCCTGGCTTGATCATGCTTGTAACTGGATCTCACCCTCTTGTGACATTGCTGGTACCTTATCAGCCAATTGATAAGCACCAGACCTGCCATATGGGCGGAAGAGACTTGAGTCGTCTTACTCAATGTGCCCA
>NW_017306279.1:2860287-2870111 GCF_000935625.1 Nanorana parkeri | reverse complement strand
CCAACTGAGAACAGATTGGTGCATGGACGAAGTGAAGGGTTACTTTATATCTGTATTGAAAGAAACAGACTTTTTCTTCGTTAGCAATCTCTTTGCTCTCTGATGTTTCTGTTCTCTCCAAGTGCTTCCTGTTTTATTTAGACGGCCATGAATTTCATTTGCAGTGACTCATTCAGCTACCACAATTTGCCTGTGTGGTCGACAGAAGGGATGAAAAAGCATACAGAGAAATGAGAACAAGCACAGGGTTGAAAGACCTCTACACGAAGACTGACATATTTACGTGCGTGTCCTGTGTGGAAAGATCTGGAAGCTTTGGCAGCAGAACAAGCTCTGCTGTACAGTTGGACTTGTTATTCTGAGGAACTGTTTTCACATTCACTACACTGACAGGGCTGTTTAGGTTTTTCTCTGTGTTTGTGCCAGTTCACAGGAACTGAAGCAAAATAAACAAATAAAATCACAGATCCAGTAGCGTGTTGACTTTTCATCATTTTTACTTAAACAATGCTGCCATTTTGTCCAGCTTTACAGTTCAGGACCTGTTGAAGCGGTGCTGGATTTAAGCTTAGCCTACATAGGCTGTGGCCTAGGGTGGCAAGGCTGCCAGGGGTGGCACAAAGCCACCCACACATCATGGTGCTGGCAGTAACACATTACTGATAATGAAAAAAAATTACAGATGACCGCCTTGCCAGCACAACCCAGCTGGGTCTTTATTGATTATGTTTCTGAGTATTTTTTTTGTTTTGTTGGTGGAATAATATACGGTGTATTTACAGACTCCAGAGAACACGTCTTCACTTCTCGAGCCCAGTGGTGGCGTGCTTTACACCACTGCATCCGATGCTTTGCATTGCACGTGGTGATGTAAGGCTTGGATGCAGCTGCTCGGCCATGAAAACCCATTCCATGAAGCTCTCTATGCACTGTTGTTGTGCCAATCTGAAGGCCACATGAAGTTTGGAGATCTGTAGCTATTGACTCTGCAGACAGTTGGTGACTTCTGCGCACTGCGTGCTTCAGCATGCGCTGACCCCGCTATGTCATTTTATGTGTCCTACCTTTGTGGCTGAGTTGCTGTTCTTCCCAGTTGCTTCCACTTTGTTATAATACCACTAACAGTTGACTGTGGAATATTTAGTAGCGAGGAAATTTCACGGATGGACTTATTGCACAGGTGGCAACCTATCACGGTACCACGCTTGAATTCACTGAGCTCCTGAGAGCGCCCATTCTTTCACAAATGTGTGTAGAAGCAGTCTGCACACCTAGGGGCTTGATTTTTTACACCTGTGGCCATGGCGGTGATTGGAACACCTGAATCCAATGATTTAGAGGGGTGTCCCAATACTTTCGGCAATATAGTGTATCTAGAATGCGCATGTAATAAGAGAAGTCTGAGTGCAGTTATTACACCTAATCTGAATTGCTACAACCTACTTTTTCCAGATTCGGGAATCTGAAAGTGTTGAAGTAGTTGGATGATTATAATAGCCAGGCAATTAGCATTTTCAGAAGAGGAACTGGCAACCTACTTATTTTTCTCAGTACAGCTTTGTCTGTTGGTAGCATTATGACATTTTACATCTGTTTAATCCCTGTTTTAAAAGTTTACTCTTTTTTTTTTGCATTTCCATGACAACACACTTTTTATGTCATAAAACATTAAGAAATACATTAGCTAAATTGTGTACTTTACTGACAGCACACACAAAATAAAATGAGCTTTTTACAGTCCTGTATTTTCATCTGAAGAAATGTTTTTAATATTTAATGTGCGGTATTCACTATTGCTCAGTCTAATCGGTAAGATTTCTGTGTGAATAAATATTATACACGGAATAATAATATAAACAATTCTAGAGTAGTTAAAGTTCACAGAATGGCTAACACATGATACAATACCTAAGATTAAACCTAATTGATATGCTATTGAAATACTTTTTATATATCCAGAATATCCTTCATTGAGTTGTTTCAAGCTGAATCCATGCTACATATTAAAATACCCAATAGTGTTTCAGAGGCACTGGTAAGAGTTTTCAGTTGTTCTTTATTATGGTTTCAATTGCAATTTGAGTCTGAAAACAGTTTACTAGTTTCTGATTAGGCAGCTTGACATTGCTGGGTCTCCACTGTGGCATCCTGGAAGCCACTCAGATATTGAGAAAGAAAAGTGTGTGCCAAACTGTTCATATTGATAGAGTCCACCAAATTTCTAATAATCACATTGCTAAAACAGGCAACGCGTTTTGGGGGCAGACTCAACCCCTTCCTCAGGGCTTCCAATTAAACACAAGAGTCCAATATAATCTCAACTAGTACTAATGGGGGTGAGTAGGTTTTGTGTTCCCATCCCCATGAGTTCTAGAAATCAAAGTTATTTAACCCCTTCATGACTGAGCTTGTTTTCAGTTTCTGTTCGTAAATGACTGACACACTTTTTTTACATTTTTGCTGTGTGATTCTTCCACAGCAGTAATATATTTTCTTACTAAATGTACCCACACATATAAATATATAGCCCTATATGTCCTCTAAAAAACAATATATAATATCACATATGTGTACTAACTCCTCACTTAGTTCGAATAAAATATTACAAAAATTAGGACAACATTTTAACAAAATACTTTTTTCACAAGTTTTGATTATTATTTTTTAGATTTTTTTTATAATAATTATACTATAAAAAATATATTTATATATCATTTTTTTCCCTTAATTTTGTTTACACTATTTTATTTTTTACGCTTTTTTTTTCCTTCAATTTATATCAAACAGTCACTATGACTGCTTGATAAATTTAAATTTTTAAATTTATGGTTATTATTAGGCTGCTCCAAACTTAGGAACAGCTAATAATAACCTTAGAGACGGATCCTGACAGCATGTCAGAATCAGATCTCACTAAGGCCTGGTTCACACCTGGGCGGAACGCGCTGTTAAACGCTCAACATGTGAAAACCAATAATTGCCCATGGGCATGGTTTCCACCTTGGCGTATTTCAGCGCGTAGGAACGCGCTGAAAAACGCCCTACGCCCAAAGAAGTACAGGAGCTTCTTTGGGGCGTATTTTCCGCGCGTATACATTAAGATACAGCCGGATAGCCCGCATAAAATGCGTTTCTTTTACCGCAAATCGCTGTAAAAACGCGCGGCAAACGCGCATATTCCGGTACGCTCAGGTGTGAACCCAGCCTAAAGGTCTTTGGTCGTGCCTAGACAATCAGAAGTGATAACTTTCAGGCACAATGTTACAATGTATCTCTGTGCCTGAAATGTATCACACAGCTTTATAAACATTGGGCCAGTCTATGGAGCTGTCAAAATGAATAGCAGAGAGGTGACTCACTCTGCTACCTCTCTGCTATCTTCAGCTGCTATTTAGCGATCCGATATTTGTATGTAACGGCTTCATTCTTTCATTAATAAAAGAAAGAAGCTTTTACGACATCAGCGGTTACCAGCATTACACAGCCACAAATAACTGGTCACGTACAGTGTACGTGGCCAGTCATAGCACTTTGTGGCGGGATGTACAGTGTACGTCTCCCGTCACGAATGGGTTAAAGACTGTCAATAAACACATTTTAGATTCTTGCATAAACATATTTTCATACTTTTTATTTTCAGCTTAAAATAAAATATTTAATTGCCTTTTAACTTGCTGATTGAAAATTCTGCCTTAAAGGATTTTTCCATTCTGTAAAAAAATGTGGACCTGTGATACTGATTCATTCACGTTACATGTTGTGGATGCTTACCCTGGAGCTACCCTAAACCCAGCAAAATCTTTCCAGCCTGCATGGTTTATTTTTAGATTTGATGTCCAGCCCAGGGGAATAACACTATGCGTGATCTGGCATTAGCTCCGGCGTCTTTAATAAACACCCTACACAGAGCTGAAGAAAACCTGTAATCCAGCACTGGAGGGGAATCAGCATTGCTAATTAGAGAAGTTCAACCCTAGGAGATTGGTGTCCAAAATCAGCAGTCTGGGTTCGTTCAGTGCAGTTTATGTTCTTAATTCTAAATATGTCTAGTCTAACCCATAGATCTTGTTAGGTGCAACTCATGGTTTTCAAACTGGAAACTGAATAAGCAGCAAGTATCAAAACTAGAAAAGACAAATGTTTACTTTCTGACTATTTTAAATGCAGGGATGTCTTTCCAAGATATAATATTAAAAAATCAGAACACAAATTAAACTCCAGGCAGATTTTTATACAATTTTTAATCCAGGTATATATTCATTAGAACGTATTTTTTACATAGGTATGTGAATTTGTCAACTTGGAGATAGCCTCTCATAGTAATGTTTAGACTGGGAAAGGAAGAGCAAACACACTAAACCAGTCTGGGCTGTGTTGCTCAATATAGCACACTCTGTGCATGCTTACAGAGTTCATCTGTGCCACAGTCTCCAATTCTTTCTTGGAAAGACCATTGACTGTTGGGATGTATGATAAATGAACTTTTCCTAGGAATTAATGAAAATTGTGACAGAACAGAGCCTAACCAGGATACATTCAAAGAAGAGGCTATGCACAACGTTTGCACCGCAATTAAACTGATCCAGCACAAATTGTGCTTGACCGGCTTCTTCCCCAACCTATGTGGCAGGGGAATGACACCTCAGAACCCTGAAGTGACAAAATCATTGTCAGTTCCGTGTTGATTCAGCAGGCGGGGAAGTCAGCAAACATGTATTTGCTGATCTCCCTCAGCTCTCCTCGCTGACACGTGTTATGGCTGTACCAAGGCTGCAGGAGGAGTAAGAGAGCCCAAGATAGATGGTGGGAGGGGAAGAAGAGCCTGCGTAGGCAAGGGATGTAAAAGTGATCAAATTCAGAGTGTGGTTGCAGCTCCCCTGCTCCCACAGATATAGTACTTACGTCTGTGGCAGCGAAAGATGTAAAGGAAAACTTTTGCTTGCTCTGCATGGGTAAAGCCTTGACTTTGAACCAGGCAAATCCCCATCCATATCTACATATACAAGGCACTCCAAGTTCAGACCTACTCCTGTAGGATGCGCAGATATAATTGTTTTCTCTAATTAAGGTGAAGCTTTTGCATACCTGTCAGAACGGAAGAGACTGCAGATATTTTTAGACACATCCATGGTATACATTTATTCTTCCATTTTTAAATGTGTTACCAATATAGTGATGTCATTAGAATAGGCTGATTATGATGAGTTTCACAGTTATATACAAGGATGTAATCCCTTGACTTGCGATCCTGTGATTCACATGTGGTTCTTGGCTCCCTTTGATATTGCCTGTGGCTGCATCTCTGAGCATCTGCTGCCTTATACACATAGGCAAGAAGCCAAGCCGAAAACCTCTCCTTTAGATAATGTTATTAGTTTTCTTATTGTTTTTTCAGGTTCGATATTTCAGACTGTGAAAGTTGTTTTACATGGGTGTGCAGCTTAAGCTGGCAAAGGTTTGGGGATCTCTAAATTAACCTCTGTAGTTTGATGTAGTTTGAAGGGCAACAATGCGTGCATGTTTTTATGCTTTTTGGTATTTCTGAGGCATCTGCAGGAAACACTACAGGGGTAAAGAAAATAATGAAACATACAAAGGCCATTCAGTGTAATTTGGGAGCCAGATGAACATATATACGTAAGACACATTTCATGCTGACTCTAGCTTTTGTACTCCGGTGACATGTCACCTTGCATTTTATTATCTTGGCCTCTCAGGTTCGCTCTCAGGTCCGCTCCTCTGTTCAGTGGGCGGGTGCAAAAGACAGCCTGCTATTGCAATTTGAAATAGCCAATAGCAGGCTGACTATTGAAACCCCACCCACCAAGCAGAGGAGCGGCCTGGAGAGAGAAAGTTCTCCCTCAGGCCTGCTCCTCTGCTTGGTGGGTGGAGTTTCAATAACCAGCCTGCTATTGGCTATTTCAACTCATAATAGCCAATGGCAGGCTAGCAATTGAAACCACCCACTGACCAGAGCAGTGGACCAGAGAGAAAGTTCTCTCTCAGGTCCGCTCCTCTGCTTAAGTGGGTGGGCACAATAGCCAGCCTGCTATTGGCTATTGCAATTTAAAATAGCCAAACAGGCTGGCAATTGAAACCCCAACCATTGAGCAGAGCAGTGGACCTGAGAGAGAAAGTTCTCTCTCAGGTCCCCTCCTCTGCTTAGTGGGTGAGCACAATAGCCACCCTGCTATTGGCATTTGCAATAGCCAATAGCAGGCTGGCTATTTTCCCCCATTGTTTACATTCTGCTGCCGACCTTGGAATCTAGCCAAATAATTTCATTAGCAACTAAATACATTTAGTTGCTAA
This sequence comes from Nanorana parkeri, assembly GCF_000935625.1. Lineage (NCBI taxonomy): Eukaryota > Metazoa > Chordata > Amphibia > Anura > Dicroglossidae > Nanorana > Nanorana parkeri. The sequence continues at coordinate 2,863,799 of NW_017306279.1, read as the reverse complement.
CAAAATGTTTAAGTCTACTGTGCACCAAGCAAGCAGCAATTTTTTAATGTGCATCAAGCCACCTGCAAAAAAAAAACCAAGGACATATGTCCTCAAGTTCTTTTTTTTTGCCGGACAGTGAAAGAGTAGCAGTAGACTGATGAAGTCATCCTCTTTTGTTCACTCTTTCGGCCTATCAGCCTTTTTCTTTTTCAACTCAAGTTACAAGCTACATAGAGCACACGATTGGCTCTCAGCTTGAGTATTGCTGTATAGGGGATTGCTAGAGGCTCACACCAAGTCAAATTCAGGTGCATAACTAGTTCCATAAAAATTACATTTAATATGCGTACGGCCGTGTTGTCCCATAGAGAAGGACGGGGGCTGCGTACTAATCACACGCAGCACTTGTCCTTTCCCGGAGGTTGCTAGGTACTGCCCTGCACGCAGCACGGAGCTGTGCGTGCGGGCCGATTCCAGTGTTAATGAGGGCTTAAACCTGGGCAATTCAAACTGGGCATTTGATGGAACTAACGGATAAGCAGAGGTTACTTTCAGGGATCATGACAATCATCAAATCCTGAGCTATATCCAGCTAAATATTAGAAATGAATTTCATGTAAAAGTGCAATTGTCTCCAGCTATCGAGTCTCCCTCTTGATCAGGAGAGCTGTCCATATCATTAAAGGACCTTTAGAAAGAATTTGGAAGTGGGAGAGTTGTGGCCAAGCTCAACATTGCTGGAAAATTTAAGATCTGAATGTAATTTCAGCTTTTTATATTTCTGGGTCCACTGATTGTTATAACATGGTTTGCAGTGATGATGTAGTAACTCTATTGTCTGTGACTGTTTTCATCACATGCTTAGTGTGATTTCCCAAGGTTCCCTATTTTTGCAAAATAGTAACAGAAATCATTTCTGCACTTTACTTTTTATAAGGAAGACTTTTTGTTCTAAAATCCTGTTGGTCCAATTAGAGGAGTTAATGAAGAATATTAACTTAGTTGGTCTGTTTATTCTAACTTTGGTATCCGTGCTTGGGTAATGAGACTTGCTTTGTGAACAAATAATACATGAGATGTTTGTGTGGCTTCATTGTGTTATGGCAATGAGTGGATGCTTACTTAGCTTAAAGCAGAAGTCATGGCAACAGTTAAAAACAGTTCAGTGGAGGAACTCCTGGAATATGCATTAAAAAGTCACTTCCTAAAATAAATTGTCATCTTTCAAAAAAAGCTCTCATGATCCCACTGCCCTGCTTTCTGTTTCAAAACATTCACTCTAGGAGGAAGGATCGCTATATATAGATAAAACAAAATGAGATGTGCTTGGAAAAAAAAAATCAATAGGAATGTCCCAGGAGATTCTATGCTGTCAATCAAGCTCTATCGACAGAGGAAGAGGTGGGCAATTCAATAGGCATGCCCAAGGAGGTACTATGCTGTCAATCGGCCTCTATGGACAGAGGAAGAGGTGGGCAATTCAATAGGCATGCCTCAGGAGGTAATATGCTGTCAATCGGCCTCTATGGACAGAGCAAGAGGTGGACAATTCAATAGGCATGCCACAGGAGGTACAATGCTGTCAATCGGCCTCTATGGACAGAGGAAGAGGTGGGCAATTCAATAGGCATGCCCCAGGAGGTACTATGCTGTCAATCGGTCTCTATGGACAGATGAAGAGGTGGGCAATTCAATAGGCATGCCTCAGGAGTTACTATGCTTTCAATCGGCCTCTACGGGCAGAAGAAGAGGTGGGCAGGCAGTGGGCATTTCAATAGGTATGTCCCAGGTGGTACTATGCTGTCAATCAGCTTCTATGGACAGAGGAAGAGGTGTGCAGGCAGTGGGGAATCCAATAGGCAGCAACTGGTGATGCTATCGTATCAATATGGACCCAAATCTCTGAGGAATGTTTCCAACACCTTGTTGAATCTATGTCATGAAGAATTAAGGCAGTTCTGAAGGCAAAAGGGGGTCCAACCTAGCAAGGTGTACCAAGGTGTACCAGTACTAGCAAGGTGTACCTAATAAAGTGGCCAGTGTGTGTATATTTCCCCAGAAAAGAACAAATCATCAGTACACACTGTACCTTCATCAAACACCGGTCACAGCAAAAATAGAACAGCAGATTTCAAGGTTCATCGGGTGTAATGATAGAAGTATCATGGGCATTGTCCGTGATTTCTGAATATAGCTCAGAGTTTGCTATTTTTAGCCTGGTAATCTCTGTGAAGTAAACACATTGTAGAGCACTTAATACAATTATTGTGTCTGTCCCACCTACACTTTTATGCATTTATAGATGAAAAGTATTCCAGTGTATTATGGCTGCATGCTGAATTGCCCATTATACTGTATAAACAAACATGTTTGGTGTTAGCGGTACTCTTATACGTGAGATGTTCATCCTGTGACATGTGAGATGTTGGCAGGTTAGTGCCATGGACACTGTCATGCTAGATTAATATTTCATCCTCAGACATACACCAGATGCCAGTTTTGCGTTTAATTCATGGAAGCAGCTAGCACCTGAGTGCAAATTATTGACCACTAGGCTATTATCACTGTGCTGCATACAGTGACTCCTGCATAGCCTAATAGCAGGGTCTATCCCCAATCCCCAGTTCCTTCCGCCTCTCTAGCAGGCTATGGTCCCTGAATCATCACGTTCTATACATGTTGTATAGGATATGAGGACACTGAGTGAGATACCATCACTGCAGCGAAGGAGGAGAGGGGCAGGAGGGAGCACTGTGGCAGCCAACCAGCTCAGAGTATCCGGTTAGAATTTTTTTTACCTAGATGAAAAAGAGCAGTCAAACCTTGCAGTGTTGTTTTGTATTTCTGAAAACTTCCAATAAAAATGAATGTTTAAAAAAAACAAAAACCTTGCAGTGTTGGGGTAGCCCAACTGCAAGGGATAATTTTAAAATTACCCGGCGTTTTTACTTAAATTTGACTTAGATCAGCTTCATTCCACACCATATATACTGCACTCATATTGGGAGAGGGATAAGCCAGTCGGTTGTACTATAGTGCTCCCGTGCTAAAAACATGACATGCTGATAGAAGGAAAGCAGGGTGACCATGAAATGAGCTAATTGGTGTGCTGTTTCTTCACTGTCCAATCACAGGTTGGGAGCAGGACAAGACCTAAGTGTAGAAATGTCACCAGCCCACCAGTCCTTTTAGGATAGCAAAAGCTCTTTGTCATATGAACAAGCGCTTTCGGGACCACACAGGGCATTGATGATGGTAATGCCTGATGAAGGACACTGTGTGGTCCCGAAAGCGCTTGTTCGTATGCCAAAGAACTTCAATAAATGAAGCTTTTGCTATCCTAAAAGGACTGGTGTGCTGGTGACATTTCTACATTTCGCAGATATTTGCGGCGCCTTACGCAGTCACTGCGAGCACACCCCACTACAAGGGACTTTTTTCGGTAAGGAGTGCAACAAGGATAGAATTTAGGGACAAGACCAAGTTACATTACTTTACTGAAGTAGAAAAAGCAAAGGTCTCCATGCTGG
>NW_017306279.1:2851357-2859518 GCF_000935625.1 Nanorana parkeri | reverse complement strand
GCAAATCTCTAGAAAGAAAGAACGAAAACACAAATCATTTTGTAAATAAAACCGCTCATGTATATATTTCATCTTTGTATTCAGCTGTTCACCTGAAGTTCAGCTCCAAGTAGGGCTTCCCCAATACATAGCTGCTGGTAAAGCTACAGTAGAATGTACAGAGCTTGTTCGATTGGGTGGTAATGTGTTTGATCGTAAAGGAATTGCAGTTCGCGGTGCAGTGAGTGTCCTTTCAAAAAAAGCTTTGAAAGCCCCTTTGAGAGTCCCTGGTCGGAAGGTCAGCAGGTGGTGTATTTTAAACCTTTTGATCTATGCTTTTCTGTGCCTTTTTTCCCCAAGTGAAGAAAAATGGGTCACTCGTACAGTAATAAAAATAATCCTAGCATAATGCATGATTGTGCAGCAAATGTTAGAGCCACCAGATTAGACATTCATTAAACTTCATCTGAGGCTGACTTTCCACGTCACGGGATCTGACAATCTATCACCGGATTCTGTCTCATCAGTAAAAGGTTATAATTGGTCGCGTTGAGCTCATACGGTGGTGTGCGAATGTTCCATCAGTAGATTGCATATTTTCAGATGATCTCTGCAAAGCTTCTCTTGTACATTAGTAAATCGATGCCCATATGTCTGCAAAGTCATCTCATTGCCAAGTGCAGCAGAAGAGTATTAGAGTAGTAGGTTATCAGCATTATTGTCTCATATAGTTGGAATGCCAGAAATGACCTGTTTTGAAAGCGTGGCTGAACTCTAGCTGAATATTTTACTTTGCAGGTAAAATATTAAACGTGTTGTAGATATTTTTACACTGACAAAAGCAGCCTGTGGAGGTACTAAACACAGTGACAGACAATATAAAATGTGCCAGTAAATGCTACTTATCCTTCTAACACCTCTCTGAGCAGCCCTGTTTTGTCTCCATGGTAGGGCAAGCAGCAGTTTGCAGGTCAATGTACGGCAGATGGCATTAAAACCGTGGTTCTCAACTGGAGCGTCGTGAAACAAAAGTGGGTCACAACCCTATGTTTAGTGGATCGCAGCGTGCCTTTCACTGCACTAGGGGGAGGCTGAGGAGCCTCTCACCTAGCACAGCACTGTCAGTTCTCGTGCCGAACAGCCATTCAAAATATGCTGGAGGTGGATGGGCTGGGGGTATGGCTGCGAGGGAGCTCCATCCATACGTGCATTGCTTACAGCTCCCTTGCATTCCCTATAATGGTGCTTGGACGTTTTTGTAAGGTAGGGAGAGTGGATCTTAAAAAAAATATTTTGGTGTGCGTGTGTCTGCAAGTGTGTGAGATTGTGTCTGTCAGTGTTTTTGAGGGCCCGCGTGATTAACACAGTGTACCACACACCTACCGCGCATTCTGGTATGGGAGATACATTGCATTGCCATTCATTTTAATGGCACCCCAAATGCACCTCCCACCCACAGTTCGATCGACCGCACCAGAACGCGCAGTACCGCAATGCCATGCATTCCATTGCGGTGCGAATTGGGTTGCGCTTTAATAATCAAGGACAAATGTGGGTCCAGAGGTTAAACAGGTTGAGAACCACTGGTTTAAATGATATCCTTCAGAAAAAGTCTACTTCTTATATAGATATTCTAGCACAGTGGCTCAAACTAATAAAGCAAAAGGGTCAGCATGACAGCCAGGAAATAATAATGTTTTATCTTTCCACCCTTAGCCCCCTCCCAGTCTTTTATTAACCTGTCCCAGATTGAGTCATCACAATCATCACAGTCTTCTTTCCCTCACCAACAGTCTCCTTTTAATGCTATAGAGAACTTGTTTTCCAAGCGTCCATAGTACAAACTGATTACAGACAGTATGCGCAGGCTCGGCGGAGAAGATTTTGACAAGCAGGCCTTGTGTTTGACACCTGTGTCGTAGACAATCTTTATGAACTCCAAGCATTGTTCTGGCGAGATCCTCTTTTACAGCTGATGTGAATGGTCAACTATGTAAAGTGCTGCGTAAATTGTCGGCGCTATATAAAACACCTGCAATAATAATATTGATACTACAATTGTGTTTTTTTCTACCAATCTGGAAATATTTCATGGTGTTGGTATGTTGGGTTGCGTTGTTTCTTTTATCACTGGAGCAGTAGACAGAACATCTGTCTCTATAGAACAGTGGTTCTCAACCTTTCTAGGGCCGGGACCCCTTGGTAACATTTGCCAAGTTGTGGTGACCCCCAAAAGGTAAAATTTAGGGATGACGCGGCTGCTGCAACGACATCTGGAGGCGTGGCAGGAGAACTGACACTGCTGCGCTAGGAGAGAGCTGAGGAGGACTCTCACCTTGCACAGCGACCCACAGGTTGAGAACCACTGCTATATTCAAAGACAGGACCGGGCTCTGCAGCTGGAACTAGAAGAATTGGATTTAAAGTGTGTGGCTATATACGTATGAGGTACATACTCCGCAGTACTGTCACTGATAGGGATGGGCTCGGGCGTGTTCGCAGCTCCACATGCCGAGCCCGCCAGGAAGCTGACAGCGCGCAGCACCAATCACAGGCACTGAGACATTTCCAGTATATGCGCACGCATTGGGATTGTTTAAACAGGATCCAATAACCTACCACAATGTCTTTGGAATGTGGGAGGAAAACAATGCAAGCAGAGAGAGAACATGCAAACTCCATGCAGCTAGGGTCTTGCATGGGGAGTTTTCAACTGATGACGTAAGTGCTGTTTGGCAGAAGTGAGAACCGCTATGTCGCTGTGCTGCAGCATAGTAGAAATGACAAGGTCGCTTTATAATACAATTTTCAAGGTTTCTATACTGATCCTCTCTCTTCATTAGAGCCGATCTTGCAGTCTGCAGTTGGCAATACACTATGTAAATTTCAACCGTCTCTTGATGAACCCCCCAAAATCCGCACAGTAAGTGCTTCTCTCGGCACCTTTCCGTCCAGCATCTTTCGATCAGAAATTTGAAGGAGCTGGGTGAAAAATTTTGGGGCGACCAGTGACAGCAGCCAAGCAGCTACTGTTACTGTTCAGGCATTCTGACAGTGGCACACCCACTGCTGTCAGAATGTAACAACACAGAAAATAGAGTAAACCACAAGCCTGGCTGCACAGAATGACAGATTAGTCAGGTAAAGCGGTCCCCGTTTATGCATTTTAAATGTGTATTTAGTTGTTTATATGGAGTTCCACTGTAAGCACCAACGATTTGGTTTTTTATTAGAAACATTGCATCACTTTTGGGATTTTTTTAGTCCTGTCTAAAAAAAATCGGTGTACTCCGTTATAATGGTTCATGTTATGTTTTGTTTTTTAGTATGATTCCTTCATGCAAATTTTACTGTACAAAAGAATTGATTTTATCTTTGGTCTGTATGAATTGTGAGTGAACTTGCAGCAAATTTGATTAGTATATTTCCTCATAACCCAGTGCCGGTAATTAGCCAAACAAGGCCTCATTGTTCTATGTACTGAGAAATTTTGACATCATGTGATGAGTCTGTCTAAAGCAGTCGTTCTTTTCCTTGATTTGCCCTAATTAAACCAACAGTGTAGAATGTTTGTTGTGTGCATGTGCAGTATTTCTCCAAGCAGGATATGAGTAAATAGCAACATATGTCTGCGGTCTGAAAGGGGAACTACTAGGGATGTCCCAATACCGATGCTAGCATCAGAATCGGGCCCGATACAGGGCATTTTGATAAGTACTTGTCTGGCTGGTTTTACAGAAGAGTACATAATATTATGTAATATATACCCAAAAATAAAAACATGTTTATTGTTTTAGTGCTCACCATAATAAATAAAGAACTTATGTACAAAACCACCAAACACTCCCTTTAGCACTTTCGCTGCCAAAGTTATTTTTCTCATTTAGCCACACATCCTTAAATGTTCATTTTTACAGGTTACCTAAAACCCCCAAGCGTTCCATATTTTCTGAAAACAGATATTATTTTTTTTTACTTTATCACAAAGGGGGCTGCAGTGGATGTCCCGGGCTGCCAGAGTACTGAGGTGAGTCCAGGATATGCAATGGGATGAGAGGTTCAGGGGGCACTTGTTTGTTTACATGTAGAAGTGATCAGGCAGCTGTAGATTACAGTTAGAATAATGTTAAGAAACCTGCAGATTCTACTGCAGCTGCTAATTTGGTTTACATCTTGATATTGCTAGGCCACAATACTTACAGTGGCGGCAGTAAAGTATTCCATGAAAATATATATCTTTGTGCCTAAAGTTCAGCTTTAAAGCAGGGTCAGATGAACTCTTTAGCCCTAACAATTTGATTAACCGTAAAAGAACACTGTGAGTAGCATTTAAATCACCTTCTGCAGTACTGATACAGTGTTATATGGATACGCATTACAGGTTCCACGTGACAGGACAAGGTCCCAGTTCAGCGACACAACATAACGTCTCTTACAAAGCACAAGACCACAACCTCAGTACAGCTTTGCAGCTCTTCTTCTGATTTAAAAGCTTGATGTTGGATTCTATCTAACTATATAAAAAAAAGAAACCAGCAGTGCCCAATTACAAAAGAGCGCTTGTCTGGCAATGGCCTAAGCTTGAGTCAGCATTTCCACCTAAATCATTTATTCAACTAATTAAGCAGAAACAGAGCAGACTACACAATAGACAGTCCATTGATTGATACATGAGTGTTGCTCCTGATTTTCTCCTGGCCATTCAGCAGTCTTCAAGACCTGGAGTCATTCAAATGCATTTTAACTTGTCATCAAAGCAGCCTCACTGCCTTGCAGAGAGCAGAGCACCGAGTGTACTCTATAAATAGGAGCTACTGGACATAAATGGCTCTGCTGCTGTAATACACTTTACGTACCAGACAGAGTGATAGATTGCATTGTCAATTCTAATAGGTTTTACATAAGACATGTGATGTCACTTGGTTGAACACGTAGGTTTATGTCTAAATCAACGCATAACTCATCTTTTTATGAGCTGGTGTTTTATGGCATTATGTTGGGTACAAGCTGGTGATCATTTAGACATGTTTATGGAGATTAATCTCTTCTGTTCCTTCAGCTTAATGCATTATTTCCATTTTGGCCAACCACAAGATTCATTATAATTTAAAACAAGTGCATTTTACAAGAAAGAGAGAGAGTAAGCATTCAGAGGCCATACAGTGAGTTGAGCATTGTCCTTGATGATGAGGAGAATATTTAGCCATGAACGGGTTGAAAACCAGTCAAGATAAGAGACAGAAGGGATGACACACACAGAAATGTACATGTATGTATAGCCAAAATGATTTTTTTAGTTTTGGATAGTTGGGGTTAAAACATCTACCAGTTTATTTTTTCTGTCTGTGTACCATTGGGGAAATTTCCATCTACTTGCTGTCCCATGGAGCCCAACAAGATGTTAAAGGAAATCTCCAGAATGTGGGGAATTCCCCTCTTAGTTGTCCCTAGAACAGCTCTCCCCACTGGAAGACTGTTAATTACATCTATATTTTCAGTAAAACAAATACACTATCAATATCTAATCCCCACTTTTTAGTAAAGTATGAAAGGTTTGTGTTGAGTAGGTTGAGGTTGTGTTGCATAAATAAATACTAAATATATCAAGCCCTAAAAGGTTTAATTATGCAAAGGTATCTTCTCCCTTGGCCAAGTAGGGTAATAGTAGTTCTTGAATCTATTGCAACTTGCAGAATGATGGGGCCATGTGTGGCCATCCTCTTAAGGATAACTGTATTTTTAGAATAACTGCTTTTCCTTACAGAACAGCTGTAACAGTCATGTGAGCCGGCACTCCAGAGTGTCTATAGAAAGCCATCTTTACTGAAATATCAGATAAAACGGCAAGCTCATGCATTTTTGCCATGCACACCCTTCATCATAAACACTCTGGCTGGGTATGAATTCAAAGTCCCTTACCACTTGGACACTAAGCATCACATTGTGGGAGTTTAACATGTTCCTACATAACAGCAAATACTGCATTTTTCTGAACTACGGCGTTGGGGGATTGCGGGGAAGATGAGTGTTAAAGAGGAACTGCCCAAAAATGGCAGACAGAGAACAAATAACTAGTTACCAGTACTGCCCATGGTCTAAATGCAACTGATATTTATACAATTACTGACATACCATGCCTTGATCTGCACTGTGTCTCTGTGTGGATGCGACCATTTTGGTAGAGGTAAGACTTTGCTTCCTAATGTCAGAACCTGCAGCAAGGAGAACAATGAGCAGCACATCACTAAATTTCATGGCAAATCTCGTGAAACTAGCAGACAGAGGCAGCAGTGCCTTAAAGGAGAACTATGAGGTGAGTGCTTTTCATTCACCTCATAGTTCTAGCCGACCTGTGACAATGAGACTGTCACAAGACGGCTCAGTAGATCGGGAGGTGAGCGAACACATACCGGCGTTCGCTCACCTCTCGATCCTGTCACAGCTCTCTGGGGAGGGGGAGGGGCTGGATTTCCGCTCCGATCCGCCAGCGCTGACTGGCGGATCGGACAGGGGACGGGTACAGCTGGCTCTGCCTCCAGATAGGCAGAGCCAGCTGTCACTCACGCAGCTGGGCGGATCCAGACATAATTGTCGGGATCCGCTTCAGCTGCGGCGTCTCAGTATACTGCGAGCAGTAGCTCGCGGTATACTGTGGCGTCTCAGTATACCGCAAGCTGTAGCTCGCGGTATACTGAGCTTAGGGTGGCGGGAGGACGCTAGTTTGTGTCCTCCCGTTACCCTAAGAAGAACTATGGGGAAAGGCTTTAACCCCATAGTTCTCCTTTAGATCTCACACTGCAGATATGTTGACTGCAAGCACAGGAGAACCTAGGCACACTCATATACCAGGAAGTGTACAGCTATTTTTTAGGAGGAATTCATGACAAAAAATAATAATATCAATCAATATCAAAACAATAATATCTGTGACATTGCAAATCTTTTTGAGTTCAGTTCTACTTAACTGGTAAACTTGTGCATAGTATAATTCTGTTACCCTGGCTACTCAAGTTCACTTTAACTGAATAGGCTTCAATTAGTATGTCTAAAGTATATAATCAATGCTACAATTTGATTGTATAGTCTCCTTTGGTATTACTGACATCTACATAGTTCCAGGGCCCATCAGACTTAATTCAGATTGGATGGATTGTGGGTAGGAAGGCTCACACAATATACAGTTTTGTTACATTTAAAGGAGACTGTACACTCATATTGCAATATGTAAACCCAGCTTTGGATGCAAGACTGAGTTGGGGAGTAGGGGAATAAAGATGCAGAGACACTTCTAAATATTGATTTGTTTGGTGGCAGGAATATTCTTCTATTGTTTCCTGGAAAACAACCATCAAGCTGTCTTGTACAAATCTAACTCTTCAAAGAATCATTCAACCCAGTTTCCAGGAAAGAAAGCTTCCTATTTCAACAAGTAGTAGTTGCATTCATTTCAAAATGTGTCAAAGATGTGGTCACTTTTGTGATGAGGAATTGTTGGTGAAATAATTATTTATATACAGCATATCAAAGAGAACACACTTTTTACCTCCGGAGATTGCTCAGTATTTAGACGTAAAGCCTTGTCAATGTTTACAGACACTGCTGCTAAAAATTAACTATTCAATTATAAACAATTCACTTGTGTATTAGCGAATGGAAACTCTCCAGTGTGGCCACCAAGACCCAGTTATTCCTCCATTGGCTGCTGCCATCTCGCACAACATAGCGAAGATGAAGTCAAGCTGTCGGTCATCATGTCTACTGTACCTGTACTATTGGCCGGGGGGGGGCATTAAGAAATGAAGACGATGACATGTTGACTTTGAAATGGCATTTAAATTTGCATACCCTTGATGTTAAGTCTGTTTGGACAGAACATTTGCATTTGAAGCATCTGATACAGAAAATACTGATTGGCCCACTATGTTTAAATACCAGGTAAACCAGAATAGATAAAGGATGAAAACACCAACAAAGCACACAGCATTATAAAAAAAGATTAATTGTTAGCTAAAATAATGAATGGACAAATACAAATCCGATGTGTTTTTTTTTTAAATTACCATTCTTCGGGGATTGCACCAGATTTTACCCTTTGATATAAATATATACTGTATAAGTAACAGGGGTCTATTTATTAAAAAAAAAAAAAAAAATAACTTGGCTTATTTCTCCAGAAAAACTG
>NW_017306279.1:2849316-2850373 GCF_000935625.1 Nanorana parkeri | reverse complement strand
GCAATTAGGTTTATTAAAAAAAAAAAAAAAAAATCACTTGGCTTATTTGTCCAGCAAAACTGCAGGTACATTCATTCTGTGTGAGTTAAAAGATAGCTATAGCCAAAGCTTTCTTTTGGGTCACAGAAGTACGTATACATGTACTCCTATGACCCAAACTCGGCATATAGGGAGCTACTGCCCACTATATGTTGGCAGCACAGATCCGCATTGCTATATTGTTGGGATCCACCCTGCTGCCTAAATGACAGCTGGCTCTGCCTCTCCAGAGCCAGCTGTACTTGCCCCCTTCCCTGTCTGTCCCTTCAATAAGCTCTGGAGGAATGGAGAGAGGGGAATCCCTGTGGGAAAGCAGTGACTGACAGAGAGAATGAGGAAAATGCCACATTATGGCCACTAGATGGAGCTGAGGATCATAGGAAATAAATACATGTTAGTAACAAGATACACTTTAAGAGAACACTGGAGAGAATGAGCATATAAATGTAACCATTGCAGTCCTCATAATATCAATGATTAAATTTATATGCTCATTCCATCCAGCAGTCTCCTGAAGTTACATTGTATCTCGTCACTAACATGTATTTATTTACTATGATAAGCCATGTGATTTTTTAAAAATAAATAATCTCCGTAGTCTCAGAATATGTGTATTTTTATTTACTCAGCTTCCATTTTCTTTTCCAGCAACCTGAATTTTTGTGCGTTGAATTCAATGAAGCCAAGCTGAATGAAATGTTGAAGAAATTGTCAGAGGTGGAGGAGAGCCTGGCCGCATTAACACAGATCAGTTAATCAAGCAAAAGAAATGTGTATTTGTTATAATAAAGTATGTACAAAAAATCTAATCTGTGTGTTGTCAAATGCACCATGGATACTATGGATCGAAACCGGGTTTTTTTTTTTTTTTTTGCCTTAAATGCTTAAGGCTGAAGCTCTAAGACCCAGACACTTTGTCCCCCCGTGGTAGGTGCACAAAAAGTAAGCGCCATAGTAAACAAAGTGCTTTAGGGTGTGTCAAATGGTCTATCTCCAGAAGAGATAGGTCCCTTCCCCC
>NW_017306279.1:2841513-2849198 GCF_000935625.1 Nanorana parkeri | reverse complement strand
CCCCCCCCCCCCCCCGGGGTGCAAGACTCCTGACAAGGGCAGAGCACTGGTGTCCACCTGACTGAAACCAGGCAGACCCATTCCTCTTGGTCAGCCGAAGCCGCCCACTGAGTACGAGGTTGGGGGCTCCCCCCAAAGAGAGACCTTCGGTTCAGGGGAGGAAGTAACCTAATTGCCATGCATCCTCCCCCTGGTCTTCAGGGCAAGCCCAAAGACCCACACCCTCCATCCTTCAGGAGTGAAAAAATAACACATAAAAAGTGAAGTGCACAAATGTAAGGAAAAAGATAAATAAGTCCTCTCCTTTTCTGGGAGTGTCTAATTACTCTGTACTGCCCCGTCATCACTTATCTACAGGTAACTAACATGCATTCAGTATGTTAAAAGCACATATAATCTTATGGAATACTTTTGTTAAAATGAATGGTCGGGCAACAGGTTCTGTTTAATAATATGTTTACACTGCACTGAATGCTGGAGAGCATCCAGTGTTGAATATTTTTCAATAGTGTTCCCCCTGTGGCTGGAAACAATAGACAGCCTAAATTTAACTCATAGCGCTTGATCCACTGCACCAAAACACCCTGACTAATGACCAACTGTGTGCAAAAGTATAACTGAAGGCAAAACTGTTCTCCGTTAGAACCCCTGCCAGGTTTTTTATTGCTCTGTCACCTTTAGGGAGATTCACTCTCTATAATTGCTCTGATCACTAAAGATTTGCATACCGGACTTCAGTGTGGTGGTGGCTGGAGTTCTGTTAGTGCCTGTGTGTCTTAAGCCTGAGTGTAGCTATCAATGGCACGATCCAATATTTGATATGATGCTCAGATGATGATCAAGCAGTTTATAGGGCTAAATCAAGGGCAATAACAAGCGCTTCAACCTTTGTTGTATTATCTGTGTGTGACCTGGTCAGTACTTTTTTCTTCCCAATGAAAAGGCAAAGAAAGAACTTCAGGCAAGTCGCACAAGAAACAGCAGCAGGTCTCACAACTAAAGTCAACGAGCTGCCTTCCCCCTGCCTAATGTTTTCATGGAGACATCTGCTCATCTGTGGCTAGCCTTACAGATAACAGAGAACATCGAGATCATTTGAAAATAGTTGTATAAAACCCTAAATTGGAAAGTACCACACCCCTGATTAGTAGAATAATACGACAGAAGATAATGGGTGGGGCTTTTAAGGTGCTAATTGACAGAGCCATAAATAATATTTACTTCATAATTGTATAAAAAGTGTTTTTATTGGAACATGATTAAAATTGGTAATAAAACCTATTACCAATAACTGGTAATAAAAAATATGAAAATTGTAACAGTATTCATATTCCGATTGTTTTTGATACATTGGATTAAACCTCCAAATACCACCCCTCAATTTAACTCCAACAGACTAATAGAGTTGTCCACATGGCGTCTGTCAAGATGTTGATTCTTCCGTTTGTTGGTAACTGGAGTGGTATAAGTTTTAGTCGTTTCACGCTGGATGCGCTTTTTCAGGAATAAGTAACCATCCCAATACAATAATCAATAAAATATAGTCATTTTAACATGGTTATTCTACATTTTGGTGGCACCTACAGCATTAGGAAACAATCAGTGGACGTGTACAGGCAGAAGATCAAAAACCATAGGTCTCACATATGGGGGATAGACGGGCCCAACCAGATAGTGAAGAGCCCAAACAAAACAAGCCTCTGAAGGATAGATAGCAAGACATTCCTTGTACTTTAGGCTGAAAGGAAAGAATTCCCAATATAAAGGCTATATTCAGATAGTAACCCTATCATAGTAACATCCATATCATATGATTTAACTGAAAACCACAGCAAAGATAAGCACCATATTGTAAAAATGGGAAAAGGAATGATATCCCATAAAGTCATATCTAATGCAAAAGTCATAACAAACCTTTATCAATTCTCGGTGTGAATTGGTTAGATCAGGTGACAGAGATTGAATCTTACATGAACTGTTCCATAAATCCACCCTCAATATATAACAAATGCAGGCTAACACAGTCAGCCGTCCCGCTGTCAGCCGGTGTGCCTGCCATAACTGACATCCAGCAGCCCGGGCAGGTGTTAGAACAGCACTAGTAATTTGGTGACATCATCAGATGATCACGTGTGAGCGTCTCATGAGGGTGAGAAGCGTGCCCCTTTCTAACCAGTTCTGAACACCTGTTAACAAGGGAATCAAGAAACAGGTGGGAGGAGGGGCGAGCGGGCTAGGGAGGGTGCCTGTCACCACAGACCAAAGCAGATCGCCAAGCTCCAGGACCCTAGACACAAACTCCAACAACAAGAGTCCACATCTCACAAATAGCCAGTTTGAATGACTAACCCCTCTCAGAAATCCTGATGATGACAACCCCAAGCGCACCCATGAAGTTCACTAAATAATCTGATAACGTGCCAGTCGCCCCTAGATATAAAGTGGGCGACAACTCCCACTAATTGAGATCAGGGTTATTCTGTCGAATAATCAATTAATACATTTACTTTAAGATAATACCACACCTAGTACACAGTGTTAATAAGATTTTAGCACCTGATTTTCTGGAAGTAAACATGTATAAACTTAGCGGGAAGTAACTGAGCTCATTGAGGTTAATAATAGAATTCTAAAGAAATCTAGTGTTATCAACAAAGCCGACCTACTCATGTAGCCAGGACAATGTTATCTTCTTATTCCTTATGTAAATAATGATCTAGTTCATGACCACTTTTGTGTAGGAAACTATAGTTTATCTTTGGTTTTATAAACTCTACAAGGTTCTTTCACAGGCTCGGGTAGAGGCTTTCAATGGTCCTTTTTCCCATATTTGTACACAGGCAAAAAAAAATCAAACCAGATATAAATGTGCAAGTGCGAGAATCACTTGGAAAAAAAGATCATCTGAATAATATTTTCTTAATGCCTGACCACTGTCTTAATCTTTATAGCTAAGGAAACTCCTGTTTAGTCCTGACTAAACAAATTCGATTGGTTGCTCTGGATCACTAAAGTTTGCCAACAGACTCTCCCAACAAAACAAAATACTGCTGGGATAAATAACTTGCTATATCTTGCATGGACGGCCACAGTAAGATCTCTGCACTCAAGCTCCGAGGTCTGCCCATAGCCATTATGGCTATTCATGTTTGATCTGTACTGATTTTACATTATGGAGAATGTAGCAGCAAAAGTAGTGAGACTCCATACAGGGGTTAAAACAACTGAAAAATGCAGTGAACTGCTGCTCTAGTGATAATAATAATGATAGGGTTCAAACAGACCCAAAGGAAAGGTTTCACGTAAGGCTCAAAATGTAATCCATGCATGTATGAGAGCGTTACAGAATAGCACATGATAGTAGACACTATTGTAAATGATCTAAAATCACCCTCTACTAATCTCTGCAGTCATCAATCATGTCTATGCATGCCAGACTCATAAGACATCATCTGGTGGCTGGATTATTTTCTAATCTCCCACAATCGGAACACCGGTCCTAAACTGGTATTCAGCCACTTCTATTGCTGCAGTGGTACATATGTCTTTTTACTGCAAAAAATGAAATCCTTCATTTCCAGCATTGAAAGGAAGCAGGGTAGTTTCAGTGAGAATACATTTAGGGGGTTATTCACTATGCTGCCAAATGAGCACCCGAGCCGAAGTGAAGTGAGCCAAAGCTTCTGCAATTGTTCACTGCAGCCATGTACAGCTATTCTTAGCCGTACACGGTGGCATTCGGCCCGCTTCACCTCCCTTCAGCTTGGCCGAACAGCCTCAGCACGTTCACCTCAGCTGATGATCTGGGTTGGTTGAGGCGAGCCTTCTGCTGTTCACTCCTATTCTCCAAGGGGCCAACGGCAGAGAGTGGATTGCTTAATGCTCGGCTCAGAATTTGCCTCGGTCATTCTGCTTCGCTACCCCAGGTAGTGAAGCAGAATTAAAAATGTCAATATGAATTTTAAAAAGCGCGGGTTCCCCTACAAGTCATAACAGACACTTTAGATCTGGTAGGAATTTTAAGGGGGACCCCAACGCCTGAAAGATGGAAAAAATTCCATATCAGAACCTTAATCCAAGCAGTGGCCTGGCAGAGCAGGAAAGGGGGGGAGATAAGCAAATGCCCCCCTCCTCCCTGCATCATACCAGGCCACATGCCCTCGACATGCCGATGAGGACAAGGGCCTCTTCTCCACAACCCTGGCACAGTGGTTGTGGGGGTCTGCGGGAAGGGGGGGTCATCTGCATCTGGGTGCCCCCTTTCATAAACGGGGTACCCAGATCCCGCCCCCCTTGCAAAGGAGTAAGGGCTAGTTGTTACCCCTTCTCATTCACCAAATAAAGTAAATAGTAAATAAAAACGCCACACCTTGAAAAAGTCCTTTAAATATAAACAAAACACAAGTCAGTTTTTGACAAGTCCTTTATTATTCCTGATTTTATCCAGGTTGTCCCACTGAAAACCCACCCCAAGCAGTTTTTTTCCACTCTATTAATTAGTTTTGGAAAACAGAGAATATATTACAAGGCTACATGGAAATAATGGACGTGAAAGTCATTAATCATCCTCTTTACATTCCCTTTTTTGTTGTCAGTGTTGAAGCCATTGCTGGTGATTATGTAATGGGTAGAACAGCTGTTCCCTTTTTCGTTCCTTCATTATTCCTCCTTTCCTCTCAAATGTCATACTCACAGTATAGTGTTTAGTGACTTGGGAATGTATTCAGTCTGTTAAATGGTCTATGTATTTTGTGTGGTGGCTGCTGTGTAGTTACCATGTCCATAGAAGAGTGTTATGTTTACATGGCAGGAAACAGTACACCAGCCAGAAAAATGACCCTGCCGCTACTTTTTCTTTGCTTACTATATATGAGTAGCTTATGTTCACTGCATGTGTTTGCTCATCACTTTATAAACAATGCTGGGAAAGATGACCTGGTCTCCGCCCACAGTACAAGGGTTTGCAGAATGCAGATATAGAACACAAATTTATAAAGAATTAGTCACCAATTGAAAATGGTCTTGTGATATCTCTACAATAAAAAATACTACACGTAAATAGTAACTAATTCAATGATCTTAAACCAGGGGTGGGCAATCCATTCTCCCAGGGGGCCACATGAGAAACTGGGACTGTTATGGAGGGCTGAACTAATAGGCTGAACTACTGCTTTTTTTCAACCGCACTGTTAATGAAATGCATAATATTGTGGCGCAGTCTATCTCATTGTGACCAGGAGGTGCGTTTGGTGTGCCATTCAAATGGGATGCCTGGTCAATCACGTTTCTATATCAACCCTATCGACTATAATTCTTTCTACTGACGCTGAAAAAGCGTTTGATAGAGTCGACTGGGACTTTCTAAATGCCACGCTTGAACACATTGGGTTAGGCCCTAGAATGTTACACTCAATTTAAGACCCTCTATCACAAACCCAGGGCACAAATTAAGGTTAATGTTAACCTGTCCCAAGTTTGTGAACTCTACAATGGCACCCGTCAGGGATGCCCTTTATCACCTCTTTTATTTGCACTAACTCTGAACCTATGCTTATCTCTATTAGAGATAATGTCAATATTAGGGGTATTGAAGTGCAAGGTCATGAACATAAAATAGAGGCATATGCCGATGATATTCTCTTTTTTGTGAGACAGCCTAGAATTACAATCCCTAACCTTCTTAAGGAATTTGAACAATTTGGTTTGGTCTCAAATTTTAATATTAACCTACACAAATCTGAAATATTGAACCTCACGGCCTCCCCTCTGGAATGCCAACACTTACGTCGCTCATTACCTTTTATGTGGAAATCCTGCAAACAGAAATATTTGGGTATAAACTTGACTTCTAAATTTTCAGATTTGATGCAGTATAACTACATCCCACTATTGAATGGCATAAAATCAGACCTGTCTAGGTGGACTAATGATCGACCATATCTCACTTTGACAGGTAGGATCAATGCTATTAAAATGAATGTATTGCCAAGGGTGTTATATCTGCTGCAACCATTGCCTATCTCCTTACCAGAATGTTTTTTCAGGACTTTGAGTAAAGTGGTTGATAAATATATCTGGAATCAGTCCAGAGCTAGGATCACGCCAGACTCTTATGAGGATGAGACAGGAAGGTGGTCTGGCTCTCCCAGACTTTACCTTTTATTATTATGCTGTCGCCCTTAATAGAGTCTTAGACTGGACCTATCAGTTGGGGCGTAAACGGTGGGTCGATCTGGAATTTTCCTTGGCAGGCCAGCCCTTATCGACGATACCTTGGATTCCACCAGAGTATAGAGAGCTCCGGAGCTCTACTTTCCCACTGATTAGGTCCACTCTAACTATCTGGTCTAAAATATATTCTCAACTACGGTGTCCCTTTTAACTCTCCTTTACTATCCCTGCTGGGTCACTCATTTTTTCCCCCAGGCCACATGGACAGCGGCCTACGACACTGGTCTACCACTAAATTTCTTAAGCTACATGAGGTCATACAGGACTCTGGCCTTTTTAATTCACTGCAACAAATACAGAATATGTTCGGTATTAGACCTCTGGACAATTGGTGGTATCGCCAGCTACACCATTTTGTCTCCTCTCTCCCTAAACCACTTAGATCTTTTAAAAATGTACATCCATTGGAGACAGTTTGTGTACCGGTGACTCTTCTTTACGTTGCTTGTGATTGCGGCGCCATCCGCTTGTCACTGCAGCACCCACCAAGAACATTGGGATCTACCGAGTGCAATGGGACACATGCAATATGAACACACAGTGCATCGCAGTTTGTTGCCTATGGGGTTGCATGGCTGCAATCCAGTCAGGGTGCCAATCCTAACCTGTGCTCACTGCCAAAAGTGCCTACAATGGGTAAGTGAGCATCAGAACTGGACTGATGCTTTGGGCAATGTTCTACTGGGAAACCTTGGGTCCTGCTTTTCATGTGGATCATACTTTGACACGTACCACCTACCGAAACATCGTTACTCACCAAGTACACCCCTTCATGGAAACAGTGTTCCCTGATGGCAGCGACCCCTTTTATGCCTTGACATGTCAGGGCTTTTTTGGGAGCAAAAGGGGGACCTACTCAATATTAGGCAGGTGGTCATAATGTTATGGCTGATCCGTGTATACACTGAGTGGCCAGATTATTATGACCACCCCATCAGTACTTCGTAGGGCCACGAGATGACTCCACGAGATGACTTCGTTGGGCCACCTCGTGACTCCACGAGATGTTGAAAGGTGATGCGAGGAATCTAACACTGCACTGTTGCCCTTCTGTTGTCTTGTACCAGTCTTGCCACTCTCCGTTCTGCCCTAACATTGACTAGTCGCTGACGGCCACAATTCGCACGTTCAGACCCAGATTTTCGGCTGACAGTTCAGTCTTTAAACACTTTAACAACAGCTGCTCTTGAACATTTAACAAATTCTGCTGTTTTGCTGATACTCGCTCCATGGCTCCGAGCACCAACAATCATCCCTTGTTCAAAGGCTGTTAAATCGCGTTGTTTACCCATATCTTCAGAAAAAAATCACTTCTACTGTTGTGGTAAACAACCTGCTTCCCTATTTATAATGGTTTGGCCCTCTAGCAACTTCAACGCGAAATTATAGCTAATTATAGATAATTTGCCTACAAACGTCAGGTGGTCATAATAATCTGGCCACTCAGTGTATGT
>NW_017306279.1:2827726-2841030 GCF_000935625.1 Nanorana parkeri | reverse complement strand
GGGGGGGGGGAGGGGGAGCCATGCAAAATATTCTTTTATATCCCTGGGCAATCTGTGCATCTAAAACTACTGCTTTGCAGCACAGACAAAGCTTAATATTTTAGAGCCATTTATTAAAAATTGCAGTTCATGGAAACAATGCCTTCTAAGCAGTGGAGCTTGGGTAACAACAAGAAAGTATAACAAAACAGGATATTGTGAGGTGAGCCAAAAAGCCACTCAAAGAAAATGGTGGATAAGCCTGAAACAACTGTATGAGGTTGCAATAATTCACTTTATAGTATTAGGATTCATCTGTGCTGTTGACCAGCAGTTGTTGAAGCACAGATGGCACCGGGACTTAAAGGAATAATTTGCATGGCTATGTCCACTATCCTAAAATGAGGAATAAACCCCTTATTGTTGCCATTTGTGATGGAAGTGGACATATAGTTCTATTTTTTGAAGGTCCCTCTGTGCTTCAGACTAAGTATCATGAATGCTACAAAAATGCATTTCATAAGTCTCTGTTCTTCCAACCATAGGCTATAAGGGACAGGCTAAATGAGTATTGTCAAATAAGGGAATTTTGGTTTGTAGATTATAATTTCTCATTTAGTCTATGTTCATATAACATGTTCCAACAACATACCAATGATGATAAGAGAGGATTTAAACACAAATGCCTAACATTTGCTCAAATTAGTGACTTCCAGCCAGGCAAAGGTAGGACCTCTGCCCTGAAATTGAGAGTGTGTCCTGGTTCTTAAGTATCTTGCATCTGAAAGCAAAGTTCACTAAAGGACATAGAAAGTAATTCTGTTTGTTCTAATGGCGTAACATTAGCAAAACAGTTTATCGCAAAGTTGCGACTCAAAACAGAAACCCATTAAGCCTTGCGAAAAGGCCTAGAAAAGATAAGAAGACCTCAAGCTAAAGTACACATTCTGTTCTGTATTATAGATAAATGGACAGAAGAGATACGCAAACTCACGGACAAATCTCTGTATGGTAATACATCTAGATAATGAGGCTCCTTGCTAGCACACTGCATGATCAATCAAAATCAATATAGAAACATGAGCCAAAGAATCATATCTATTGTTTTTATTTCCTTTTTTTTTGTAACAATTTTGTAATTAACTAAATTTTGGTAACATTTTGGGCCTACTTTCCTAAGCCCCTTTCACATCAAAAGCTCCCCTTTCACATCAGAAGCCCCTCTTTCATATCAAAGCCCCCCTTTCACATCTAAGTTCCCCCTTTATATCAAGAGCCTCCTTCACCTCAGTCTTCATTTCCCTTTTACTTCAAAGTCCCACTACCACACAATTTCGAGGCACCCCTGAGGAAACCATAAGGTACTTTCTGTTTACTTAGGCAAGCAAACAAGCCTGGATTGTCTTCTCATTTAAGCATTCTTATTGCCGAACCATAATGAGTGATATGCAATGGCTGGAACCAGTCACTACCCCAGAACATAACACAGGTAATGTTTTGACACCTTTTGCTTACTTTCAAGCTGATTGGAAGTTGGGCTGTGTTGCATACTGCAGACCCAACGCAAGGACAAGGCAAACAGTTTTATGACCCATGGCTTAATTTCACACCAATTCACAGCACTTCTTTTTTCAGTTTTGGATAGAGTAAGGGAGGGTTATACGTTATAAACCCTGTCAGCTTTTTTTTTGCCATATTTTTATTCATTGAGGACATTTGCCTTGACTTTCTGGTTGATAACCAGGAAATGAGGGGAAATCTATCCAAAAGAGGGAAATCCCTGGTTTTCCATCCATTCCTGTTTTGATGACAACCCAAAAAAATTCTGGTTTCAGTCACTTCACTGAACTGGGAGGTTTTAAATATAAATCATATACATAACCAATGGAAGATCTCTCCTTTACCTCTAGGCATATACATTTCACATTATCAGTGGATATCTCAATACACTGTCCTAGATTAATGCTGAACAAAATTTCCAATCATTATTCTGATTTTTTTTAACGGGCACATTTCTTGGGCAAGTCATCTGGCAAAACACAAGATAGAGATAAGGCAAAGATTAGTAACGGAAGGATACAAATTATATAGCGTCTGTCAGGAAACCATAAATTAAACAAGAGTTAATACCACACAAAAGTAAGTATGTACAGTTTGTTGGGCAGGAAGTGAAACCACATTTCACATATCATGCAGGTCAGTAATAATGTAGAATTTACTATTGATAAATAAACTCCACACTGTCATAGGGATGGATGAAATAAGGGTGCTTTCATGAGCTAACTGCAATAAAATTCACTCTGGGAGGAAATAGGTGTAAATGACAAAATAATAACACACTATATAAAAAAGACATAAAAACTGTGACAATATAGTATTATTCTGAATATCTCCTACTTGCCCACAGGTGCTGTGTGCAGGGATGTAACTGGAAACCACACAGCCCCATAGCAGAATTTTTATGGGACCCCCCCCCCCCCCCAAAAAAAACTTTTTGAGGTCTGAATTATGGCATAACTAGGTATATGGCGTTCAAGGGCCACCTCTGAAAATATTGTCCATGACATTTTAAATTGAACAACATTGAATAACATTGCCACCCTGCTTCTCTTATATTTGCTGCAAATAGTCTCTAATAAGTCTCAGTACATTTTTTTTAACAGGGTTATTCACAAAAGAGTGAAGAGTTTGGAGAAGGCAGGAGATGTGAACAATCTAGGACAACATAGCTGAACTGGAAAGTGAGCTGAATTGCAGAATTTTCCCAAATCAGCCATGTTGGCCTAGATCAGCGGTGGCGGACCTATGGCACACGTGCCGCAGAGGGCACGCAGAGGCCCCTCTGGTGGCACACGAGCCTAGATCCCGGTTACAGTGACCCGCACACTCCAGGTGCAGGTCACTGTAAAGTCACGTTAAGTTTTTAAAGATGGCCGCTGCGAATCGCGGTGGCCATCTTTAAACCTGGCAGGTGCCCAGATTCTATTTAATATATTGCCGAACCAGCAATATAATAAATCAGGGGTGCCCATTAGGTCGATCGCGATCTACCAGGGATCACAAAGCGATCCCTGGTAGATCGCGATGTCCTGTCCTCCTGACGTGGGGCTTCTCTGGATCCCCGCTGCTCTCCCCCATCTGTATGCAGCGGGGATCCAAAAAGTGAACGAGGCGTGGCAGCCGGCGGCTCTCTCTCTCCTCACCGCACATGCTGCAGTGACAACGGCTCCGTCCTCTGACTCCTCCCCCCCGCGGCTGCAGTGCATTCCTAATTTCTGCTCGGATTCCCCGCTGCCTCTGCCCAGGAAAGCAGCTGAGATTCAGAGGAGAAGCTGAGCCCCCCTTTGTGCGTGGCAGAGCGGCAGAGGATCGGTACATATGAGTGATATGTACCAGACCTCTGTGCAGGTCAAACACTGAAGTGATCAGCTGATCACTCCAGTGTTTGTAAATAACTAGTGACACATAGTACTATGTGTCCCCAGTTATGAATGAACAGGATGTGATTTACATCACTTCTTGTTCATTCATGAGTTTCCCAATGGGTAGTAGCACTCTGTACAGAGGTTCCTCCCCATTCAGAAACTGGATGATAGTACAATAGTTTCTGAATGAATGGGAAGCCTCTGTGCTTCCCATTCATTTAGAACAGAGGCAGCAAATAAAAGAGATTGAGGACTTTGTGTCCTCAATTTCTTTTTCTATTTTAAAAAGGAAATATCAGGGGGCTGTTTTAGACCTCTAATATTTCCCGAAACCGATGTTTGAATATGTGTGTTTCCCTATTTTGCCTAAGGCAGTGATGTTGAATGTTTTTTAAAGCCCAGCGCCCAAACTGCAATACAATACTATACTTATTTTCAGCACTGGCACTTTGAGATAAATACATTGATTTTGCATCGCAGTGTGGGCACCCGGGTTCAAAAACGTTCACCATCACTGGCCTAGATTGTTCACTTCTCCTGCCTTCTCCAAACTCTTAACCCTTTTGTGAATTACCTAAATCTTTTTGCAAGCAGTCATGTGACCTTAAAGCTGAATCCTTACAGCAGTGACGTCATCCCGTCGGCACATCTGCACGATGTATAGAACCTGCAGCAGCAAAAATGCCATTTGTAAAGAAAAAAAATGACCTTAAAGGGTTATTAAACCCTCACCTTTTTTGCATATATCTACTGCTAGCTAGCAGTAGATATATGGAAAAACTTCTTTTTTTTTTAAACCTTTTCAAACAGGTTTAAACTTAGCGGGTTCTTCGCCACGCGCTCCCGTCCGAACATCTGAACAGTCTGGGACGGGCGCATGCGCAGTTCAGATGTTCGGCCGGGAGACGAAGAGAGACACAAGGTAAATATATGGAGCAGCGTTCACCCGCACAAACTCCATGGGACATGAAAGAAGATGACGACAGAGGAGTCAGCGCTGGATCGGAGACCCGCACCAGCACTGGAGGGACATCTGAAAAGGACAGTAAAGAAGAAGATGATCGAATAAAGAGGCATCATTTAAGGTAAGTCCTGACACACAGTTTTGGGTGGAGGAAAAAAAAATAGTCTTTAATGTCACGTTATGGTCTGGTAGGAATTTTAAGGAGGAACCGCACCCCCAGAAATGGGGGGGGGGGCGGGGGGAAGTGGGGTCCCCCCCTAAAACTCCATACCAGACCCTTGATCCAAGCACAGGCCTGGCAGGGCAGGAAAGGGGGGGGACGAGCGAGCGCCCCCCCCCCTCCTTGCGATACCAGGCCACATGCCCTCGGCACTGGGAGGGTGCTTTTCCCGTGCCGATGGGGACAAGGGCCTCTTCCCTACCAGTCCTGGGGCATTGGTTGTGGGGGTGCGGGCAGGAGGCTTATTCACATCAGGGTACCCCTTTAGTAAAGGAGGACCCAGATGCGCCCCCCCCCCTGTGAACCCCTACCCATTCACTAAAAGATTAAATAAAATTGTAAATAACACCAGACTTTTTAAAAAAATCTTTATTTGAAAAAAAAAAACAGAAGACAAGTTTTTGACATGTCTTTTAATTAAAAAAAATAAATGGATCCACCGACGTAATCCACCGCCAATCACGACATCCAGCGTTGTCCACGATGACTCAACAAAATAAAACAATAAAAAATAAATAGAAATAAAAAAAATTTTCAACCCCAAGGACCACCGTCCCGTCCGCTCGCAATGAACACCCACCACAGAATGGCATTTTGACAGAAGCCGGCAACATATAAACAATTGGTTACAGTTGTAACAAGAGAGCCATGATTGGGCAAAGTCATCATGACTTTGCCCAATCATGGCTCTCACAGTTCTCTTTGCCCTGATTGGGCAAAGTCTTGCACCTGACCACAGGATTTAGCCAATCGGGGCTCACAAGGCACAGTGCTCGAACATCGAGCCCATCACTAATAGCTGTGAGAATTATGCATATTGTTATATGATCACACTGAATGATGAATGATTTTGATCAGAGGCGTCAGGACTGGTAAGACCCCATAGAACCATAGTTTAACCAGGGCCCTGGGTCTCCCCAGGGCTCTGTGGGGTCTCACCAGACTGGTTAAACCCCACAGAGCCCTGGTGAGACACCACAGGCCTGAGTGGGGCCTCATGTTTAGGTTTCGCCTAAGGCCTCGCAAACTCTAGAGCCGCCTCTGATTCTGATGAAGAAGGCTTGCCCCAGAAACACGTCAATCTTGGCTGACTGCGGCCAGTGGATGGTGATGTGACCAGAGGCTACCGTGTTACATAGTCGGGGTGATACCATGTTGGGTTAACAGACAGTGTGGCCTCTTGTTTGTTGTTAAAGCCTGATGAAAATGTTTGCTTGTGAGTACTTTTATCCCTTGTTTTATTTATCCTAATAAATGATTTTACACACGGAGGTGGCGCTCTGTTCCCTTTTGTTTTCTTTTTACATTAAGCTGTTCACATTAAATGTTTTAGGAGTGTAATAAAATAATTTAATGTTAATAACTTTTGGTATGTTCTATCAAATGACCCCAAATCCTCAGAATATGATGGCATAGATAGAGTCTTGTAGTATGGGAAATTTGGGGGAAATTGGTTAACATCTAAGTTGTTTTTTGTACGTTAAGCCACATTAAGCTCCCCAAAAAACAAGCTTAATGTCACTCATTTGCCTTGTGGGTAACCAAAATCCATGAAACCTCCAGGATAGGTTTGGCAAGCTGTGAAGTTAGGTTGTGCAAAGTTTAAAGGCAATTGATTGAGGTTTAGGCACATTAAGCTCTTTTTACATTAAGCTAAATGTTTTCGAAAAGGAATAAAATAGTTTAATGTGAATAACCTTTGGTATGTTTTATCAAATGACCCAAAATCTTCAGAATATGTTGGCATAGATAGCGTCTTGTAATGCGTAAAGTTTGGCGTACATTGGTTAACATTTAGGTTGTTTTTTGTACATTAAGCCACATTAAGCTCCCCAAAAAACAAGCTTAATGTCACTCATTTGCCTTGTGGGAAACCAAAATCAATGAAACTTCCAGGATAGGTTTGCTGAGAACTTGGGTTGTGCAAAGTTTCAAGGCATTTGATTGAGGTTTAGATACTTTTTTTACACATTAAGCTCCTTTTACATTATCATAAAAAAGAGAAAGGGAGGATTTGGACTTTTAAGGTACTTTAAGGATCAAAGCAAACACATTTGATTTTTATGTAGAGTATAACAATTTTTATTTATAAATACATTTAAAATGCATAGTTTTTAAAAAAGAAAGACAAACAAGATTGCCTAGAGAAGACCATAGGATGTAGCCGCATCCTCCCACAATTTTTTCTATATAACGATACTTGTTACAGTTTGCTGGATATCAGCTTCCTAGTTTAATTTGTAGTCCCGTGGGAGGAGAACAGATTTCAACACGTTTCACGGAGATCCGCTTCTTCAGGAAAAATGGGCTACTGTCTTTCTACAAGAAAATCATATTTTTTATTTACAAAGAGTTCATAGTTTACCTATGCAAATGCATTAGAGTACTTAGTGCTGACCATAGGATGTAGCCGCATCCTCCCACAATTTTTTCTATATAACGATACTTGTTACAGTTTGCTGGATATCAGCTTCCTAGTTTAATTTGTAGTCCCGTGGGAGGAGAACAGATTTCAACACGTTTCACGGAGATCCGCTTCTTCAGGAAAAATGGGCTACTGTCTTTCTACAAGAAAATCATATTTTTTATTTACAAAGAGTTCATAGTTTACCTATGCAAATGCATTAGAGTACTTAGTGCAGTTTGTTTAGTTCAATAAACTTACAATAGTCTGTAAAGATAGCTGGATCCACCACTGACCCAACACTTGGGCGCGGACGGGGAGGGACCAATAGAAATGGGGTGGAGAGCGAGACAACCCCCAAGTCAGAGCAGGAAATGACACAGTGAGAAAGGTTTCAGAAGAGGCCAGATTTTCTATTAGATGAGAACATCTCAGAAATTCTTCTTATTAATGAATAGATCACCCCTATGAGAGAACAATGAACACTCTTTAAAAATGTATAAGGGCAACTGCCCAAGTGAGTATAATTTAAATATAATTTCTCATGTTACCTGACATTATACATTTCTGTGACCGGTATATTTTGTATAGCCAACAACTTGGGCTCCAAACACAGCCTCTAAGTAAAAACAATGGGGTATGTCAGTGTTACATTCTGGGATAATATCAGACTCTTAAAGGGAAGGGTACATAGGGTACATTCAAGAAAGGTGCATCTAATCAGAGCAACAAACAGAAGTCTCCATAGGTTTGTCTCTTACCATACAAATAGCCAGTTCTCTCTTCTTGACCTTCTCCTGAGCTCCAACCACCTGAGAGTGTCAAAACCCCCATCCCCCCTTATACGTCCGGCGCAGGGGCCGTTTGCACGCATTTCGCACGCATCTGCGCAAAACGAGGCTTGAAGCGCATGCGCATAGGGGAAAAAACCTCAAAAGACCATCAATTTGTAAGAAATATGTCACTTCCTGTCAGGGAGTCCCAATTGAACCTCTGAAGCACAGGGATTAACCCTTTTTCCAGCCTTCAACCGTAAAGGTATGTTACAAAGCTTGTTCAGGCTTGGTCTTGGTCCCAAAAAAAAAAAGAGGCAAGGCCACACAGATAGATGAAGTATCTAAGGTATCCAACCAGTTTTTTAACCCCTATATGAAGGCCCCCCACATCCGCACACATGATCAGACAGCAGTACAGTGGGTACATTAAGCTGTTCACAATAAATGTTTTAGCACTGGTGGATCGGAGCGGGGAGGGGGGAATCCAGGCCCTCCCCTGTCACGGCAGAGAGCCGTGACAGGATCCAGAGGTGAGCGAACGCCGGTATGTGTTCGCTCACCTCCCGATCTACTGAGCCGACCTGTGACAGTCTCATTGTCACAGGTCGGCTAGAACTATGAGGTGAATGAAAAGCACTCACCTCATAGTTCTCCTTTAAGATGTGACAAGTGTTCTGGGCAATGTGCCCTTCCCAGTGTTATTACTGGAAATATTTTATGATTTTTTTTAATTTTGGGGGATGTGGGGTTATCTAATGTTTGCCTACTTTATATATGTAGCACTTCTTTGCAAATAAAAGCCAACAGCATCAGTGTGTGTGGGAGGGGAGGGAATACAGAAGATGTAATTAAAAGACCCCAAACTTTTTCTTGCTTTACTTATCTTTTGGGTCACAGGAGGACATTTACTAATCCAAAGGGAATATACAGCAGGCTACTGCCCGCTATCTGCTGACAGCGCAGAGCTGAACTGGCAGTTAGGAAGGGTCTGCTGACAGCGGGGGGCTGGGGGTCGTATGTAATCAAGTAGGGGAGAACTGTCCTGGGCTGACAACACTGTTTGGGGTTTCAGTGCAGCTCAGGCACTGTGTTGTCAGCCTATACAGGAAGTTATGAGCACACTGGGTTTCTGGCAGATCGACAGATTTTTCGGTACTTTTTCTGTTTTCTTTTTTTACTTTTAAATTTGCCGCCGGTTCCGCCCCCCTGCGACACGTACGCTCGCAAGGGACGGAACCCGGATGCCGGCATCGGCCGGAGGACACAGCGGGGATTGTGGACAATTAAGTGTGGCGCTGTGTAATCCCGAGTGTGGCTCGGGGTTTTTCTGTTTTCTTTTTTTACTTTTAAATTTGCCGCCGGTTCCGCCCCCCTGCGACACGTACGCTCGCAAGGGACGGAACCCGGATGCCGGCATCGGCCGGAGGACACAGCGGGGATTGTGGACAATTAAGTGTGGCGCTGTGTAATCCCGAGTGTGGCTCGGGGTTACCGCTTTTGGTAATGAAAATTAACCCCGAGCCACACTCGTGAATACCGCCAAGGAGGTTAAACAAGTTAATTAAGAGATTAAAAAAAGGTTTTAGTTCAGAATAACTCTTTTCGTTAAATAGATCCTTTTCATAGATCATCAGCTCAAAAAGAGAGACAACTGAGAAAGAAAGAGGATTCCAAATGATGGGCAGTTTTTCCATTTGAGAGACAGTTGGGAGGTATGCATTTGATGTTTTACCACAACTGGAGTGCTGAGGTTCAGTGGCGGACCTAAGGAACAAATGGCCCTGGTGCAAGATTATTTTTTTTTGGGCCCCACCTCCCGCCCCCCCAAAAAAACCCCCACAAACACAGTGCTCTCCTTCCGCAGCGCTCGGCCGGCTGTCACTTTCTCTCCTCCCCGCTGAGACACAGAGCAGCGCCCAGCGGGGAGAAAAGAAAGCACGGATGCGCCGCTGTATCAGCAGAAAAATTGCACTTTCGGCATTATGCAGTTTTGGGTTTTCAGACAGGAGCGCGCGGCGAAGACGGGGTAAGTTTAAACCGCTGTTAAAGCGTTTTGTTTAAAAAAAAAAACTTTTTGCATATATCTACTGCTTGCTAGCCTTATATATATATATGCAAAAAAGCAGGAGGGTTTAATAACCCATTAATACTCACCTGATCCCTGGAACGACCAACAAGCACAGACTGCAGTCTCTCACGCTGTCAGAATATGCATACATAGCGTGTCGGCAACTATTTAAATCACCTAGGGTAGAACATTGTGGAAATGTGCATGTATTTCAGAGATGTACTGAACATGTTTAGGTTTTTCTTTGCCCAGATCAACACTTAAAGTGAAGATTGGTAACAGCAGGGCAGACAGTGTGTACATTTCAGTGGTGGAAAGGTGATATAGACCAGACATCAAGCAAAGGTATGGCAATACATTTAAATATAAAATAACTCCCCTGCCTCCCCAAAAAACAGGGCAGAGGTCAACTGTGCTCAAGTATAGCGGCAACCAATGACGTACCTTTGCATGTGTGCTTGCCTCCTGATCTCTAATGGTTTCCTGTAACAGTTATAAATCATAGCAGTGCAACTTAGGAGTCATGCACTTTCAGTTTTTTTTTACTTATTTTTACTGACCTCCAGCTATTTACTGCAACTTAAAACCCTGATTACTCCAAGAATTTCTAGGTACCTGGCAGCAATCTACAGGTAGATCCCAACAAACAGGTTGCCTACCCTGGCTGCAAACAATGCGCATGTTAGCGTACTGTAAAACAATAAATGATGCAACATTTTCTTGTATTGTTGCTAAATCTATTTGGTTTAACAACATCAATACACTTTAAGTTTAGAGGTGAACGCCACCAGAAGGATTGTGTAATATTACGCAGCTTGAAAGGCTTTCAACAGATTGCATAAAGCGTTACCCGGAGTTCATGCAATGTTTTAAAATAGTTCCATTGTACAGTTTGTAGCAGGAAGGAATTTCCAAATGCTCACATGGTAAGCTTTGAAACTGTTCACTGTGTACAGAACAGTGTTGTGTATATACAGCACCAAAGTAAAAGAGAACTATTTTGTACAATTCTGATTTGTCACATGATACGTGCAACCATTTTTATTTAGTTATAAAGCATTAAAGGGCAACTTAAGTCATTTTTTAAAGTTCTGTAGAGTTGATGATACAATTGATCCCCTGCCAAGTCCTTATTGCTATCTATCATCCAGGCAGGGGTATTTCTGACAGCTTGGCAATGAGAACCAGGACTTTGCTGTGTGCTGAACTTCCTTATTCACTTTTACAGTGATATAGTATATAGTCAGGATGTTTAGCTCACACCAAACCTTGGTTGTCTTAGTAGAACCATGTTGAGGAAATGTTCTTACCAGGGTAACCTGCATTACACCACTAATCACATTGGGGTTACAATGCTATACAAAGAGCATTTAAAAAAATAAGGTAAGGTGTGTATACTTTATAAAATAGTTGTGTATGTCCCAGATACGGTCTGCAGATTACTTTTTGTAACATATTTCCTTTTTGTTTCAATGCAAAAATATGTTCTACGCCAGGGGCGCCCACAATTTTTCATCTGGAGATCTACTTTTCAAATGACGAGCTCAATGAGATCTAACAACGAAAAAACACCTGCATTCAGGGGCGGAGGGGAGGGGGGGGGGCATGCCTGCGGTGCCATTGACTTCAATACAACACCCTCCTGCCCCTGAACGCAAGGAGTCGGCCGGCTTACATTCCATTGCGTCCTAGAGGCCTCAGCGTCTTATCCTCCCGTGGTGCTCGTGTGGCTGACGTTGCACATGGGGAGAGGTGTCCTGCCCCTTTCCATCTGCGGCGTCTAACACATTCAGCCGGCAGCCGCACGAGCACTGTGGGAGCATAGCCATAGCCAGCTCCTTTTGCACGGGAGGCAAGAAAAAAACATCCCCCCTCCTCCTATTTCCCTTATAAAATAGAAAAAGAAAAGAAATTGAGTACACAAAGTCCTCAATCCCTTTTTCTGCAGCCTCTGTTCTAAATGAATGGAAAGCACAGAGGCGTCACATTAATTCAGAAACTATTTTACTATCAAGAAGTTTCTCTGAATGGGGAGGAGCCTCCGTAGTGAGTGCTTCTCCCCATTGAGAAACTCATGAATGATCAGGAAGTGATGTAAATCACATCCTGTTCATTTATAACTGGGGACACATAGTACTATGTGTCCCCAGTTATTTACAAACACTGGAGTGATCAGCTGATCGCTCCAGTGTTTGTCCTGCACAGAGGACCGGCGTTAGTTCTGTGACAGCAGCTCCGTCCTTCCAACGCCTCCGGTTCCTTCACTTCTTCTCGGATCCCCGCTGCATACAGATGGGGAGAGCAGCGGGGATCCAGAGAAGCCCCACCGGCGGGAGGAGAGGACATCGCAATCTACCAGTGATCGCTACGCGATTGACTGGTAGATCGTGATCAACCTTATGGGCACCCCTGTTCTACGCTGATTACTGCAACCTGAATTCTGAATGCACCAAAAATGTATCCAGACACATTTCATAAAATAGATACAGTCAAAGTTCATGAAATTTAAATACACTCTACAGCAATTGCACACAAAAAGTGAGAGCTGACCATTAAAAGCCACAGTAGTTGCAATGAAATGCATAGAACAGACATGTCAAACTGGTATTTTCATGGCCACATGTGATAGACCTGATGTGTCCAATACAAACTTATCCTACTCCATTTGGCCCTTTGTTTCATTTAAGTTTGACAAGCCTGGAATAATGTCGGGATAACTTAAAGCTGAACTCCAGACAGATTTAAAATACAAAAATGAATGTTGCTTTGTATTCATTACTAAAATAATAAATTTATTTTTACTGCCTGGGAATTCCTTTATGCAACCTCTGGCAACTAGGTACCCCCTTTTTTCTGGAGAAGATCATGGTACTGTATGCTAACCCCTCAGGCTGCATTCATGTTAATGGGCTATTGTCAAACCTGATTGTCCTCTGCAATTGTATGTGACAAGGTTTCCCCTATGCCCATTCCTTTATTTACTAGTGATGAAGAAAGAGCGATCCAAGGAAACCCCACAATCCAGAGACCTCCTAGTGGGTGGACACAACAAAGCCAGTCTCTATGCAGATGAGATGTTCCTCTATCGAACACCAGGCTATCTTTCCACTCCATAATGAAAGAATTCCACCTGTTTGGCCAGCCGATTACCCATAAATCAGCCTCTGAACAACAACAGTCCCTCTCTGCTCATTTCAGTGTGCCAATTATTCAATTAAATACTTGGAAGTCCAAATATCCGTGGATCTTCCACTGTCTATACCCTTAGCTATACACTTCTTCTACAAAATGCCCTAGGAAGAGTTAGAAAATGGTCCTCCAAAACACACTTCTGGCTTGGTCGTACAGCCTTATTTAAAATGGATATGTTTTCTATGCATTTTCCAAGCCCTCCCCATCACAATTTCTAAAACTTCACCAGACTGAAGTGCTACATATGGGCTCACTCAGAGGTCAGATTAGAGACCT
>NW_017306279.1:2808306-2827708 GCF_000935625.1 Nanorana parkeri | reverse complement strand
GAAAACCCTGTTTTTCCTCTGGGCCTCAATATACCTACTTTACTGCGCTAGTCAAATGATCAATAACCAAGGCACTACGAGCCAGTCGTCTCAAAACTCCTACCTATCTCCTGAATCGGGAATACACTGCCCCCCCCTTCAAAGGATTGCCAAAATTACTCATCTACAACACATGGAGTAACTGAAAACCCGATTACATGATAGATTTGAACAACAAATCTTTGCTTGCAGTATCTAGATAGCTTTAATGAGCCCTGCTGAATCCAAGAACGCTCAGGTTTTCTCAGATTGAGGAAAGCCTTCTCTTTCCTCCCCGGTGGACACCAACCCTTCTTTTACCTCTTCTTGCTCTCTCCTCACACCTTTCCCCCCACTATCTTCCCTTCTATTCCACGCTTTTTCCACCACCTTTTCTGATATGCAGGACAACCTGAATATCACTGTACCACATATTTACAGGTCTCACCTCAGTGGCCTACCTAGCTGCCTCCTACTACTCCAGGTTAATTCAGGCAATTATATAGACTGGGTTATGTGAATAATGCATCCATTCTAAGACTGTGCGTCTATTGTTTGTTTTTTGTTTCCAACTGTACACTTAAATTCTCTGTATTTATTTGACTTATTTTCTGCTTCTTGCAATCCACTACACAGCAGCACTCAGACTATGAAATGGAGGGGCAGGATTGAGCGTTAGCCAGATGTGCCACATGCAAATGTGTCAAACAGGAACAAGCTGATATGAGGAAAGTGCAGAAAGATTACCTCTCTGCTGCTGCTCTTTAAATGTCCAATCAGCAGGCCAAGGAGTAGAGAGAGGACACCACTGTATTCCTCATTTGTTAGATGATCCTACTTATCCATTATTGGGATCATCCACCTGGCGTAGCTGTGCTTTGGAGCTGAACAAACGCAGGACTGGATAGACAAATATAAATCCTTTGGCACGTAAAACAGCTCCCATGTATTTATTTGATCTGTGCTTTTAGCTGTTTGTCTAGAGTTCAACTTTAAGCCCAGAGATGAGCTTTAGGTGAACTTGTTGCTTTGTCCCAAAGGTTCACTTTAAGGAAATTATGGGCCAGAGCCTGAAAC
Organism: Nanorana parkeri; assembly: GCF_000935625.1. NCBI lineage: Eukaryota > Metazoa > Chordata > Amphibia > Anura > Dicroglossidae > Nanorana > Nanorana parkeri. The sequence continues at coordinate 2,826,613 of NW_017306279.1, read as the reverse complement.
AGAATTGTAGGCAGTAGCAGCACTAAAGTACAATATTTCCAGTTGTGTTAACCTTTTTTTGCCTTTTTGAGAAGAAGCACAGAAGATTTTTTTTAAAGGAGTCACGAGACTTTATGTTGTTCCAAGCTGTCATGTCCTCTTGTGACATTTGACTTGTGGAGACTACAGATCATAGGTGTGTATACAAATACACCATACACTATTCTGACTGCAATAACTGATTCTGATTTCTCAATAGTAACTGTGCAACATGCTTGGTGAAAACACAACTGAAGCCTATACAAAGGTGTGTATTTATTAATCTCTACCTAGGGCATTATATTCAAACATATAGCTAACAAAGATCTATCAATCAATGGGGCCTTAACCATTTTTGCTGTAGTATATGGAGAGCATCCTTAAACTGGTTGGCTTGTATCCATCTTTCAGGTACAATTTTACCTGCATTGTTGATAATAAAAAGTAATTATAATGTAAGCATAAACACATTGCCAAAAGCCACGGACTAATCACTACTTATTCTTATAAATATAAAAATCAATATTGAATGTTGATTTTGTAAATAAGGATTTATCAATGACACAATATTAATGAGGCTTAACGGCCACTATTCTTCAATACATGGTAAAGTTATCCGTTTATTCCATTTGTCAGCAGACAATAGATATAATAGGATCAGTTTATCCATTGAATATGACTCTTAAAAGAGACGAAAGAAAGAAAACATTACGTGCATAATTGGCCATTATATGTGCAGCTTCCTTGTCACTGACTCACATAACAAAGCGAACAGAATATTACAGCAAGTTATATAAATAAACTTCTGATGTGCTGCAAAAATGACAGAATTTTAGGATATTTGCAAAACCTCAACAATGCAGACGTTTTGGTAAAATGAAAAATGTTCCAATAGGAGCACGTGTAAAAAAAGTAAAGTCAAGCAACAATATGAAGCGCAGTTAAAGGGAATACACATGTAAGGAAGAAAATGGTGCCCTCCAAACAGTTTTCCACCACAATGATATCAAGTGCTGCAGTGATGTAAAGCAGATGGTGCCACTACCTGAAGTCTTCAAATATCAAATCTCATCAGCGCATTATATGCTCACAGTAGAGCTATTGATTGACCATAGTATAAGCGACATTTTGGAGCACAAAGTCCATTCATAAGACAAGTTTTGTGATCACTGTTTGCCTGATGAAGTGACTATGTGCTGCAAAGGGTCAACTATACTGTGATCAATAAATAGTTCTACTATAAGCATACGATGTGCTGGTAAAATTCAATATTTAAATGGAATGAAAAGTCTGCACGTTACCACGATATACATGAAGACAGGAAAGACACAATACAGGGAGTCAGACTCCCCAGGTTACGAACAAGATAGGGACTGTAGATTTGTTCTTAAAGGAGAACTATGGGGTTAGGGCTTTTCCCCATAGTTCTCCTTAGGGTAACGGGAGGACACAAACTAGCGTCCTCCCATCACCCTAAGCTCAGTATACCGCGAGCTGTAGCTCGCGGTATACTGAGATGCCGCAGCTGAAGCGGATCCCGACAATTATGTCTGGATCCTCCCAGCTGCGTGAGTGACAGCTGGCTCTGCCTCTAGATAGGCAGAGCCAGCTCTCACTCACGCAGCTGGGAGGATCCAGACATAATTGTCGGGATCCGCTTCAGCTGCGGCATCTCAGTATACCGCGAGCTGTAGCTCGCGGTATACTGAGCTTAGGGTGATGGGAGGACGCTAGTTTGTGTCCTCCCGTTACCCTAAGGAGAACTATGGGGAAAAGCCTTAACCCCATAGTTCTCCTTTAAGTTGAATTTATATGTAAGTTGGAACAGGTAAATGTTTTAAGTGTAACTCCAGCCAAAAATGATTATTTTTTGTTTTGGATAGCATAGGGAAGCGTTTACCCCCTGTAAAGTTTGTTTTGCTGTTTGTGCCCCTGTTCAGATTTCACCTCACTTTCTGTCCCTGTGACAATTGGATTTTGAAAATTTTGGGTTGGCGTGGAAACCAGGATTGGTGATGAAGCTTCAGTGGAGAAACTTTTTTCCCATGATCACTCTTACAGGAGTGAATTTCCCTTCCTAGGGGTAGAATTCCTTTCACTTCCTGTTGTCTCAAGGACAGGAAGTGAGATTAAATCTTTCTAATGAGGATACAGACAGCAGTAAAAACCTCACAGTGACGCGGAAGAAGAGCCAACTTCCTGTAATGTATGCACAGTACTACGAACCAGACCCAAAAAGGCGGGCACTCCTCGTCAGCACGAGTGCGGTAGCATTACAACTACCCCTGCTGTACAGTAATAGCCTCCGTTTGTAAGTAGGAGTCGTATGTAAGTCGGATCATCGGATGTATGTAACTCAGGGACTGCCTGTACACAGTGCAGTGCAGTGCAGTCCATCCTGACTGCCACCTCAATACATCTAAAATGTCTGTTGTGAGTACATTGGCAGCCTATTCAAAATGAACTAATTGCAAGCCATGTTAACATACAAAATAGCACACGTTAGTGTGCATGTGATAAAGCACCACGAAGTGTAAATCTTGAGAAATGTTTCTCAAGAAACATGCAAATGCATACGTTTGATGGAAATTCCAAAAAGTATAACAAAAACATAAAAACAAAAATAACTGTCTCTCTTTCCAGTTTGTCATTATTAGGCTGACTATATTTCCATGAGCCAAAAACGGGACATTCGGATGGCAAAAAGGGACGGTTTAATATTTTGTATTCATGAAAAAGTAAGATAACAACATTTTTATGACAATATAGTAGGTAGGGTTGCCACCCGTCCGGTTTTCAACCGGACAGTCCGGTTTTGGTGTGTTGTGTCCGGGTGCCCCGCCAGTGGGCACCCGGACACAACACACTCCATGGCCATGCCGACACCGGCACTTTAAATTTTCTGACAGGTGCGGCTGCCGAGGTCCTTGTCAAGCCGATCTATTCTCGAGCAGTCGCACCGCCGGAACTTCTTCCCTTCTTCTGATCCCCTTTAGAAAGCAGCTGCTGCTGCAACTCTCCCTTGTCAGCTATGCCGCTGCAAGGGTTAAGAAGAAAAAAACATTTGTCCCTGCCCGATTCACTTACGGGCTCCTCTGCCTCCTCAGCGGTCACATGTGTCTTTTTCCTCCCTCCTCAGCTGCTATTGGCTCTTTGTATTGCTGGATAATATATTGCTGGGATTTGCAGTTCTCTATAGCTGGTCTCATTACTCCATCCCCTAGCTGCCTCTCCTCACTCTCAACTATTCTCCCCAAACATTTTTTAGTGGCGCTAGAGTGTTCGGGTTTCACTTGAAGAAAAGGTGGCAACCCTAATAGTAGGTGTACAGCATAAAGTTTTGGACAAAATGAATTATGCTTTTTAATTGTTCAGGCTATTGTGGGGCGGTACAAAATCGCGCTTCCCGCAAAATAGTCCAAGTGCAATTTCAGGGGTGGATTCCGCATGTTCACAGCTATAGTAATAGCTGCAAACCGAGCAGAAATCTGTGCAGTTGTAAAGATTTTAGCGTTTTTGTGCCGTGCGGTCTTCCGCATGGAAAACCTTGCGGCAAACACTATATGTGATTGGAGGCTTACTCCGTTCTGCTGGAGCCATTGTTCTGGGCGAATCATCCATTGAAAATCAGGCCCTCCAGCTCATTAACAAATTCTTCATTGAATGTGACCCAAACAGTACTTCCTGCAGCCTGTTTTGGGTGCTAATTACCCTCTCTGGCATGTTGTAAATTAATACCTCTCAGACTGAGCCTATCACCTGCTCAGGCCACATGCTTAGCATTGTAATGCACAGAGCCTGTGCCTGCACAGACTCAGAGTAGCAAGGGTTAATAAAGCCCACATCCCCAGTTTCCAGCAACTCACTATTCATTCTTATTTACTGGCTTAAACTTGCCATACACCTATAGATTATCTGCAGATTTTCTATGGTGAGATGCAAAAATGGAACAGATTCCTCCATCTACACTAAAGTGTGTGGATGGAGGAATCTCCCACTGGGCCAAGCTTCAGTATCTTGCTAGTCGGCTCCGCTGGCTCTCAAAATACCTGAGCAATGCCTGCATCCAATCAGATTATTCAGGTATTTTGAGAGCCAGCGGGGTCGACTAGCATGCCTTGTTGCAGCCGCCTTAATATTTATATGCGGCCGGCCGGTCTGAAAACGGGACAAAAGTGAATATTTTTACAAAGGGAAGGGGGAAAAATGCATAAATAACGGGACTCTCCCGTTCAAAACGGGACATATGGCCAGCCTAGTCATTATAAATGTATATCAGAGGAAGCCATATGTGCCCATTATATGCATAGAATTTGTTGCCTGCCTTATAGTGCTACACAATGGATGTGCCTTTCTAAGCATGCAAGTTTATAAATCAGCTAGCCTGTTGATAACAATCTCCCCTTCTCTCAACAGTTGTTTAAAGTGGACCTTTCAGCATAAAATTCACCTTATCTGTATTATTTGCTTTCTCACCTCTTCCCCTAACCAAATCGCAGAGGCTTTCATTTTATCTCCTGTAAATAGCTTGGTTTCTTACCTAGATGGCGTAACATATACAAAGGTAACCTTCTGTTTCCTTGTGGACTGCTCTCCCGAAAAGACCAAGTCATGCTAAAGAGGCATCAAGCTCATTTGACCTTACAGGTCCAGGTGTACATCCGGGAATCCTGGGGGTAGGGGTTGATATATCAATTAAATATGGTGAAGGCCAGTAATTTGTCCTCCATCCCACCAAAGAGAACAGGTGAAGAAGTGCTTTGGATCCCTCATCAATTCACACAACTGTGGTGCGGTTATTAAAAAAAAGACTGACAGTTAAAGTGACATTAAAGTCAAAAATATTTTTCCCTCCCCCCCATGTTAATGCTAGCACTTACCTTAAATGATGTCTCTTATTCCGATCTTCTTCTACTTTCCCCATGTTTTCATCTGTCCCTCCAGCGGTGCAGCGGCTCTCCGATCCAGCGCTGTCTGCTCTGTCCCTCCGATCCAGCGGTGTCTGCACGCGTCCATAGACTTACCTTGCGTCTCTGCTCGTCTCCCGGCCAAGAATCGGAACTGCGCATGCGCCCGCCCCAAGGTCCTTTGCAGCCGTACGGGCAGCTCCTGATTCTCGGCGCGGGAGTGCGCAGCGATAACGAGGTAAGTTTAAACCTAGTTGAAGCATTTTGGGTTTTTTGTAAACTTCTTGCCTATATCTACTGCTCGCTAGCAGTAGATATAGGCAAAAAAAACGGAGGGTTTAGAACCCCTTTAAATAAAAGTCAGCTCCCGTCCCTTCTTTGTCTGTTTATTAGAAACAGCCGTGCTTGTTGAGTGATCTGCACGCCTAGACAAAAGATTGAAAGCTCTTGTGTTATTGTGTTACTCATATCTTTGTGTGTGTCCAAAGTAAACCATAACGGTTAATCAGCAATTTTTTTTATCAATTTAACGTCAATTAAAATATTATTCTCTAATCAGGCAGGTACTACAATCCTTGGCACCCTTCCTATCTCTTCACAGGCAACAAAGAACAACCTGGGCAAAATTTCCAACTGGAAAAAAAACAGGATTTGTTTAAAGGAAAACTGTACCGAGACAAAACTGGAGGCTGATATTGCTTACTGAAAATGATAGGTGCCTGGCTTGCTGACCTCCAGGCCAATGACCTCAGAATCATTGGCCTGGAATAGGCAGGCAGCTAAGTATCAAGTAGAGATGAGGCTGGGCTTGGTGAAAATGTAGTTCGTCTGATTTCACCCAAGCCCACCGAAAACTCTGACCACCACCCTCTCATTGTGACCCAATTAGTTGCGGCAGTTGCCATGGGGGCATATAGCTGGTGGGTGGGGAATGTGCACCTCCACAACTGATTGGGTCGGGAGGAGGGGATGGCGGTCAGAGTTTTAAACAGGCTTGGACAAACGTAGGCAAACTGGGTTTGCACCAAGCCCAGCCCCGTTACTAGTAACAAGAACTAACAAGACTCCCTGATTGATAGCTAAAAAAGTATTGAAGCCTTTGAAACAACATATCAGCCAATCAAGCATTTTCAAAAGGTGAGGTCAGTAATGACAGCCTGTGTATTTTCACTTATTTGGACCCTTTTGGTCTGGTAAAAAGTGTTTTGATGTATACAGTATGTTGGACAGGTGCAAAAAATGCCTATTGATTCTGTTGGAAATATTGAAAGCTGATAACTTCTTGGCCTCGCTGCATATGCTGCACTCTTATCAGTTTGCATTGTTACCATCTATTTCTGAGGACTACAGACCCTCTCCTCTTCATGCTATGCAGATATGTAAAGGGGGAGGTGTTCTGAAGTGATGTCCTAGGGCGACAACGCTGCTTCTTTATATAAACAGTATGGTGAGTGTTGTCACCCTAGGACAGGAAGTGTATTACTGACAGAATCACCCGGTGAAAATAAAGGAAAAAAGAAAATGGATGCAGCTACCACATCTATGGACTGGTAAGTTGCAACATTTCTGTTCTTGTGTTTAAATACAGCATGCATTAATTATGCTTTAACTTTCAGATACAAAATGCAGGTGCTTACTGTTATCTACGGCAAAGAACCAGATAACTGTTTTCTGTTGGTTTTAGCCCTTGTTTTCCTTCACTTCTTTGCAGAACAAATCCATCTATCCTGCTGATGATACAGGTTTATTTTTTCCAGTCATTATTGCACACTACCTAGCAACAGGCTTGGATGTTCTCATTTGTAGTAGAGCCATTGGCTGATAGCACTCTGGAGACCCATGTCAGTGGATCTATCTGTCTGTACAGATCTCATTTGTGTGCAATCAACTGAGAATACCTATGTTAATCAGTCTCTAATGGATAGCTTACCCTTGATACCTCATCTGTGGAAAAGAGTAATTACTAGCATTTAATACAAGCATATGATGACACTGCAAATGTACAAATGTAATCAGTAACTACCACTGTACTGGTAAAAGTACTCTAAAGTCTAGGGAGCACAGTGGCATAGGGCAGCACAGTGTCGTAGTGGTTAGCACTTTTGCCTTGCAGCATTAGGATTCCCGGGTTCAAATCTAATACCCCATACACTCTGAGCATTTTGAAGCACGTTTTCCGCTCACAAATCGCTCAAATATGTAGCTCAATGTATCTCTTCCAATGCATTTCAATGGAAATGTTCACATCTTGAAGCTCAATTTTGCCTGTAGCTTAATTGTAGCTGAAGCTGGTAGCTCGAGCATGAGCTATTTTCTGGTGGATTTCTTATTGACCCCAATTGACTTCAATGGCATAGCTCAATGTCGCTCATTGCCAGCGTTTTTGCGCGACATTGCAGCGCGATGTTGCGTTACATAAGTGTCACTTTTGTCCAGAAATTACACTCTCCACAGGAACAGGAAGAGGAATTATGTCACATCAAAGATCGCCCGGACCTAAAGCAAACCTAGTAATGTAACAGGTTTCTGGATAGCAGCCACAATCCAATGTATGTACCCACTTTTACTATTTTATCTGCAGAGCCCCATTGTGGGTGGCAGGAGATAGCCACATAGGGAAGAGTTGTGTGTTATCAAGTGGTAGGGACAGGGCGGAAAGGCTGAGCAGAAAATTTGTTGGCTGAACAGCGATCATCCAATCAGATGCAGGCGCTGTTCAGATATTTTGACAGCTGGCGGAGCTGACTGTCGATATAAAATAGCCGAATATGGAGATGCCTCCACCCATCCGTTTGATTTTTTTAACTTTCAGCCCAAAAGCTGAATAAAATATTCTAATAGTATATATCCAGACACAGCCAATATATACAGACATACAAACTTCTCATTTGGTAATGCTGTGATGTGGTTAGCAGATGATGCAGTGTCCAGACAACTGACAAGCCTCGGCTGAGAAGGGGATGCTTTTTGACATAACTGTTTATAGTGGAAGGCAGCTTCTACTTTTATAATGAATGTGGACTGGGCCGGATTTCCCACAAGGCCAACCAAGGCCCCTGCCTTAGGGCAGCTGGGAGTAGAGGGGCAGCTGGGGTGTGGAATTCCTATGTCCCAATGCCCGGGAGATGCAGTTCCGGGCACCGGGTGGGTAGTTGTTTTCAACATTTAGCCCTGCTTTGGGCAAGCAGAGCTAAATGTACAGCTGGGAAGCCGCCGCTTGTTTTGTACAAGTGATCCCAGCGATGTTGCCGAGATCACTTGTATGCAGCCTGCAGGTCTGCCATTCTCCATGGTGGGGAGGAGGGGGTTGGCGGGTAGGGGGGCGCATTGAGGAACCTGGCCTTGGGGCAGCAGAGAGAGTAAATCTGCCCCTGAATGTGGACACATGCTTTAATTTAGCTGTTTAAAAAAATAAAAATAAACTCCAGTGAAAAATGAAAAAGTCTACAAGGAGCACATCATACCTACTCGCCACTGACGGATTCACATCCAGGCTATAATCCTGAGATCCCCTGCTTGTGATATAGGAGAACTATTCTGACACCCACTGAAAGCTCATTGCTGTGTGTCTCATACAGACACCTGATGTAAAAAATGTGATTCTGTAAAGCCGCTTTCTTACCACAGCTGCAATGTTTGCTAGACATGCAAGGGTTAACTGCAAGGGTTATTTGCTCGTTTATGCATAAGGTAAAAAAAAGTTATACTCACCCAATCTTCAGAGTCGCCAGCGCAACCTCCAGCCTGTCTCCTCCTCTGCTTCAGCGATGGTATGTATCTTGGCGTCTTTACACCCTATACACTGTATTGGATTTGATGACTCGAGGATTCCTAGACCGCTGCAGATGGGGGGAGAGAAGCTCCAGGGACTATTATTATTATTATTATTATACAGGATTTATATAGCGCCAATAGTTTGCACAGCGCTTTACAATATAAGGAAGACATTACAGTCACAATACAATTTAAAACAAGATGGTAAGGAGGGTCCTGCCCGTGAGGGCTTACGACTAGTCTAAGAGCCAGCTGGCTCAGAGGACCGGGTTAATATAACATTTATTTTTTTTACCCTAGGCAGCCCCACTGCGAGGGTTAATAACATTTCTGCCTAGAGTTCTTCTTTAGAGGTTTATTCCTCCCAAAAACTGATGATTTTTTTAGTGTTGCGTAGCTACCAACAAATTGAATGACCTACTACTTCTTACTGTATAAGTTCTGAAGACCCTGCAATTTTGGGGTCTCATGTTTCGCCTTGGGTTATTCATTTATATTGCATTACATTACTAAAAACACAGCAGAGCCAGTAAGACTCCATGCCAAGGTGAGGAGAGGCTGAGGCAGAGTTGAAATTACCCATGTGGTCGTGGAGTAAATAGTAGTGGAATTCATGAGGGTATTAGAAACTTGTATATTTCAGAACAATATACTGCACCAATAAAATATCAGCAATGGATGGACTGGCCCTTTCAAAATCTTAATTAAGTTTTAGGTGTATACAAAACAACCAATGCCTGATCCTATGCACTCTGAGCTGATAATTTTGCTGGTCTTAGTTCATATGTGCCCCTTGTTTTATGGATGAACACATCCTGCCTTGAAAACACATCCCAAAACCAGGCTGAAGTAGTGAAAAACCCCATTCTGTCTACAACATCCCTTTACTCTCTTGCTTTGACAGAATACATGCAGATCTAATTTTAGCCTCACTCTCAAGCTGTGCTATATTCACTATGGTAATATATAAATAAACAGTAATGTGACTACAATTAGAACATGCAGAGTAAATCTAGCAAAGTTAAGTATAGATATGTACAGTATACTGTATACCGTAGGCATGTATTTAAACTAAATGAAAATCCATACAATTACCTATTTGTTATACTAAATGGAGATCGTAATCTATACTATAGTATACTATACTATACTTTATACATACTTACAATGTAAACACATATGTGCATGTGTGCGCGTGTATATACACTGAGTGGCCAGATTATTATGACCACCCCATCAGTTGGGCCACCTTTTGCCTTCAATACTGCAGCGATTCTTCTTGGCATTGACTCCACGAGATGTTGAAAGGTGATGCTAGGAATCTGTCACCACTAATTTGATGCACTGTTGCCCTTCTGTTGTCTTGTACCAGTCTTGCCACTCTCCCTTCTGCCCTAACATTGACTAGTCGCTGACGGCCACAATTCGCACGTTCAGACCCAGATTTTCGGCGGACATCCCAGTCTTTAAACACTTTAACAACAGCTGTTCTTGAACATTTAACGAATTCTGCTGTTTTGCTGATACTCGCTCCATGGCTTGAGCGCCAACAATCATCCCACGTTCAAAGGCTGTTAAATCCCGTTGGTTACCCATATCTTCAGAAAAAAATCACTTCTACTGTCGTAAACAACCTGTTTCCCTATTTATAATGGTCTGGCCCTCTAGCAACTTCAGCGCGAAATTATAGCTAATTTGCCTACAAACGTCAGGTGGTCATAATAATCTGGCCACTCAGTGTATATTGTAGCCGAGCATCCCAGAGGGAGCCTGGGAAATTCCTTTTCGGAGTTTATAGGTTTCCCAGGTTCCTCTCCTATACATTTAGGAATTGCTGTTCCGGGCTCCAGTGCTGGGTTTACTCCTCTCTCCACTGGCAATGTAAGCTCACCTGGAACCTGTACTCAGGGCTCTCTGCCTGGGGATCAGAGAAGTCCTGTCTGAGAGAGCTGCAAGGTTTGTAACAAAACTAGCAAATGGAGGCTGACAAGCGGTAGGTCTGCTCAGCCTGTTAGTTAGGACTTATACTTTGGTTTATGAAGTCAGTGTCGGGATACGTTAAAGACAAGCTTTCGAGAGTGAACCTCTCTTCTTCAGGTCAGAAGCAATATTGCCAAAAGTATTAGGACGCCTGCCTTTAAGTTGGCCCACCCTTTGCAGCTATAACAACTTCAAGTCTTCTGGGAAGGTGTCCACAAGGTTTAGGAGTGTGTCTATGAGAATGTTTGACCATTCTTCCTGAAGCGCATTTGTGAGGTCAGGTACTGATGCTGGACGAGAAGGCCTGGCTCGCAGTCTCCGCTCTAATTCATCCCAAAGGTGCTCTAGCGGGTTGAGGTCAGGACTCTGTGCAGGCCAGTCAAGTTCCTCCAATCCAAACTTGCTCATCCATGTCTTTACGGACCTTGATGTGTGCGCTGGTGCGCAGTCATGTTGGAAAAGGAAGGGGCCAGCCCCAAACTGTTCCCACAAAGTTGGGAGCATGAAATTGTCCAAAATGTCTTGGTATGCTGGTGCCTTAAGAGTTCCCTTCACTGGAACTAAGGGGCCAAGCCCAACCATTTAAAAGCAACCCCACACCATAATCCCCCCTCCACCAAACTTTACACTTGGAACAATGCAGTCAGGCAAGTACCGTTCTCCTGGCAACCGCCAAACCCAGACATGTCCATCAGATTGCCAGACAAAGAAGCGTGATTCGTCTCTCCAGAGAACACGTCTCCACTTCTCTAGAGTCCAGTGGCGGCGTGCTTTACACCACTGTATCCGATGCTTTGCATTGCACTTGGTGATGTAAGGCTTGAATGCAGCTGCTCAGCCATGGAAACCCAGTCTATGAAGCTCTCTGAGCACTGTTGTTGTGCCAATCTGAAAGCCACATGAAGTTTGGACGTCTGTAGATATTAACTCTGCAGACAGTTGGCGACTTCGGCGCTGACTCCGCTCTGTCATTTTACGTGGCCTACCACTTCGTGGCTGAGTTGCTGTTGTTCCCAGTTTCTTCCACTTTGTTATAATACCACTAACAGTTGACCGTGGAATATTTAGTAGCAACGAAATTTCACGAATGGACTTATTCCGCAGGTGGCTACCTATAATGGTACTTGGAATTCACTGAGCTCCTGAGAGCAACCCATTCTTTCACAAATGTTTGTAGAAGCAGTCTGCATGCCTAGGTGCTTGATTTTATACACTTGTGGCCATGGAGGTGATTGGAATACCTGACTCCAATGATGTGGATGGGTGTCCCAGTGTCGTCACAAGGGGAGTGCGGGGGGTGCGGCCCGCACCCGGGTGACACCATTGTTGAAAAGTCGGGCGCTCGGTCATGGACAGAACGCCCGACAGTATATGTGTGACAGTATATGTGTGTGTGTATATATATATATATATAATGCGCACACACACACACACACACGCATTTCCTTCATTATATGTATTGCATTAGTCGTCGTTTCAGTCCAGGTGAAGCCTGACACACATCCCTATTGGGGGTCGTCTTATCTGCAACAGAAAATGTGCCTGCAGACTATAGATGCATGATCTGTGACCAAACAGTAATTCTAATTATGAACCATTGCTAGACAAATAGGCAACTTCTTCTGATGTTTGTGGAAAGGAGGGGAGCTAGGTAGCTGTCTTGGAGGAAAACAACAGCAAATCATCCAGAACAATCTATCATGGTCAATGGTTTACCTGACCAATTTAGGCAGCAGGCATCACATAAAGCATACAGAGATTGAAAACATTTCCTGATCTAACCCAAAACAGCAGAATTATGCAAAGATTCTCTTATGCCTGTAGACACCCTTAAGCTGACCATGCATGTTGCAATCTGTGTGCTGCCACAGATTGCAACATGCATGGTTCCACCATACCCCCTTCTGTTTTGTTGTAGTAAAACCAAAGCTTTTTCTCCATGTTCTAGAGTTAATGTTTCATCTACGTATAGAAGCTTTGGAAAAGGAACGTATTTTTTACTACACAAGAAAGGCCAGAAAAACATCCCATGTATGTCTCAAGCAGAAATAAATTGCATTGGATTGGATTGATGAGTAAAATTGCCTGTGGATCTTGTCAATTAAGCTAGCTGCAATATAGTCCATACAGACTGGGTCTCAGGAGGTATGTCTTTTGCAAGAAGTGATGTATGAGACAGAGCAATCTGATTTTACAATACAATCTACTTTGCTAGTAACTATCAGGTGCGAGACATTTTTTTACTAATACATGAATTGAATGGATTGTTTAGATCCATAAATGTTGGCAAATCTAAAGGAGATTGTAAAGAGATTGTACAATCAGACTGTAATGTATATGACCAGCTTTAAGATACATAGTTGTAAGAGATCCACAAACATGGACAGATGCAACTCTTCTAAGAGTACATATTTCATCCCAGTTAAATCTTAATTGATATAAGCTATTTTTGAAGTAGAAGCTGCTGATAAAGTGGCTGATTATTGGCAGAGATGACCGTGGGTTAAAAATATCACCTTCCCTTGGCAAAGATCAACTTGTCTAAAAGTACAACACATAGTCCAATTTCTGCCTAAATCAGGCCATTCTCTGCTGATAAAGGATGTTGTATGAGTCAATGGCATCTTACTTGCAAGATCAAAATCAACTCGGGTGTTTAAACAAACTCTGTTACCAGACCATATATTTCAACAAACACTTTCCCATACGAGTATATGTGCATTTAACTGATTTTATGCATGATATTTACAAGTGAAAACTTCCCTTTTGTGGACATCCAAAAGCCCTGAGACTGCTGCTGGGGTCGCTATGTTGGATGTGATTTTGGCAACCCCAGCCGACTCAGTGCTGTAACTCAAGTGACACTCTATGGTATTTCACTTGCCTCCTACCCCAGCAGCTACATACAAGGTTATGTAGGGAGGCGAGGGGAGAAACAGAGTAGCGGGGCCAGCACAGAGAGCAAATGAACAGTCGCACAAGAGGAGACGGCAATGAGTGGCAAGAGGAGAGGAGACTATGCAAGAGAATTGACTCTTCTCGAGGGTCAGATTTTCTAGAAGGTTGCAAGTCAATACAAAATAATTTATGAGCAGGAAAAACAAGCAAGTAAGCTTTTAAAGTACATTGAGGGGAATTTATCAAAACTGAAGTGGTTATACCAAGAACACAGCTGCTAGGGCAGCTATGTTTTTTGTGTCATTTTAAACAGCCAGGGATGGCTGTTAAGATACAAGCGATCCGGCATCTATACAGCCCCCGGATAATTTTTTGTACTGATCTGTGGAATGTGCTAACCCCATCCCCCTCTGCCGGCTTCCCCAGCTCTGCTGTCCCCCGTGTGGGCCTGGGACCGGCAGAGCGGGTCCCCCTGCAACGACCAGAGAGAGATCAGCAGACTTCCAGCTCCTTACCTCTCCTCCGATCACTGGACCCAGAAGTGATGTGTATTACATAACTTCCGGTGTCACTGTCACCCTTAGACCCAGGAGAAGCAGATCTCTGCTTCCTCAGCTTCTTTGGGGTCCCTAGGTGACTACATGTCTCCATAAAGAGGACCTGTCACACCCTATCTGCTATTACATAGGTGGCTTGATTTCCCCCTATGTGATAGCAATAAAATAAAAATAAAAACGTGTTTACAAAATAAAATAATTAAAGTAACATAAAAAATGTAAAATAATGTTTTTTAAAAGTCCCCCATGGGCACGCACATACATATGCAAACAAGCGCCGGTGTGCCTACATGCAAAAACGATTGCGCTACACATGTTACATATCGCCGTGAACATCGGAGTTCTAGAGACATTAACCACTTGCTGACCGGGGTGTTTATACCACCTTCCTGAATAGGCCATTTTTCAGTATTCAGCGCTGCAGTACTTTGACTGACATTTATTCTGTCATGCAACGCTGTACTGAAATTAATTTTATACCTTTTTTGTGGACAGATAGAGCTTTATTTTGGTGGTATTTAATCACCACTACAGGTTTTTTTTTTTACTGTATAATAAAAAAAAGTACCGAAAATTTTGAAAAAAAACCTGTTCTCCCTATGTTATGTTACAAAACATTTATTATTACCCAATTTTTTGGTATATAAATATATATATATAAAAGACGGGGTCACGTCGGGTAAATAGACACCAAACATGTCAAGCTTTAAAATTGCACGCACCCGTTAAATCGCAAACAACTACCATACTCAAAATTGACCATAGGCGACGCTTTAAAAGCTTTTACCGCTCAACAGTTTTGTGTTATCAGTGATTGATGCTCTCATTCCGACGTTCGCAGCGATATGTAACATGTGCGGCGCAATGGATGTAATCGCCGTTTTCGCACGTAGGCGGGCTTGACGCATGTTTACGTGTGGGGGCGGGGGACTTTAATTTTGTTTAAATTATTGCTTTGATATGTGATTTTAAAAAAAAATTTTGGTAACAAATTTTTTTAAACCTTTACAGACATCGCTGGCTGTTTACATTCAAAGCCGGTTTCCCGCTCGTGCGCGCCGCCTAGCCCTCAAGAAGCCGCTGTCCGGCCGTTTAATTACAACGGCCGGACAGCAGGTAGTTAATCACTGTTAGCACTAAACTGATGAGCGGTAAAAGCTTTTTAAATGTTCCCTATGGGAAATTTGGGGTATTAAAGTTTTTTGCGGCTTCACGGGCAAACACAATTTTAAGGCTTGATATGTTTGGTACCTATTTACCCGAAGTGAACCCATCTTTTATATTATACCAAAAAATTGGGTATTATATTCTGTTTCTGTGCACAAAATTTCATTTTAGTGTATTTTATCCTAAAAATACTGGTTTGATAAACATTTGTGCACATACTGTGCGACATAAAATATTGCACCTAGCATTTTTTTTATTCTAAGGGGCCTCTGCTTTCACAAAATATATAATTGCTTGTGGTTTTGAAGCTTTTTTCTAGCCAAAAACTCATATTTTATCATGTGTGTGTGCAAATAGTAAGAAATTGCTCCGACAGCAAGTGGTTAACTGAACAAACTATAGAGAGAAGCTGATTTGTTGCCATGGGCAACTACTCCAGATTTTATCTGCTCCAGTTTAGATTCACTCCCCTCCTTTATTTTTTGTGTCTTGATCTGCATTTTTTTTTTAAATTGGTAATAGAGTATCTTTAGTCGGTGGAATGAAAAATCGTATGCCCATAAATGAATTGTCACATGACTGCTTAGTTAGTTCCATGGATAAACCTAATGAGTTACTCAAGTATAACTTATCTGGATGTGTCACATGCGTCTGTGTGTCTGATTTGAGCAAGATCCAATCTTTTGTTGCATAGGTAACTGCAGTCAGGTGACCTGGTTGTATATAACGTCAGAAGCAGACTGGTAGTTGATATCGGCTGTTCAAAGTTCAGTATCGCTGTATGTTGCTCGTTCCAGGGGATTTAATGAAAAAAGCTAACCTGGAAGATCAGAATTCAGTAGCAATCTGTAATCACAGACAGTTATTGTTTACAAAATATATGAAAGCATGAAGAATGTTTACTAGATGTTTTGTTACAAGCCTTGTTTATTGCATAGCAAAATTTGAGTAATACGTAAAAGGCAAAATTGACAATGTAATCTTGTGCTTGGTCATCAACACTAGCAAACCCTTAAAGTGACCCTAAACTCAGAAGTTAAACATTAAAAATGCATTCAAGTACCTTAACTATTAACAGAAATGTATGTTATTTGTGAATCACTCAGCTGTAGATCCTCAAATCATCTCAAGAATTTGTGCTGACACTGTCCTTCCTTCCTTTTGTTCCCCATGGTACCTGTGAGTGTTTTAAAGTAGCCACTGCTCTAAGCTTGCCCCCCTTGATAAACTATAATTTTAATACAAATTAGTAGGGATCCACCAAAATTTCAGCCACTGAAACATTTTGGACGAAAATAGTACTAAGGGCAAAATGCCTATAAAACCAAAATGGCCAAAGATGCAGCCGAAAATGTGTTGCATCCCTAGCTTCTCTCCTCCCCGCTGAGTGTTGTTCTTTGTCCCCTCTGATCCCCGCTGCCCTCCTCCGCCTGTATCACTAGAGGCAGCAGGGATCAGAGGGGACACAGAACCAATTTAGCTGCCGGTGCCCAGCAGGGAAGAGAGAAGCTGCCAGGAGGCTGAGCGGGGCGGTGCCAAGGGGAGAGAAACCTGTCAGGATGCAGAGTGGGAAGGTGCGGAATGAGAGCTCCATCCTAACAGACGGACCAGTCAGGATGGAGATCAGAGCACAAATACTCAGCAATCACTACCGATCGCTGAAGGTTTGTAAATAACTGAGGACGTAGTAAGCTTACTATTTCCCCAGTTATGAATGAAAAGGTAGTGCTAAACATCACTTCTTGTTCATTTATGAATGGGGACATAATAAATATTTACTATCACTGTATGAATGAACAAGAAGCAGCTGAGTACAGATGCATCCTGTCCATTTATGACTGGGTTGACAGTAAATATTTACTATCTCCACAATGTGAATGAGCATAAAGCCTCTGTACTGAGAGCTTCCTGTTCATTGAGTGCTGGGTCTGCAGAAAAAGAGATTGAGGACTTCCAGCAGAGATGCAGGGTCAGTCAACAGTAAGTAAATGTAAACATGCTTAGGACAAACACAGATCTATACTCAGAGAATAAGGTTAAATAAACCAAAACAAAAAAAGGTACAGACTCAATGGACCACTTGGTCTTTTTCTGCTGTGACTCTTCTATGTTTCTAGGTGGATACAGACGCAAGGCCCACTAGATCCCAGGGGAATATGGGCATGGAAAACAGCAAGCACTAATTAATATTGATAGAAAATCTGCTAAATGACAGAGTATGTGGCACCAATGGCAAAAAATCAGGACATGTCTAAATTGTGTCTCAGTGTCAGGACTAACCAGACAGAACATAAAAAACTCTAATATGACCTTCAATTACAGTAAGTGACACCTATGGAAATGTGTACATTATGTAAAACATAGCTAAATGATCCTGTTAAGCATATTTCTAAAGATCATATAATATTTTATTTTGTGCTTTGTTAAACTGTTTTATTATTATTATATTATTATTATTATTTTTTTTTAATTTCCCCTGAAACTGATTTTTTTACTGTTATTTTATATTACTGCATTATATCAGTCTTGTCCTCAGCACTTAAACATTTCTCCCTTTCTGTTTAAACAGTGAAAGGCTGTGTGAGCAGGATTTACAGTGCAGCAAGTGAAAAACACTTCAGGACTTCAGGCATGAGTGAGCATAATGTGTGGCAAGTGAGAGGGAAGAAAGAAGCCTCCGGACAAGCAGAGGTAGGGGAAGATGAGATCTTTATAGATGATCACAGGAGTGTACTCAAGATGGATGAGAGAATGTGAGGCCTGGCAGCTGGAATGTCACTAACTGCTATTGCTATGGTAAAGAATGGATAAAACAATCCTTGGCTCAGAAATTAAAGTTCAGCCTGTGAGAAGAAAAGGGAAAAGTGTTCCAAAGGTCATGTCAGGCAAGATCTTCAAGTACTGGAGGGCAATGAACCGATTCAGTAAACAGTATAGGGCACGAATGGCCTAGCAGAGACAAATCTCTCCCAGTGGTCAAGGGGACCTATCTGATCTTCTACCCTC